>NC_047530.1:15608294-15911324 GCF_012275295.1 Melopsittacus undulatus
GACCCCTTCATCTGAACCCAAGGGTGGTACATTTCATGCCCCACCAGTCTGGCTCTGCCTCTCTAAAGTGTGGGGACTTGCCTTGTGCTCTTGGGGCCTTGCAAACTGAGGCATAAACAAGAGACAAGGGAAGAATTTGATGCTGCAGATACATAACAGTTAAAATTGGGGGGGGGGAGGAAAGGGGGAAAGAAAAGGCTTGAAGCAGAGCCTCAAATGGGATTTCAGCTCTGCCTCTTATGGGCTTTTCTGAACAACAGCATGGGAATCCCCCACATCCCCATCTTACATCTCCTCTCCTCCCAGCCCAGGTCAACCTTTGCTCCTGCAGAGCATCCCAGCACCAACAGGCTTTCACTGCTCCTGGCCTGGAGCAGCCCTTCTCTGCTGTCTTCCAGGATTCTTGCCCTGATACAGATCAGAGGATTTTTAAGACTCTGGTGTGAGACTTGCTGCATCTTGCTTGCAGACTGGCCTGGCCCTGCTTCCCTCCCTGGGCCATACAGGTAAATCAGATGGGCTTAGGATGACCCCCAGTCCTTCCTGCAGATAACCCCGGGTCTGGCAGGGCGAGTGGCACCCAGCCCCAAACCTTCTGGGCAGCAGCTTGGAACATGGGAGCTGCTCCTGGAGAAGGGGTGGGCTGCATGCAGGGTCTGCTGTTGCCTGCCTCCTCCTCGCCCCCAGGTCTGCACAGCCTGGTCAGTGCCAAACCCCTTTGTCCTGCAGGGAGGCTGCTTTCCCAATCCCCTTTGCATTCCTGCCCAGCACATCTGCATTTAGCAGCCTTGGAGAGGTGGCATTCTGGAAGAGCTGTGAGTCCCCAGGCAAGGTCTGTAGGCTCAGAAGGTCACCAGCCACCCCCAGGACCACATGCAGGACCTGATCCAGCACTGGCAGAGATGCTCCTCACCCTGTTCACTGCAGCAAGTATGAACTCTCTGCACCAACAAATATTAGTAAAGTCACTGAAAACTTCACTGTGTGTAAAGAATTTATCCTTGCAAAACACCAGGAAACCCAAACCATCCTGTTGTGCCTGTTTTACAGGCAGAGAGAGGACAGCTGAATGAATCCCCTTGGAGTCTGTAGTGGGATCTCCCCTCGCTGGGCTCCTGCCCTTACCATGAACTCCTCTTTCTCAAAGCAAAGACTGCTCAGGCCCAGGGGACCTCCCCATCCCACATGCCTGGGAGTACAAGGAGGCAAAGAGAACAGGACGAAAGGATAGAATGTGTTATTCCGGGATCTCCTCAAAGACTGGATTGTCCTTTTCTCCCCCTCTTTTTTCAAAGGCACATCTCCATCTCACTTGGTTCCTTCAGAGCAAAGCCATGTCCTCCCCAGCACCTCCCACAGCTGCAACCTCCCCTGTTAGCAGAGCAGTTGGTCACTGTTCAGCTCTTTCCTTTACCTCTGAGCTATACACTTGTCAATCCTGGCAATGCAGATGGTTAACAACTGAAACAACATCACCTGCCGCCACTCTGACAACACTGACAGACCTGGAACAGGAGGGACAGCCTAAACTGATGGTGCAGCAATGATTTACAGCCCAGCTCTCCAGCTGCTGCTACCCACCAGCCCAAGGTGGCACTGCCAACAGGAAGAAAATTTATAGGCTCAAAGCTGTTTCCTCCCACACCTTCGCTCTCCTGGAGGTGACACTGAGTTGTGCTTGCTGATATCCATTCCCCAGCCAGTGAGGAGAGTATCCCGGGAGAGCATACCCCACACACGGTGCACATCACTCTCAAACTGGGAATGGAGGAGTACCCATCTCCTCTTACCCCTTCATTTATCCATCATTTCTAAGACAGCTTCCCCAGGGCTGGTAGCAGTCCCTTCTATCTAAGTATCCTCAGACTTGGAAAACTGCTCGCAAAGCCTGACAGTGCCAGACTTTTTGGTGAGGAGCCTGCAGTGGTTATTTTGGCTGCAGCAGATGGGACACTGCCCTGCCAGACTGTGCCTCCTGCCTCTGAGACCCCTGCTTGGCACTGCATTTTTAAGCAGAATGCTGTCTTAAATTGCATCCAGCTGTAGAGGGAGATGGTGATGCATCACACACAGCTCAAATCATGGCCATGGTTTATCAGCTAAAAGCAGGGTGTTACATTCCCAGACAGGCTTGCTGCTCTGCTCTTCCCATGCCATGACTCTCCTCCTAGGCTCTATTTGAAACCCTCATTCAGGGCCATGAATTATAGCAATGTACAAGCCAGGATCAGGGACTCAAAGAGGGATTTACAATTCAGAGCAGCCCCGAGTCTGAATGATACATCTGAGATAACCAAACAAGAAAAGGCAAAAGCTGAGACACACCCAGTCAGCACCAAAATGAACACACCCTTGGGTGCTCAACCAATTGGATGGGAAGCTGTGAGTACCCTGTCAAAGCCTCAGCCAGCCATGGGGCACCCCACTCATCCCCCTGGTGGGTGCAGGTGCCCTGTGGGATGCTACAGAGCTGGGTGGATGCACAAGGGTGGGAGATCACCTCTGAGATCAAGCTCCAGCCCTGTGGAGCAGTACCATGGGCCACTTGGGTGGATGTGGGGGTTAGTGACAGCAATTGCAGCCCAGAAAACCCTTCTGATTAAATAAGGGCCCAGAAGCTCCATCTGACAGCACTTTTTGGGGTTTACTGGTGAAGGTCTTCAGGTACCCAGATGGGAAAGGATTCCTATCAGGTGCTTCCTCCTCAGCCGGGAAGAAAATAATTGCCTGGCAAGAGCGAGCAGATGACACAGGACAAATTGACCTGGGAGATGAAGTACAAGCCACAATCTCTAATGAGGTGAGAAGGAGGTTAGAAGTATTGACTGCCTCGAGTGTGAGGGAAATGACAGACAGACCCACCAGTGAGAGATGTGAGGCAAGTTTTCATCCAAGTAACAGCAGAGATTGCTACAGCTTATGGTCCCCAGAGCCATATGAGCAACGAAAAGCTAGTCTTGAGCAGAAACCACAAACAGGAAAGAAGAGACAAGAATGAAGGCTCCAAACCCCAGAATTTGTGAGGGGTTTGGATGGGGATTTTTGTGAGTCAGATGAAGAATAATAAATCACAGTACAGAAGTCTACCCCCATCAGCACTTTTTTGCACTACCACAATGCTATGTTGTACCATGGGACAGCCCCAGGATGCAGAGAAGCTCTCAGAGGTGCTGATGTCACCCTCTGTTCAGGCAGCTTTGGAGCTCAGCAGAGCACCAGCTCTGAAGTCACACAAGTGAGCTGGAAAAGCAGCTGAATGCTGGTCCTGGGGAGCTTCAGAGGAGGCAACAGATGCTGAACCTTCCTGTGTGATAAATATTGCAGGAGAGCCTGGATTTTCTGTTGCAGATATCTCTCCACAACTTGGGAGCAGGGCTCAGGGTGAAATAGTCCACATGTGGTTTGGAAACGGCCAAGGCAGGGCATGCTTCAAAGACCCTGAGTAGCACCAGCAGAGGCCAGCGAGGGGACACTGGAGGGGTGGAGAAGGTGATTTGTGATTTCTCACAGGGCAAGAACTAAGAAGCAGCTGGAGCAGTTATCAGGTGTCTGATTTAAAACTGACTGAAGGACAGACCCATCACTGAACTGGAATTTGCTGGGCAGGATACTGTGGAGAACAAAAATGTTCATAATGTCAAAAATAGAATAGACAGGCTCACAAATGATTGCTCTACCAGTAGTCTTCAAGCATGAGATTCCTGGTGCAGCTTCTGCAGCTCGGGAGATCCTGATACCACTGACCTTGTCCATGGCCAGGCTGTGAACATGGGGGTCTCTTAGCTGTTTGCTACATCTCTTGTTGCCAGAGAGCAGATGGTCACTTACAGAGGCTTTTTGTCAGATGCATGACATGGTTAGCCTCAAACAAAAAAACAGCTCTGTTGGTGATGGTGCTCTAAGGAAGACAAAACTTTGGGAACAAGGTTGGAATGTGCTGATTTGCAGCTATCCCAATAAGAAAGGGAGAACAGCAGTTGTCTCCATCCCACCAGCTGGCAGGACACAGACTTTGACCAGCCTAAGATGGCCTTCAGTTGCATCACCCGAAGGAAGATTCCCTAATGATCTGGTTACAGCAGCAGATGGGACTTTTCTTGCCAGCAAGGTTTGCTCTCAGCTGTCCTCCCTCCCAGACAGAGAAAAACATTCCTTGTACCTGCTCAGAGGGGCTGGGAAACACCTTGGTCTCTTGCCAGTCTTCCTGAGGAAGAGGATCACCGATCCAGGTCTGCACTGAAGATGCTCATTTCTGTACAGAGAGAGAAAAGATACTGGAGAGATTTCATCAGGATGCACATTTGTGCCAAATGCTTAGAAAAAAGCCCTAGAAACCAGAGCACGTGGATGTTTTGGCTAACCCCACCAACCAGCCAAGAACTTTCCAGTGAAGGACTGACAGCAGCAGAGCCAAGCCTCAATGCAGGAGGAGGACTGAAAGCTGCCCAGCTGCTCACTGTGCCAACCTGCTGCCAAGGTTTTCAGGCCAGGAGGGATTCTCTGTCATTTGGAGCCAAGCGATCATGATATTGCATTGATAAATGGGGTTTGACCCAATGCCCACACACAAAGATAATGCGCTGGCAAAAGCCAGATTCAATGACTCTGCAGTGCTTGTTCCAACACAGTGCATCAACAAGTGTTGAATTTGGGGGAAAATTAAGGTCCAACACTGACAGCAATTGCTCTGTAACATTTATGAGGTCTGTTAATGCTATGCTGTACAAGGTCTCTTTTTGGAGAAGGTGATGAAACAAAGCCTTATGAGGTGAGAGGTAAGAGGAGAACAAGCTCAGTTGGTTCAACAGTTTCTTTCCAAAATAAGGAAATCTCCAAGTGTGATCTCTTTGACCCAATAAATAAATTAGAAAAAAAAAGAGCAATTCAGCACTAGTCTGCCTCAAACGTATGTTATTGACAGTGCTAATAACAAATGTAGTTATTGAAAAGCTCCTATGCATATCAGGGTGGTGAAAACTGCAGATCCTGGCAACCCTTGAATAGCCTTCTTCTACACCCTCCAGTAAATCAATTTAAAGTTCTCATCTCAGTGTATCAGAATTAATTATGTGCTTTTAGGCAGAGATTACTGGAAGAGGACAGTGATTTTGTGTTGCACAGGTCTGGTGAAAGGATTCTCCCATCCGCAGTGTCCATAACCAGAGGGTGATGCAGGGCTGCACAGGCAGGGACCAGAATATTGGGGAGCAGATTCTGCATCACTCTATGGCCACTTTGGCCCTGAAAGGTCTGAAGATGCTCCTGGGCTGTGCCCCACAAACATGTCACTGAGCATCTCTTAATTGCAGCAGGCATAGGATAGAGTACTTTGGTTGGAAGGCACCCACTGTCATCATCTAGTCCAACTGAATGACCATTCACTTTAGGGCTGACCAAAAGTTACAGGAAATTATTAGGGCTTTGTCCAAATGCTGCTTCCACAATGTTAGGTTTGAGGCATCAATCACCTCTCTAGGAAGCCTGCTGTGCCTGCCCACACACAGCTACAGCAGAAGTGCAGTCATTCCTGTCCAGAAAAAAGTCCTTTCCTGGTGCACTTTGGACTTGTGTCATGTGCTTTGGAGTTTTTGTTGGGTTTTTGTGGATTTTCTCTCCTCCCTCATTTGATGTTTGGATTTTTTTTTTAAGCAATCAAGTTTGGAAAGTCACAGGAAATAAAACCAAGAAATTGCTGACAAGTGTCCCACTGTAATTGAGTGAGAACACAGAGCTCAGCTCTATAGCTTCCCAGAAATACGGTCCAGATGTGGCTCTCCACAGTGGCACAGCCAAGCCACAGCCCCCAGAATGACTATCCCTAAGACTGGGAAACTTCTCCATCTCCCCCCCTTCCAGCCACACACAGCAAGAGATGATGCCCCAAACAACACCCGACCAAAGACATGAGAAAACACAGGGCTAACAGCAGAGCTTGGAGGGTCCCTACGAGTCTCTAACATTGAAGGTCTGCAGGAGGAATACTGGAAGCAAACTCATTTGATCCACGCAAATCCCAGATTTCTTACCTATGCATATGACCAAGCTTGAAAATTATCTCCTATGGCTCACTTAAGTCCTGACTGCCTGCAGACAATGGGAAACTGGGGATATACATGGGTTTTGCAGCAATCTTCTGCTGCACTCATTGTCAGGGTCTGAATGTTGGCTCAGCCCCACTGTAACCTGCCCCACTGCAGGAGCAGCTCTCAGGGCTGGCCATCCTCATCTGTCCTTCCCCAGGACATAGCTAGGGAATCATAGAATCATAGAATAGTTAGGGTTGGAAAGGACCTTAAGATCATCTAGTTCTAACCCCCCTGCCAGGGGCAGGGACACCTCACACTAAACCATATCACCCAAGGCTTCATCCAACCTGGCCTTAAACACTGCCGGGGATGGACCATTCACAACCTCCTGGGCAACCCATTCCAGCACCTCGCCACCCTAACGGTAAAGAATTTCTTCCTTATATCCAATCTAAATCTCTGCTGTTTAAGTTTCAACCCGTTACCCCTTGTCCTATCACTACAGTCCCTAATGAATAGTCCCTCACCAGTATCCCTGTAGGCCCCCTTCAAATACTGGAAGGCTGCTATGAGGTCTCCACGCAGCCTTCTCTTCTCCACGCTGAACAGCCCCAACTTTCTCAGCCTGCCTTCATATGGGAGGTGCTCCAGTCCCCTGATCATCCTCGTGGCCTCCTCTGGACTTGTTCTAACAGTTCCATGTCCTTTTTCTGTTGAGGACACCAGAGCTGCACACAATACTCCAAGTGAGGTCTCACGAGAGCAGAGCAGAGGGGCAGGATCACCTCCTTTGACCTGCTGGTCACACTCTTTTTGATGCAGCCCAGAATACGGTTGCTTTCTGGGCTGTGAGTGCACACTGCAGCTGGCTCATGTTCATTTTCTCATCAACCAACACCCCCAAGTCCTTCTCTGCAGGGCTGCTCTGAATCTCTTCTCTGCCCAACCTGTAGCTGTGCCTGGGATTGCTCCGACCCAGGTGTAGGACCTTGCACTTGGCATGGTTAAACTTCATGAGAGGGACAACACTGCACACATGACACTGGGATGGGAGCACACACCAACAGCAGCCATGCATACAGCAAAGGAGGATACATTGGCATGTGCATGGGGAAAGCCCAGCACAGCTAAAAGCAATATGAGGGTCAATAATGGCTCCAGCGAGTCTGTCTTCAGCTGTTCCATGCCAGAATGTTTTGTCCTTTCTCCAGGCTATCCATTTATACAAGACCTTGTTCCCCATCCATCATGTTTGTAAAGGCAGCAATGAGTACCAGTGAGTCTGGGGATGCACAGACCACAGCTGGGACACTTGGACATCATTGCTGTATTTTATTTATGGTCAAATACTCAGCATACACTAACTAGAAGTGTTCAGTGGCCCACCTAGCTCAGTGCCTGACACCCTTTAGGGTAGTTGCAATGGCACAGGGGGTCTGCAGAGATCGCTCAGCTCCTGGTGACAGCAGCAAGAAGCTCAGAAGCAGTAACAGTCTGCCATGGGGTAGCAGAGTGCTTAAGACTTAAAAAAAACCCAAACAACACCCAAACCACTCCACTCATTTCGATTGGGCTGCAATCTTCCAATCCAGCTATTGAGTGCAATGTCAAGATACAACAAGCAACTACCCCATCTCTCTGGAGCCCAGGCACCAACACAGAGAGCAAAGGCTCACCAAGCAGAGGAGCTCACAGGGCTGTTTGATTACCCTGGGAGAAGAGCCAAGCAGAAAACACCGCCTGCAGAAGCGAGAAGTGTATTTTGGTTATGACTCCCAGCACGAAGCCTGTTAGATCTGAGTTATCTTTTCAGCCCTGTCACAGGTGCCTTGTGAAACCTCGGGCATGCCGCTTTGTTAGCTTAGAATCATCAAATTGGCTGGGTTGGAAAGGACCTTTAAATGTAATTTAGTTCCAACCCCTCTGCAATGATGAGGGACATCTTCAACAGACCCCTGTCCTACCTGGCCTTGAACACTTCCAGGGATGCAGTATCTACCCTGTTCTCTGGGCAGCCTGTGCAGTATTTCACCACCCTCAGCATATTTTTTTTCCCCTTATATCTTCTCTGAATCTGTCCTCTTTTAGTTTAAGACCATTACCCCTTGTCCTATCATTCCAGCAGATATCTCTTCCCTTCCCCAGGTGGGGCAGCCATCCCCTGCTTGCTCAGTTTTCCCCAGGCACCAGTTCACAGCACCTTAGCAACAGGTTCACTCCTAGCAGAGCAGCTGAGCTGGAAGCTACAGCATGACCAATGTAACCCTCCCTGTTCTCAGGCTGAAGAAATTAAAATGATGGGGACACTGGGAAGTCCTGCATCCCTTCCAGCTGAGTCTTGGCTGCCCTTAGAGGTCAGAACAAGCCCACCAGGCAAGCTGTAGTCTGCCATGGGGAGAGCTAGAGATCCGTGCAGAAATGGGGAAATGAATGCACCATCACCAAATCACAGCCTGTGTTTTCTTCTCCAATATCAAACATGAAGAACATAAACCCTGGGGTTAGGGGGAAAATCTCCCTCCACTTGGTTGGAAACAGCCTATGAAAACCAGATGGCTAACCAGTGAAGCTAGGCTGCTTCTCCAAACACCATCAGGACTTGGGGGTGTTGGTCGATGAGAAAATGAACATGAGCCAGCTGCAGTGTGTGCTTACAGCCCAGAAAGCCAACCGTATTATGGGCTGCATCAAAAGAAGCATGACCAGCAGGTCAAAGGAGGTGATCCTGCCCCTCTACTCTGCTCTTATGAGACCTCACTTGGAGTATTGTGTGCAGTTCTGGTGTCCTCAACATAAAAAGGACATGGAACTGTTAGAACAAGTCCAGAGGAGGGCCACGAGGATGATCAGGGGACTGGAGCACCTCCTGTATGAGGATAGGCTGAGAAAGTTGGGGCTGTTCAGCCTGGAGAAGAGAAGGCTGCATGGAGACCTCATAGCAGCCTTCCAGTATCTGAAGGGGGACTACAGGGATGCTGGTGAGGGACTATTCATTAGGGACTGTAGTGATAGGACAAGGGGTAACAGGTTGAAACTTAAACAGCAGAGGTTTAGATTGGATATAAGGAAGAAATTCTTTACTGTTAGGGTGGCGAGGTGCTGGAATGGGTTGCCCAGGAGGTTGTGAATGGTCCATCCCCGGCAGTGTTTAAGGCGAGGTTGGATGAAGCCTTGGGTGATATGGTTTAGTGTGAGGTGTCCCTGCCCCTGGCAGGGGGGTTGGAACTAGATGATCTTAAGGTCCTTTCCAACCCTAACTATTCTATGATTCTATGGTGCAAATCACATGTTTTTGGCAGATGGTCCTTATGCCAAGACTATTTGCCCAGCCTTGCCCTACCCATGTGTTTCCTGCAGACAGATTGGTCTGCTCATCCACAAGCCCCATTCCAGCCCATGGGGTACCTGAAACATGGCAGCTCCAGCTGTGGATTCCTAAGCACTTCTCTCATCCTTTACAGGGCATAAGGACACCCAGTTTTGGAGAACTGACTGAAACGAGCAGATGTGCTTGTGTTGAGTTGGCAGCAAAACCGTATCCTGCCAGCCAGGCTTGCACTGCAGCCCTCCTGCTTCCCTGGCCAGCTGGTGATGGACCAGCATTGCAGCTCTGTTCCAACTGCATGGACACCACATGTGTATTCCTTGTATCTTAAAAGGTCACTAAAATGGGCCAGTGGACACCTCTCCCATGCATCCAGGAAGAGCTGAGTTTCATTTCAGTGAAATTCCTGGCGAGATGTGCCCCAGCAGTGATGCAGACACTTGGGTGCTGTGATCCCCCATCACAAGTCCCTGGCCATTGGAGGCTGCACAGGGCAGTGGACAGTTTCCCCCTTCACACTTTTATGCAGCAGGGCTGGAAGCAAAGTGGGAGTGTTGGGACACTGCCTGGGCCACCAAACACATCTGCTGCTCTTTGTCCATCTGCTGTGGCAGAGCACTCAATGCAAGGCACCAGGTTTTGGGCACACCAGGTCTCTGGGATGGCTGATGGTTGCTCCTGGGAGCATAACACCAGGCTAGCCCTGGGCCATCTGACCCACCAGCTCAGACGAGGGAATTCCAATATATCCAGTTTTAATTTGGGCACCCATTCCTCTCTGCCTGCCCTGACAGGTAAGGGGGTGCCTGTTTGTTTTGTTTCCAAAGTTCAAATTACCTCCTTCTCCTGGAAGACCTGCAGCTCTTAGCTAAGTATATTGAAGTTCCCAAATGAAGAGTGAGGTCTGTGAGTAAAACAGCCTCTCTCACAGCTAGGTCCCTTCCCTAAAATGCTCCACATAGTTCCCAGGGCCTCTTTCTATGATCTTCATCCAAGAAAAACCTCCTGCCGCCATTATTCCCCAGGCTGAGAAGTGTTCTTCTAACCAGGAGACCTACTTCTCTGTACAGCAGAGATTTACTCCCCATATTCTGCAAGAGCGATTATCTCCAATTGCTATTATTCCCTTATCAATAATTCACCGTGCAGCCACACTCCAGATCATGCCTGTGCTGCTTGCATAGTTTCTAAGCTCACTACTGACTGGAAGTGCAGCCGTGAGTAATCGCATCTCCTCTGATATTGCTTATGCTCTCAGCGAAGCAGAACAAGTAACTCGCACTGCAAATGAGTCATGTCCTCTGGAAGCTTCTCATTTTAGCATCCCATCGAGGGGAGCAGCTTTGCAGAAGCACCTGCTAAGGACTGCAAGCCCTTGGCATTTAAATAAATAAATGGGAGATAATTAAACTCAATATTTCAGTCTTATAGGAGAAGTTCATTTAAAGGGACTCTTTCTGCCTTCCAGAAAATCCAATACAATTAAATAATTAAAACAGAAAAGCAGACATAAAACCCAAGGAGGAGAGGCCAGACAAGCCATTGTGAATACAGATCACCCAGTGAAGTCTTGATCGAGACTCACTCACTCCCCCGTTAGAAGTACAAGCTTGTTGCTGTTCTCATTTATCTCTCACAGAATAACAACTGCGATGCACAAAGCTCAAGACTAAAACAGCACAATTTCTTAGCAAGATCCCATTTGACTCATTCATCCTGTACACACACAATGCACATGCAGAAATGCCTCATTTCCCACTGAAGAGATAGATGATTGTCAGCATATGGGATGCAATCTCAGCACACAAGCCTGCCATCTCTGATTAAAACCTAACTATTAAAGTGATTTATGGTTCTGAAGTGTTCTTTGTGACTAAATTAGGCACTGGGTGAGAGATGAAAGGTGATCTACCCCTTTCCCAGTTGTCACTGGGAAGCTCCATGGCCACAGCTTGGCTGAAAGACATCTGCTCAGTCCTTGACTAAACCTTTAATCTTGCAGGCTGCTTTTCTTCAAGACACCCTGCCAGAGAACCAAGTCAAACAGCAGTGGAGTGCTCCTTGATCCAGCCAGGTGGTTCTGTCTCCTGTGGATTTATTGGCATGTCTCTCCCCAGGAGATGTGACTTCTTTTCCTCTGTTTACCTGCATGGCTCAACACATTGCTTCACAAATCCTTCTTCAGCAGAGTGGGAAGATCCCCCTGTGGGAGAGCAGCATGCTCTCCAGGATGGTTTGAGCAAAGCAGAGGGCAACAATAGGACTGTGGCAGTTTGGAGAAGACTTGTTGTCATGGTTTGAGGGTGTTTTTTGTTCAAGGTTTTTTTTTTCCAGCCAGGTGGGAGGGGAGTCCGGGAGGAAGGAGAGACAGGACACCTGACCCAGGCTAGTCAATGAGGTATTCCATACCATAGCACGTGATGCCCAGGATGCATACTGGGAAAGAGAAGGCTGGAGGGGGGCTCTGGAGAAAAATGGAGGAGGGAGCACATGGTGCTCGGCCGGGCAGGGTGGAGTGAGTTATGGGTTGGTGGCTGGTGGGGTGTTGTATTCTTTTCACTTGCTGTTTGCTGTATCATTATTATTTGTAGTAGTAAATGGCAGTAGGAGTTTTGTGTTATGCCTTAGCAATTAAACTGTTCTTATCTCAATCCGTGGGGGCTACATTCTTTGGATTCTCCTTCCTAACTCTCAGGGAGTTGGGGGACTTGGTTTAAACCACGACACTTGTTGAGGGCAATTCCCTGGTGCGTGGCCAGTGTTGTCAGCACAAATAGCTAAAGTTGAAAATACAAAACTGAAGAGGTTGGCTTTTCAACTTCCCAGGCCGATTTATCTGCCTCTGAGCATCTCCAGTACCAGTCTGCAATACCCCATCCACAGCAGCAAGAAGAGCCTGGGAAGGGTGCTCTGCAGTGAGGCAGCTGAGTGTCAACATCAGCCTTCGGGATGGTGTGGCCGTCATCAGAGACAAGTTGTGTTAGAGACATCAGACCTCTGGAGCCAGGCTTTTGTTCCTTTGGAGAACAACTGGATCCAGAGCCCCATGGAGGCTCTTAGGCAACAGCAAAGCAAAGCCTCTGCACCCCCAGGCCTGTGGATAACCCATCCTCATGCAAAGCTGTGACTCACATCTGTGCAAGCGCACATGCAGCCCTGGGCACCAATGCTATTAGTCTGTGCTTCAACCCTTTCTCATTACTTGGAGTTGGGTGAAATTAAATGAAAAAGAAATTCAATTAAGAAGGTCTTGTCTAACACTGAGTGATCTTTGGAGTCACTCTTTGGAGCTGTTAACAGGTCTGATGGGATTAGCAGCCCCTGGCTCCCTCCCTCTCCAGCCGTCAGTTGGGGAAGCCTGTGGCTGCAGCAGGCTGAGCTCTATTACGGATTTGCTGCTGGTGCAGCCATGGCCACCCCAGCCTCCAAAATGGGACTTTGTTGCCCAGCTGTTTTCTGGAGCCACCAAAGCTCAGTATTTCACAGCAAGAAGAGCTGCCTTCCCCTGGGAAATGAGCAGCCACCAGCTTACAGACCCTCACATGGAACTACCCTCACAGGGCTGAGCATCCAGAGGGGCTGCTGTCACTAACCTCAGCTGGAGAGGCTGCCACAGCAGACCTTCTCACTCTGACACAGAGGAAGGAACAGGTCTGGGAAGTGGGCTCTTCACGGGCAGTGCTGTCCCAGGCTTTGCAGCAGGCTGGGGAGCAGAAGAGCAAAGCACACAGGAGACCTCTGTCCACACACCAACCAGGGATGAGGTATTGCATCCCCATCAGCCTCACCATAAGGGTGCCATAGGAAGGCAGGATGGGAGATGTTAAGGGCTCACACCAGCCCATGGTGACATCCAGGTGGGAATAGTTTCTGCTCCCTCCCAGTGCTCTGCCAGCTCTTCACGTTCCCAGCATGCTTTTTGTGCTCAGAAGCATGGGGCATTAAAATGCCTACCAGACAGCTGGCTGCAGAAGCTTTGCTTCAGTCTCTATTTATCCAGCGATTTGGACATGGTAAGACAGGCTAATATAGAGGGAGACGATGCGGTACCTAATACCCTTCAGAAGATGACAGTAGTTTCAAACTAATGGACAACACTAAAGACAGCGTGACCAACGTGATGAATCAGAGCTGTGCAGCTTCAGGGGAACAGAGAAGGGGAGGAATAAAAATCAAGGCTTATAGCTTTTAGCCCCAGCACTCAAAGGAAAGGCAGTGTCTTTCTTGGGAAGGCTGAACCACCAGGTGCTCCCTGCTTGCAGTCCCATGGCACAGATGGGGACCCCCTGCCCCTGGAGCCCTGTCCCCATGCACAAGCCATCACTCACAGTGTGTGCAAGTGCTCCACTAATCACACCACCCCTGCAGCGCTTCTAACCTGCAAAGCAGTTTCCTTCAGGGGATTAGTGAGTGGATGCCTTCTCACCATCCCAGCCCAGACTTACAGATGGCAAAAGGGATAATTAAAGCTGAGCTGTTAAACCCCCCCCCCTGGAGACTCCCTCCTTCTGAAGGGGACAGTGAAACAGCAGGGGATCCTGATTCCTCAGGACTCCAGAGTCCTTGCAAAGAAGTTAAACAGTAATTTCTGCCATCCCCAGTGTCAACACCAAACCCAGCACCTGTATCTGGCATCCACAGAGCAGCATCTCATTAGCCCTTGGGTAGCAGGCAGGGCAGGAGAAGGGGCGAGAAGGTCAGAGGTGGAAGTAGAAAGGCAAAATGTTGTTTGCCAATCTTTAGGCTGGAGAGAGTGCGCAACAGCATTCAGCATCAAGCACTAGAGCACCCACCATGTGCTCCATCCTTTGCTGACAGCCTGCAATCAAACCCAGCAAAGCTCCGTGCAGCGAGCAGCCCGGCAAAGTCCTGGGGGCTGCCCCTGCTCCATCTTTTTTTCAGCCACCCAACTACACAGCAGATAAATCCCAGAGCACCTACAACAGCCTTCATCCATCTGTGTGCATGGCAGAGCCCCTGTGCCTCTTCACAGCCCCCAGGTTGAGGGCAAAGCAATACAAGCATGAGAGCCACACCACTGTCCATATCCTATAACATCCATGAAAGGGGCAGGGACCACCTGGAAAAGGCAACAGAGAGGGGAAGCCCTTAGCACAGGTGGGGCAATACCTACCGCAATGCCCTTCAGCTCTAGCAGCCTTGCAAGTGGTGTCCCACATCAGTATGGGACTAGGTGGGTGCAGGCCGGTTGGGCCCCTGAGCACAGGGGCAGGGAGGAGTGGTACCCTCCACCCTGCGTGGGGACACTGTGGGCTGCAACTCACCGTGACACAGGAGAGCTGGCAGTGCTGCCAGACAGGGGCAGAGAGCCTAAAGCATCTCAGCATTTGCTGGCGCCTCCTCTCAGTCCTTTAAAAAATAATAACCAAGCAAAATAAAAGCTACAAAAAACCCAATAAACCCAAACCTCAGTTAAACCAACCTGAAAGCATACAAAACCTGAATTGATACCATTCAAAACCAGCAACCACCTCTCCTAAGCACAGTTCTCATCCCAGGGAGGGAAAAGTGCCAGAAATCAACTTGAAACTGCAGTTGATTCTCTGTGGAAGGGATTCAGCTGTTTTGCTGATAAGCAGCAAATCTCTAAGCTGGAGAGGTAGATCATTGAGGGGAAATGTTTAGAGAAATTAAATCCTTTTTCCTGCTTCTTATGCTAATAGGGAAAACCAAGCTGATTTACAGGGGGACAACATTTAGCAAAATCTAATTCAAAGCCCCCATCTGTTCTCATTCTCATGCTGAGTTTGTCAAAAATCAGCTTTCCTTCATCCAGCACCCACACCACTGTTAACCGTAAGAGGCCAATTCTGGAAAGATTTGTAAATAAACCACTTCTGCAAATCCAGACAGAAAAAAACAGACAGGGGAAGGGCTTGATTAATAGAAATACATGTTGGGATTGAAGGGATTGAGGAGAGACAGCAAAGGAAATAAGGGGACAGGGAATGACTAATCAGTGCAGCTGGCAAAATAACCCAGAGTCCAGTGAAGGGTTAATGACACTAGAATGGGGAAATCTCCAAAACGGGATCCTGCATCTGTGCCTCCATAGCAGTTGTTGCTCCTGAATGAAGCAGAGTCTGGAAACAGCTCCTTGCTGGAGCCACTCTGCCTGCAGGGAGCAGCAAGCTCCTCCTGCAGCCCCAAGGGTGCTAGAAAAATCTAAAACGTGTCTTTTTGTTCCTCATGGGAAACGGTGCTGAGCTGGTTTGTTATATTGCTCAACTGATGCACCATTATTGGAGCAAACAGATTATCAATGTATTTAATGTAAGCAAAACACACTATGGAGCGGATCTTATCTCAAAACTTGGCAATTATGGATTTAAGTCATGAGGCTATGTTCCCATACTCTTCTTTATGGGCAGGATTGTTCTGCATGCTCCTTATCCTAAATTGGTAAATTTAAGCTGTGTTTAAAGGCATTTTCTGCAGTACTTTCAGCAGTGGGGACTACACTTTCCAGCCCCATGGATCACACCCACCCTTTGGCACAGGCCAGGCATGATCCGGTTGATGTGCTGCCACAGGACCTGCACAGCAGAACCCTGCCTCACTGGCAGCTCAGGCAGGGATACTGCTGGAACATGCACACGAAGTGTAGGCACAGAGCCGATTTGGCTTATGGCATCACAGCAAACAGAGGAGAAAAGCCCTGACATTTGCTGCCCTGAAGACAGAACTGGGTTTTGCCCTCATTCACAGGGCAGAACAGCCACACAGCTGCAGCAGGAGCCCTGGGGCGGGACTGTGGCTCCGCTCACCATCTGCCCCTTTCCAAGGGCTTTCTTCCCTTCTGAGCCCTGCACCTCTGGCAGATGTAGACCCCAGTGAGCAGCACACGCACATGAGCCTGGTTCTCTCCATAGCAGCCAAAACATTGTTCCTGCCCTGGGGCTCCCCTGTTGCCTGCCCTGCAGAGCCAGGAGCTCAGCTATGGCACCAGCCACCTATGCTGCAGCCAGCCACTGCCTTCCACCTTCTCCACAGGCTCCATCTCCTTGGCCAAGCACAATATGCAGTGCAAAAAGAAGCAAGGAGCACAACAGAAGCCAGGCAAGGCAAACAGCAACAGCTTTTCAAGGCAAACAGGAACAGCTTTTCAGGATACACATGTTTGAATATAACCTGCCATTGAAGACAGCGTGTTCTGGCCAGCCACAAGACGTCTCAACTCTGGAGATGTTCATGAGGGTACTGCAACTCAACTGCCTATGAAGGAGCAGATGCCCCCAGTGAAACACTGACCCGCAGGGGATGTGACTCAAAGGCTGGGTACATACAGCTCACATACGTGACACCTTCTTCTGGAAGAGAAAGTCTTGCATGAAAACAGGACCAGCGCAGAGGGAGTTCACAATCTCCTATAAATACACAGGAGAGTTTATTCCCTGCCCTATTCATTGTTTACTCCCAGCACTGGAAGTTCAAGTGATGATCCCAGTCACCATAAAATAAATCCATCCATTGAAAGCACAAAGCAGGAGTTAGACATTTTCCTTTGCTATTGTTACTTCCAGCCAATCCCCATCCTGCTGCATTGTGACTACCTGCTGCACCTCCTCTAGCTCAGTCTTAATTATTCATTTCCTAATGTCCCTTCATTCAGAAAGTTCTCACTGTCCTGTAACCTGCATTTTCCATTTGTTTGATCCATGCCATACAGCTACATTATGGGCATCCATAGCATAATGACACATAGCATAATAAACACAGCTTACTCTCAAGTACATATTGCTCCCATACCTACTGTCTCCTTTAGAACAACTGAAAAGATTTACATTTCATGCTTTTGCCATTCTCTTTTAAGCCATTAAATCATTTCAGGTCTCTCTGTAAAAGTGACATTTCCTCCAAGTGCAACACAGGTCCACATAGTCTTTCTGAAATATCTCCATGTTGCCACCACACAGTCATCTGACTCCTTTCACTTGCTCGCCTTTTGGCCACACAACTTCTTCCACAACTCTTGAGATTAAAGTTAGAGCAGCCCTTCGGGAGATGTGCTCCAAAGTCCTTTAGAAAGAAAAGTGAATAACAGACTTGGAAAGTCTCTATACCCAGAATGGAGCAGATCTCAGTTTGGAGCCTTTGAAGTTTTTAGAGCGTGAGGAGCATTAACTCTTGTCAACTACCTAATTACAACAGACAAATGCAGAGCAACACCCTTGAACTCCTCCTGAGGCAGGGGAGCCCCAAACGCCCACTCCCCATGCAGACCTGAAGCCTGATCCAGCCACAGTCTCAAGAGGGGCTGAAACTGCTGCAGCAGGCTACTGCCAGGTTCCCAGTTCTTGGGCCTGCAGAAGACAAATGGGGTGTCTTCAAAAGAGACCACAGTACATCAAGGTACCATGGACAAGCTGGGAGACTTCAGTCAGCATGTCTTCCAAAAGCAATAACAAAAGGCACCTTTTTATGCTTCTGATGGGTGCTGCGCTGGCAAGGCTCCTCCAGCACAGCAAGGTCTCACTACACCACCCCATGGTGGTTTGAGGTTTGGTCGTTTCTGCAGAAAGCAGCAGAGCATCAGGACAAACAGCTCTTCCCCCAGGGGCTGCCAGCTCCTGGCAGGGTTTGTTCCTGCCATCTCTTGTGCTTAAGAAAATATACAGAAACCTCCAAACCCTCAGATCCCACCCAGAGGGGTCCTGGCTTCAGTGATCGCTTCACCATCCCCGCTGGGCTGATGACTGGCTCTAGCCTTGGCAGATCTGGAAGGGGATGATGGATCATCCTTGTCTAGGGCTCTGACAGCTGATGCATCAAACCAGACAGTTCCTTTAGAAACCTGTCATGATGATGCCTACCGCACACATCAAACTGGCTACGAACTACTGTATTTAAAAATACACCATCGCAGAGATTACACACAGGTTATTTTCCCTGAATACAAGCTGTTTCAGAAACATTTTGCTTTTATTCATCTTCACGCAGGATTTCATTGATGGGCTCTTGCATTATGGCATCACCACTCACAGCAGATCCTTCAGCAACTCAAAACCTTTGGGAAGTTTGGCCACAGGCACAAGCTCTGTCTGAAGGGAGACACATCAGATGTAATTTCTATTTCTGATCAGCTGGGGATACACAGAGCCCACACCAAAACCTGCTTAATACTGAGTATTTGATCTCAAGTTATCGTTAACAAGTTCCTGTTGAAATATTAATAATATTAATATTAATAATAATAGCAGCTCCATGTAAGACCACACTTCATGTCCTTCCCAAATACTTGACAAGGGATGGGGAGAAGAGGAGGAAATAGTTACCTTGGAGAACCACTTCCCCAGTCATCTAAGAAATCAGCTCTGCAGTCCAGTAAACAGCCAAGAAGATTCCACAAGGGAAATGTGCAATATTTTCCTTGGGGACCCAGGGATTGAGATAGCCTATGTAAAGAAACCAGTCAGGCTCTGCAGGCACAGGTAGGAAAGACTTTGCTTGGCCATCGGTTATTACAGGGGAGTAGCAACACACCCCCTTGAGAGCCAAACAGGTCCTTGTACCCCACTTACTCCTGTGGTACAGCTGCAGACCATGTTCAGGCTATATTCTGCCCATTTCTTTGTGACCGCCACCTCCAGTGACTCCAGGCTCTCCCCACTGATGCAGAAGATCAAGGAAATCCAGGCCATCCAAACCCAGCACTTGGCCTCATTCCGTGTTTTTGTTTTTAAAGAGATCAAACTACAGTTCCAAGACAGATCCACACTGCTGTGCTATGTCAGGGGCCAAGATTTTGGCTACTTCAAGGTGTCAGAAGTTTACATCAATAATGCTAATAGCAGGTCTGAGCTTCATTGAAACACAACAAGCTTTGTATAGTGACACTAACAGGGTGAGCAGCCTTTCCTTGTCACTGCAGTGCCAACACTTCTGCTGCGAACAGGACAGGGAAGGGACACACCAGTTGAACTTGACCTCTGGAAATGGCCTTGTGTATCCCTGCAACTTCAGCCACTGGCAAGAAGAAATCTTTACTTTGAACACCTGACTTTCCCTTTGGTTGATAGCCTCAATACAGCAAGCATCCAGAGAGGAGTAAGCATCCCACATGCAGGGAGTTTAAAGGAAGACGCAGATACGTACTTTTCTAAGAAATTATCAGGCAATCAAGGTGGAAGGAAACAGGGACATTGAGATCCAGGCTCAGCAAAGCATAATGACTCTGGAAGTAGAAGCATAGCTACAAAAATACTATCCTTAATTATGATCTTGCATTAATGTTTTTTTCATCTAGCATTAAAATCCTTGATACAGGAGGTATAATTTAATGAACCTTTTAAAGAGAGATGCTCAGAAGATTTCACCAGTGTCTCTTCCTCCTCTCAAGTTCACATGTATTTTAGAACCTGCTGGCAATTTGAGGACGTCAGTCACAGACAAGCCCACGTCCACCATTACCCCTCAGCACATCCAGCACTCTTCCCTGGCTCTCAGGCAGGCATCTAGCTTGGGAAGGCAGAACTGGAAGCCTAGATGCTTCCCACAACTTCAGCCTCAGTAGAGTGAAGTGCCAGGGCAGCTAACCAAGCCCAGCAGCTGCTCTGGGCCCTTCGAGGCACATGTAACATAGCTATATGATAGAACAGGTTCTCCAAAAGCAAAGCATCAGCTTCCACTGCAGGAAAGGTTGGGTGTCTCATCTATCTTGTGCTTAGTCCACATGGAACCCAACACCAGGCACTCCTCTATAGTATTACGACTGTTGCAACTTTGTCTCCAGCCAGAGCTACAGCACAGAGAAGTTAAGCATCCACAGGCCAGGAACAGAAAGCAAATCACAGCATGCAGGGTATAGTGTTGCCAGGAAGAGGGTTCTAGGGGCTTTTTGGAAGGCTGGCTTTAGCGCACAGGAAGTTAAGGTTGAATACAAGTGCTATGACAGGGATATACATGTCTGGGGAGGTACTTTAACCTGTGAAAGGATTACGTCTACTTCCTTTATACTAAAGATGGCTATTAAAATATCAGATGTGTATCTAAGAGTTGGCTTTCTGGATCTACCTTGCAGTTAAGCAAATTTCTATAAGAAATGTTAAATAGAAATTTGTATCTGAGAAGATTTAGATCTAAATGTGAGAAAGTGAGGAAAAGGGGTATACTGGGGCAGAATCAGAATGGTTTAGGTTGGAAGGGAGCATTAAATACCACCTACTACCAAACCCCCTGCCACGGAGAGGGACACCCTCCACTAGACCAGGTTGCTTCAAGCTCCGTCCAACCTGGCCTTGAACAATGCCAGGGATGGGGCAGCCACAGCTTCTCTGGGCAACCTGTGCCAGTGTCTCATCTGCCTCACAGTGGAAAACTTCTTGATAGTATCTAATCTAAATCTGCCCTCTGCCAGTTCAAAGCCATTTCCCCATGTCCTATCCCTACAGAGGCCCTTGTCAAAAGTCCCTCTCCAGACATCTTGTTGGTCCCTTTAGGTACTGGAAGCCTGTTGGAAGGTCTCCCTTGATGGTCAGAAATAAAACTCAGGGAAAAGCCAGAGATGACTGTGGTCAGGTCAAACCAAGGACTCCAGCTGATGCAAGCAAGGAGATAGGGCAGCTGCAGGAGCTTTCTTTCCTCTTTAAAGCAAAAAGCCTTTGACACTGTACGTTGTTGGTTCTGAACACTGAAACAATGCTGTAGCATACTAATTTTTTTCCTTCCCCAGGCTGCATTATAACAAACTATTTATTTCCAACCCAACACTAAGGATTGCTTTGCCAATCTGGCAAACACCAACTGCCAGCTAAGTGTACAGTTGCTATTGTGTTTCTCATCAGGCTAGTTCCAACAACTTTCATTACCTAAATACAAGTCAGTTTGACTTTTTGCTTGTGTCTTGTCCCTCTGCTCCGCGCTTTAGACTGACTGTTATTTGGCATTATACATAATGTATTGAGTGGAAAAGTAGTGAAGTTAGGCTTGGGTAGGCATCCACTTAATTCCCCAAGCAACATGTATGCCTTTTTCCTGTTGGGGAGGAACTGCAAGAGTATTATTGCACTTGCCCAGAAAAGTATACACTATCAGACTGAAAACTGACAGGTTAAAGCTACCATGCTCTCAGTACTCACTCCTAAATAGAAGAGATAGAAGAGGAAACAGCAAGCAAATAGGCAAGACAGACTCTCTGATGGCAACTTTTGTACCGGACTGGCTGTTACTCAGTAGTGCTTTAAGCATACCCCATCTGGATTCAATTGACTGTTTAAGAAGACTCTTTCATTTTAGAATCTGAGTTAAACTTCCCACTCCAAGATAAATTCACCAATACTGACACCTTCAGCATCTAGTGGAGTCCATCTGTAGTCAAAATACACTTGCATGCATTTTACACAGAGAAGAGTTAAAAGAACTGAATTTTAAACATCATTTGTCAACTCCAGTCTACATTCTCTTTGCAGTACAAGATCCCATTTTATTACCATTGCTGTCCAAACCTGGTATGCATGAAAGCTCCTTCCCAAACCATCTAACCAAAATGACATGTGACCAGCTCCCTCTACCATGAGGTACCCAAGCCAGTCTTAACTGAAAGCCAGAAGCACCTCAGTGCCACTTTAGTTTGAAGTATTATTCAAACTGGTCCTTTAAAAAAAGGCCATCACAGCTGATTTGTCAGCCATCATGCTGCACACACTTTCTTCCATGGAAATAGCTGCAGTTTTGCTTCAATGCTAAACAGCAAGATACTATCTTAGAAAAATAAGACACAAACACAGGAATCCAAAGCTGGTGGTTATTTTTTACTTGAAGACTCTGAAACATTTAAAAAAAAAGTATTGTTACAAATAACAAATTCTTTCTGGAATGAATCTGGACATGCTTAGACAAGGTGATGATATGGAAAGGGCAGTCCGACTTTTACAAAACTGATATTCAAGCATCATCAATACACACAAAGGACAGGCTCTTATGCATATTTCATTGCAACCTTCACTCAGCCTCAGTAAACATCTTTGGAATATAGATTTTTACAAAACAA
The DNA here is from genome assembly GCF_012275295.1 of Melopsittacus undulatus. NCBI lineage: Eukaryota > Metazoa > Chordata > Aves > Psittaciformes > Psittaculidae > Melopsittacus > Melopsittacus undulatus. Next base: position 15,630,655 of record NC_047530.1, read on the forward strand.
ATAAACTTAAATATTCACAGGACAAAACCACAGAAATATTACTAAAAATAGGAGTGGTAAGATTTACAGAGATCAGCAAACAGAGGCTGCCTATGGGTAATCAAAAGGGAATTTGCTGAAGTTACACTTATCACAAGCACAGGTCTGCCACATGGAGGCTGGATTCCAGCAACTGGGAACACTTATGACTAAGAGGCGGGTTTGGAATTTGGTTATTTGCCTAAGGCAGAGAGGCAGTAAGAAAAAACAGGTGTGCAAGAAGGCAAAGGCAAGGTAAATTAGTGCTAGAAGTTCTTGTTAAACCACGAGTCTAGAAAAACAGCAAGAAAAAAAAGGCTGGTTGTTGTTTCAAAATCAAAAATTAGCCAAAGGGTATCAGTACTTACTTTCTATAGTGCATAAACAGCTTTAAGAAACTGAAAAATTAGAAAGCCCCGCATTTATAACAGCTACATTTAAACGCATTTCAAGTGGAGTTAGCCCATATAGTTCAGCTTTTAAAAAATTTAACACTTGTCCCTAAAAACACCATACAGCATTTGTGTTCTGTCTTCAAGCCCCCTCTAAACTAAATAAATACTCCATTTTAGCAGACAGTGCTACTAGCTCTCCTTAGGACCTCACAGATTTATTGCTTTAGTGACAAAGGCTAAGATCTAAACTTTGAGAGAGATTAAGGCAATCCCACAAGACTGACACCTTAAGGGCATTTCTGGCACACTGTGGTCTTCATTCAAACACCAGAAGATTGATATTTACAAATGACAGGAGCACTCACATTTTAATCAAAAGGACCCTTTCAAGCATCAGTTATATCTTTCCAATATATATCCCAGCACTGGAGTCATGAGTCATTCCAGAGCACCAATATTCAGACAACAAAAACTTAAAAGAGGAAGTTCCAAGACATCTTACATAACTGATTCTTACTCATCCAATAACCTGTTGGAAGATTCACTCAGGTATTTGGACAGCTGAATTACTTTCTCCTATTCAGAACATGAATCTGTCAGATATACTTACACTGCAAGTTACAAAGAAGCATTCAGAACTGACAAAAAACATGGCAGCTTTACAAGCCAATGCTGAATATTGTTGTGCCCAGTATTTCTTTCATATCCCAAAGTTCTTTGTCACCCTTGTCTGATGTTCTATAGCCTTAAGTCACCAGGAGAGCCTTGCTTTAGAAAGCAAGGCTGCAATGAAAAGATCAGGAGCATTTCTACATTTGTGGTTTTAATTACTCACAGTAGTTTACTATTGACACAGATTTATCAACTGCCAGTCCTGCAAACCTACTCAGGTGAACAATTCAGAAAACCAAACCCAAACAACTACAAACAAAACCTAACAAAAACCCCCAAATGCCTCAAAAAAACCCCAAACAAACAAAAAGAAACAACAAAACCAAAAAACAAAACCCCAAAACCAGCAAGAATAGACTAATCTAAAAACCTCAGCATAAGGCTAACCCCATCCCTTGCAATACTTTGGACAAAAACTGACTACGGAAGACTTTTTATAAGCCATGTAGGATAACACTGGTCCAATGTGCATGTGCATTCTTTTTATTTCTATACAAAATGAAAACAAATACCACACAGAAAACAGCAGACTACAGATTGTGCCTTAAAGAATTAGGGTATATTGTTTCAAGATGGTTTTGTGAGACCTGAAAAGATGACTTTCTGTAAAAGAAAAAGCAGCAGTTATTTCAACTTCATACTAAGAACAGCCTGACTGGTTTTGGAGTAAAATTTGACTAAGCAGAAATCACTGATGCTGTATTAAAACTAAGTAGAGTCCTACTGCCATCCAGTGGGATGACTGGATAGAATTTGCATTCAGCAGAGAACCCTGTGTGTAAACTATTCCCATCTGAATCAGAGTCTTAGAGACAAGACTTCATAGTGCTACTTGTATTTTTTTTTTCTAGAAAAGAATTACTTTGCCAAGAAGCTCATACTCTTCTACAGCCTTTTCTAAAAGAAATTGATGCAAATAGCAGGTTTCTGGTCAGCCAGAGAATCCACACTACACACACTGCTTTATGACAACTTTCATCTGGGAAGGTGGCAAAGACAAACTCTTGAGCTTTTGTTCAGAGGGCAACTTCTGTTCCTCTAAATGAGGATAGCAACTTTCACCTCTGTGGAAGAAGAAAGACTGAGGGGGTTGTAGCTCTCATTGTCATAGCAGAAAGCAGTTTTTGTCACATAAAAAGCCTGGAACATGTCCCATAACTGAAGGAATCCTTCCCCCTCAGCATTTCTTACGAGCACAACTAGATAGATTTATACTGAGAAACCTTTTTGAATGCTTTAACAGCAAACAGGTTAGTGCATTTTCCTTGCTAATGTTCCATAATGCAACAAGCACACTGGTTTATACTCTGTTAAAAAACAAAAACCCCTATAGAACAAATCATTCAAGAAGCCACTTACATTACTTCTTAGCACTTCTCTTCACGTACACACAAGTTTCAGCCATTTGCAACAGCATGTTTTACTTTTGAATACCTGATGCCAAAGATGCCCTTTTTTTCCCCCTGAATTCATTAAATGCATCATTACCACCATGACAGGAGTCATTCTTCTCTTCAAGCTAAAAGATTTGACATGTATTTCCTTCTCAGTTGGTGACTCAAACACTAATCCTGCATGCAAATAAAGCTAAGATTTATCCATTGTGGCAGCAGTGATCACTGGGCGCTGCCTTACAGCATTTGGTGATGAATTTCTGTCAGACACTTCTTTACCCTCGATTTCATCATCTGAGATATCTTCTTCATCTGCTTCCTGCTCTTCATCCAACTTTTTCAGCAGCTGAGCCGACTCCGGAGCTAGCTTTCCTTAAGGAGAAAGGAAAACATGCATACACAGATACCATTACCATGAAAAATGCACTTTAACAGGGAGTTAAAGTGCATTTAACTTAAATCCAGATGCACAAGATTTTGATGAACTTAATCCAGGTAGCACTTTCCGATATCAGTCACTTCAGCCTTAGGTAGAATTATTGCTAGCATGAAATTACCCCCAGGTCAAGCATTAAGAGATACCAGACTACCCAGACATGGTAAAGAAAGATAAAGATTCCTCCAGCTTTCGTGGGGCAGGGAGGAAGTCATGTTCCTACAAACCATGACTTTTTAAGATTAGCTTAAAAAATTCCAGAGACTAACCCCAAACTGAATTACTTACCATCCACTATTCCTCACTTTGCCCCTATAAATTATGTAACCCCCAGCTTTGCAACACAGAGCTCCACTCAGAACTTTTATCTACCTGCACACATGGAATTTCGTATCTTGCAGTTATGAGTGCTGGAAAAGCAATTTTCCATTTACTAAAAAAAAGGACTTTTTAAAAATAGTTTAACTTTAGCTAAATAGAAAATACAATTCCACTATAAACCCTAAGGGCAAACAGCTGCAAGTGTAAACTTCTACACTACATCTCACGTCCTGCAGACACAAGTTACATACCAGTACTTATTAAATAACATTTAGCAAACAGCTTCACAGAATTAGTTATATACAGCAGGCTTACTTGAGTGAGGGTACTGTGGCGGTCTGTATTTTTTGGATGGACAGATACAGTCTGCTAAGAACACAATTATCTGAAACCAAAGGAAAACATGTTTAAATCTCCAGACATCCCACACATGAGATCATGAAATTCTTTACGTTGGAAAGGACCTTTAGTATCACCAAGTCCAACAGTTAACCCAGCATTGCCAAGTCCACACTAAACTATGTCCCTAAGTACTACATCTACATGTCTTTAAAGTACTTCCAAGATGGTAACTCCATCACTTCCCTGGGGAGCCTGTTTCAACAACTGACAAATCTTTTTGTGAAGACTTTCCCAATATCCAACTTTTGGGGTTTTAACAACCTTTTTGTTGAAGCCATTGGCCACCTTGGCTATTTGAGCACACTGCCAGCTCAAACTCAGCCAACTGTGGACCAACGCCCCCAGGTCTTTTTCCACCAAGCAGCCTTCCAGTCACTCTGCCCCAAGCATTTCAAGGGGTTGTTGTGGCCCAAGTGCAGGACTCAGCACTGAGCCAGTTGAAGCTCATACAGCTGGCGTCAGCACATTGATCCATCCTGTCCAGATCCCTCTGTGAAGCCTTCCTGCCCCCAAGCTCATCAACACTCCCACCCAACCTCTGTGAACTGACAGAGGGTTCATTAGATCCCCTCATCCAGACCACTGATAAAGATATTAAACAGATCTGGCCCTAAACACAGGGGAACGCCACTTGTGACCAGTCATCAACTGGATTTAACTCCACTTCCCACCACACTTCAGGCCTGGCCACCCAGACAGTTTTTACCCAGCAAACAGCACACCCCTCCAAGCCAGTTTCTCCAGGAGAATGCTGTGGGAAATGGTGTTAAAAGCCTCACTAAAGTCCAGGTACACAACATCCACAGCCTTTCCCACACCTATTAAGCAGGTCACCTTGCCGAAAAAGGAGATCGGGGTAGTCAAGCAGGACCTGCCTTTCATAAGGCTATGCTGACTGGGCCCCATCAACTGCACATGTCCTGTACATGCTATAGGACAGCACTCAAGATGATCTGCTAAATAAAATCCCCCAGCACCGAGGTCAGGCTGACAGATCTGTGGTTTCCCAGGTCCTCCTTCAACCCCTTCTTGTAGGCAGGTGTCATATTTGCTAACCTTCAGTCAGCTGGGACCTCTCCAGTGAGCCAGGACTGCTGATAAATGATGGGAAGTAGCTCAGTGAGCACTTCCACAAGCTCCCTCAGCACCCCTGGGTGGATCCCACCTAACCCCATAGACCTGTGTGTGTCTAAGTAGTGTAGCAGGTCATTAACCTTTTCTCCTTGGATTATGGGGGCTTTGTTCTGCTCCCCATCCCTGTCTTCCAGCTCAGGGGGCAGGGTACCCTGAGAAAAAACTGGCTTTACTATTAAAGACTGAAGGAAAGGAGATATTAGCATAATACATAATAGTCACAAGCCAATCTCTTTCAAGTGTTTTACTTACAAGTCCCAGTATCAGTCCTGAGAATAGAGTTGCCAATGTAAACAGAGCATATGAGCCCCAGACTGGTATTCCAACATTTTCTGTTAAATAATTATGGCAGTGCTGAAATAAAAGACAAGAGAATCATTTCAAGAATAGCTGAATATCATGTATTCAGATAAAATAGAGATCTAAGTACATACCCTGATCCACATTGACAACTGGAACAAAGCTGACATACTGCTCATCCTGAAACAAAGCAGAAAAGTAACTGAAAACATCTTTAAGCCAGTCACATATCCATACCTTCTGATTTGCCTGACTGGTCATTATTTCATCCCAAGTTGAACAATTTTCTGCTCATGTCTGGTTTCTCTCCTAACTACTTTGACTTCTATCTTCTGTTTTGTCTTTTAATTCAATAAACACTCATTCCCCATGAGATACTTTTGGTACCAACATCAGCTTGTTTCAATGTTCTACATAGGGACAACCACAAACTTTCAAACTTTCTTGACTTGTATCTGCTGACATATGAATCTCAATTGCTTTTATGTTCTAAGTTATATTTGGACAAGCAATCTGAGAAGCAACTGGAACTCTATTCAAGATATTAAGAAATAAGCATCTGAAGATTTTATTAAAACAACCTATTAGAAAAATAAATCAGGTTATATAAAATCTTCAGACACTTAAGTTCAACTATATTTTTCATACCAGTGAAAAAGACCAGGCTATCTGCCATGTATATCCTGCTGTATCTGACATTTTCCTGTTACTATGAAACTTCAGCACTAAGTATTCACTGTCTCTAAAGGAAAGGAGAATCTGAATCATTAAGCCAATTTAAGTTGATGAGTGAGCAGCAGAAGCAGCCTGCATGCTGCTTCAGTACACACAGAAATGGGACTGGATCAGTACATTTTGAACTTATTAATCCTAAAATTAGTACCCTGCTTCACACATAGTAGAGGAGGAGAATCACCTCCCTCAACCTGCTGCTGAAGGAGGCATGATACTCGCCCATCACATTCACAGACTTAATGAGCAGCTCAGCACTGCTGCATAAGCTGATAGTAAGGAGGCAGCACCAGGTGCACCACCTAAGGACCTGTCCCAGCACATGCAACAAGTTATGATAAAAATCAAAACTTACAGGAAAGAGGAAGGACCAAACCATGATGAAACTGGTTCAATAGATTTCCATTCCTTGCCACTGATGAAATTTATGAAATCAGATTTAGTTCTTGCACCCTGGTATCTCCTGAACTCCCCATCTTTACAGCTGTAAAACAAACAAAACAAGTCCTTTATTTTACATAGTCCAAACATACAGCATTTGCTTCCAATCAGCATCATCCCTCCCATCACCTTGCCCTGGATCTTAGTTTTACTTTGCCTTAGATTATATTGGCTCTAAAATGTTTTCCAATACTGCTGACTACAGGTATTTCTAGACTCTTGACTCCACATGTATCTGCTCAATACACGGTTATCTAGGTTGCAATTCCATAGAGATAATGATCTTCCTAATGCACTTGCCACATAACTGCACTAAGATCAACCTACCGAGAAATTAAGATTGCAAAATGGAAACACCCATGAGGAGATAGGATAAATAAGGCCTGAAGGAAAACAAAAAACATCAACTGGCAGTACTGTAAGGTCAGAGTAGGTAAGACAGTGGTTGTCCTTGTGTAAAGTAACTCACATTCTTAAAAAGCATGGCAAGTCTCATTTATTTGTCCTAGTAAAAAGTGGGGAAAATATCCTCTCTCCTCCAAGAAATCTGCTGCATTTCATACTTACTGATAGATGGTAGGAAGAGCTGTTATGACAAATCGTCCACTTAATCCTGTAAGAAAAGTTATTTTTCAGAATTGCAGAGCACACTTACATAGAAGGCAAGAAATGCCTAATTATACACCAAAATAAAAATCGCTTCTGCCCCAGGTATCAATATTTAATTGTGATCAAACACAACCTTGTGCTTATAAAAGTACTGCACACAGTCTAAAAGTCCCTGAATAAAGAGCTACGAAGTTTCCCCATGGAGAAGAGATGTCCAAGGATGACTGTTACGTGACAATTTTAGCTGTAGCTCTTGAGAGATGCTCTCCTTTTCCCACATGATCTGCAATCTCCAGTGTTTGCAGAAAATAATCCAAGTAAGGCAGGTTTCAAAAGGTATGGAAAGAAGTTAGATTACGTCAAAGAACAGCATCAGTATGGAGAAGGTAATTTTTACAAATACCACACAGACAGGAAGGCAATTCAGATAAGTGAGCTTCAGCTGCAGGAACTAGGGGAGGTACTACCACAAGGAAAGCTAAAACAGCTTAAGCTCTGTATAATTCTTAAAAAGTACAGCCAAAAATCCCCTTGAAACCCTCCAAATCACTCTTCAGAGAAATTCGCTTGCTCTCTTTATGTAGTTTTTAGTATACATCCTGCACTATGCCTTCAGTAGAATCATAGAATCATTTACAATTATCAAGTGCAACCATAAACCTAACATTGCCAAAATGAAAAGCTTCCCAAAGCAACTCAATTTTCTGTCAGTTTGAGCTATTATTCTCCTTTAATATTTGCTAAGATATTGAAGGAGTCCTGGGAAGCCTTTTTGGTTCTGTTTACTGCAAGACTATGATTTTAAAATGTGTATGGAAAAAGCACATTAAAAAAAATGAAAATTTAGTTGCCTATTAAACTAAGTGATCTTTACCTTAGACTCCTATAATGGTTTGGGTTGGAAGGGGCCTTAAACCTCATCCAGTTCCAATCCCTGCCATGGACAGGGACACCTTCCACTAGACCAGGTTGCTCAAAGCCCCATCCAACCCGGCCTTGAACACTGCCAAGTGACGGGGCAGCCACAGCTTCTCTGGGCAACCTGTGCCAGTGCCTCATACTTCGAATTTCCTATTAATCCTATTTCCTTAGGGCACATACACTTTGTCGTGGTTTCAAGACTTTCTCCTTGGTTTCTGACTGGGGTTAAACCGCTACACCCTTGCACCAGGCACTCCACGGGCAATGGGAAGCCCGAAGCCCCGAAGACCTCAGGAACCACCGTCCCCGCCAGTCCTTCTCACCCGGCTGCTCCGTGACATCCACTTTGGCGATGTTCACTTCCAGGTCCTCGCCCCACTCAGCAAACTTCTCCCACTCGGGCTGCAGGTTCTGGCAGGCGGGGCACCAAGGGGCATAGCTGGGGGCAGCACAACTCCGTCACCGAACAGCACCGCCCGGTCCCATACGGCCTCAGAGCTGGCCGCAGAGACACCCCCAGTAACGCCCCGTCAGCCCGAGCGACCCGCTCCCGACTCACAACTCCACCATCCACTCTCCGTGCAGCAGCTCCCTCCACATGCCGTCCGACAGCACCTTCACCATGCTCCGCTTCCCGAGGGCGGCCGCCGCCAGGCACAGCAGCGAACACAACCGCCAGACCACCGCCATCTTGCCGCGGAGGCGGAAGAAGAAGACGAGGGAGCCAATCGCGCCGCGTCCCTCCTCCGTACGTCACAGCTTGCTCCGCCCCCACGCACGCGCTCGGGGCCGTGAGGGAAGCGGAGTTGCTACATGAGGTGACAGTCGCTCTGAGCATGGCTCCGGGAATAACAAGCCGTGAAGGAATATCCTTGTTTTCCTCCAGCGCTCTGCCTGGCTCGGTGCACACGAGGAGTTCCCCTATCAACGGAATTCGATATTCACGTATTTAAGCCCCAGCTCTCCTCATTCCCCCCCCCCCCCCCCCCCCCCCCCCCATGCGCTGCTGACCTCCTTCGCTTCCACTAAGGGCAGGATTACCCCTCTCTTTGGGCTGAATGATACTGAAGAACTTGCAGTTCTTCACACGCAAGAAGTGGTGCCGCTCCCTTTTGGAGGTACAGCGAGAGAAGATGCCATCAGCGTAGAAGCCAGTTCATTTCCAGACTGCTCTTCAGATCACAGGGCCAGCCCCAATAGATACTTGATTAGAATCTGCTTCTTCTTCCATCATACCTATTTTCATAAGAGCATCGTGCAGCTGCAGCTTGGCAACGTTTGGCAGGATGTGCCAAAGGCCTGTTCCTGAAGCAAGGGTGGCTGAACTACCAAATTCCTAGCTTCAGTCTCAAACCGCTGAACTGATTTTAGCAGGAATCTGCTAGAATGTTGGCTCTGAGGCAGCAAGGTGGCCTGGAATACATCAGCAGGCATGATTCCAGCTCAGGAGAAATGAGAGGAGACTGAAAGCAGGGGCTTGCAGTGGAGAATATTGGGCAGCCAGAAATGCAGGTGTTGCTACTTCTTCTGCTGGTACCATTTCAGTGCAAAAGATAAGCAAGTCATAGAACATAGAGCAAACCGTGTGTATAAAGGGACCAAAGTGCTATCTTGCACACGCAACTGCAGAGCCAGACACAAAGGTACCATCTCTTGCCCTCCGAGTATTTATTTACTCCAGAATGATATAGATGTAAACCGCTGCAGACGTGCTGGGTTTACATCACTTTGCACCAATCTGAAAGTTGCTCTTGGTTCCAGGAGACGGGAAATACTGTGCTGACGGGAACCTCTTTGCTGTATTTTAGTGACAAGAAACCTATTGCCCTGAGGCCAGCACAGGAGTCTGCCTAAAAGCGTCCAAAGACATACTGGGGAAAATTATATTAGTACTGTTTTCTTGTTAATGTCACTTTTGTGAGGGGAAGGCCTGTGCAGGTGTTTTTGCTCTGATTTTGTGCTCCTTCAGGCATGACAGAAAACAAGCCATATTTAATGCAGTCAGTCAGAACATTGCTTTTGAAACCAAAAATAATTCTTTCAGACAGACAACATAATCTGTAACAGGCCCATTACTTCACTGCTATCAGATATTTCATTGTAAGATGCAGTTCATGACACTCTGGAAGATTATGTTGGATTATTAGATCAGATCAGGTTAGATTATCTTCCTGGATAGTGATTAGGCTCAAGAAGAAAGGAGCTGGTGGGTGTCTAAATAAAGAGTAGCTTCAAAGGCATACCAACCTTCCTATGGAGACAACGTGAAAGACAGTGAAAAGTATGACTTCATACCTCCTGCACTTGGTTCCAGGAAGTATTTTAAGGGTAATGACTGCTTGAATTACTTTTACTCTCTGTTATTATTACATTGACATTGTCTCACTTCTTTATAAAGTTTTGAGGCATTTGAGAACATGAAAGAACAAGTCTTGACCATATCTTTTATGCATTCTTTCTCCAGCCCATTTGTCTTGGCCCCCCCAGGCAGACTGGAGAAATGTCTGCCTCGTCTTTCAAGGTTTACAGAAGAATAAAGAGATTTAAGAACCAGACAACCAAACTAACTAACAAAAACCATGTGTCCTGGGTTGCATCAAAAGGAGTGTGACCAGCAGGTTAAGGAAGGTGATTTTCCCCTTCTCCTGCTCTTGTGAGACCCCATATGCAGTACTGCATCCAGCTCTGGGGCCCCCAACATAAGAAGGACGTAGACCTATTAGAGTGGGTCCAGAGGAGGCCATGAAGATGCTCTGAGGGCTGGAGCATCTCTATTCTGGAGACAGGATGAGAGAGCTGGGCTTGTTCAGCCTGGAGAAGAGAAGGTTCTGAGGAGAGCTTATGGCAGCTTCCAGTGCCTAAAGGGGCTGACAAGAAAGCTGGAGAAGGGCTTTTGACAAGGACCTGTAGGGATAGGACAAGGGGGAATGGCTTTAAACTGACAGAGGGGAGATTTAGATTAGATGTTAGGAAGAAATTCTTCCCTGTGAGGGTGATGGGGCCCTGGCACAGGGTGCCCAGAAAAGCTGTGGCTGCCCCATCCCTGGCAGTATTCAAGGCCAGGCTGGATGGGGCTTTGAGCAACTTGGTAAAGTGAAAGGTGTCCCTGCCTGGGGCAGGGGAAGTGGAAATGGTGGTCTTTAAGGTCTCTTCCAACCCAGACAACAACCCCTTCCAAACCTGTAAAAACATAAGATGGCTCTGAGTGACTTTCAGATATTAACATGCTGGGACAATGGGGCTGATGGTCACGAACTAGAAGGTAGAAAAGCTAAGCAGCTTGGATCACTTGCTAGGGAAGGGGGAACTGACAAAGCACTTGCAAAAAGAAACAGTCCCTCAGCCCTTGGAGGCGGCTCTTGGCAGCTGTGAAAGAAAGGTTTCCATACAAGGACGATGTTATGAGTCATTCAGTCAAGTGGACTACTCTAGAGAAATATATCCAGTCTCTGAGGGAATCAGCCATTGTAAAGATGATCTATCGCAAGCAGGATGCCAGGAAAGGATCCATAGATCCAGATGAAGTCGAATGTACACGACCCATGTGGCATAAATTTACACAGAATTCACCGTCATCATATGCCCACTCACTGGCAGCAATAACCTGGAATGATATAGTACCACCAACAGTGGATGAAATGATTCATCAATTCCGAGAGTTTGAAGACAGTCTCACCCCTTCCATCATTTCAGCCATGGAAAACCTGTCTCGGGAGTTCAAACAATTGAGAGATGATCTGTTCAATCTATCCAGTTCCCCACGTGTACCAGCCCACTTCTCAGCTATTAACAAAAGGCATCCTACTGCTCAAGAGGGAAGATATGGGAGGTATATGCCACAGGCCACCCTATGGTTTTACCTGCAGAATCACAGAGGAGACATGAGGAAGTGGGATGGAAAACCTACCTCAGCTCTGGAGGCACAGCTGCATGAATTGGAGAAAAAAGGTCAAGGACAATCATCCCACGAAAGCTGTGGCTTTAGTCTATGGTGAGCAGGTTCCCAGATGGAGTGGAAGAGCTGGTTTTACTTCAGCTCCTGTGATAAAGACTAATCCCTGTCAACAAGACATAAGTGACCAGCATTATGATGACTACTAGAGGGGCCCTGCCTCCAGTCGGGTGGAGGTAGGGGACAATCGGATTTACTGGACTGTGTGGATCAGATGGCCTGGCACATCAGTCCCACAGAAAGTATAAGGCTCTAGTAGACACCAGTGCACAGTGTACCCTGATGCCATCAAGCTGTCAAGTGGTGGAACCCACTTCTGTTTCTGGAGTGACACGAGTCACCCTGCCACTTATAACTGTCCAGTCTCTGGGCAGCTCTCTGGGTGGTATTCTTAAATAGTTGTTTAACCTTAAACAAAACCTGAACTATATGCAGCAACATGCTGGCTCCTAGCAAAAGGACCAGGTTGGTTTCAAGGGTGCTCAAGGGATATTCAAAATTATTAAAAATTATCAAATACTACTGTATTCAGCCTAGAGGAGAATGAAGCTGTTGCAAGGAAGCAGGAAAGGAAAGAAAGAAGAAAGCTGAAGGAAGCTGTCTTCCGCGTAGGCTGGCACTCAGAGGAGAACAGTCAAAGGTGTAATTATTAATAGTTCCCAATAGATGACTTCCAAAGTACAGAAATTATGACAATGCTGAGTACACATACCAGATTAGTTTCACAAGCAGTGTTTCTATCATATCATAAGCCACTATTACAAAGTACAACAAAATTATATCTTAGCCCAAGGATAATAAACATAATCACAGAGAACGCATACTGCAAGTAAGGTATCACATAACACAACCCTACTAACAAGCACAACTCTGAGAGCAAATAAATCAACACCATGGCCAGGGACTACTAAATGAATACAGTGAATGCTCATAACAGATTTGTTTTAACATGGTACAGTTAGATCTGTTGTTATCTCAACCCTTCCAGGCACATGCTGAGCACCAAACAGGGGCTATCAAAAACACAGCATTGTACCAGCTGCTAGGAAGAAAATAAACTATCCCAGATGAAACCAGGACATGTTGACAACCAAGTCACCTCACTTCCAAAGCTATTTCTTTCATTTCCTCAACTCAATACTTGCTCAGATTTTGTCCTCAATGTTTGAACTTAAAGGTACTTACGTTGTAAGATTACCTTCTGCCCATTTCTTTCGAGCAACCCCTTGCCTCTGCTGCTGCTTGTACTATTTGCAGCTGTTTTCATAGCACTTTGAGCTTGATGATGAGTAAGAAGTTTCTTATACAATACAAAGTAACCTCTTCCAGGGTAATGACTCCCTCCAAATTCTAAACAGCCAAAGAATTTGGATAAATAACCAAACCAAAATCCAACAGCTCAAATTCTGATGTTTGCTTATTATTGGCCTCAAGATAACGTACAAGCAGAATTAAAGAAGAGTCAAGTAATTCAAAGTGAGAGGCAAGATATCAATCTGGTAAACTCAGAGTCCACATACATTCCATTGATACAGCATTTTGTTATTGGTATGTATGTGTCATTCAAATAAGATGCATTAATCACTGAAGAATACTTCCTGAAGCTTAAGAGTTTCTACTCACACTCTCAGCTGCAGATTTTAGCAGGTGAGCTGCAACACCATGTGCAATAAGGTTTCCAAATTACTAGCAACTAGGAGCTGGTCCTGAATGCAGAACAAAAACCTAAACAGAGCCTGATGCTCTATGTATGAAACATAATAAGCAGTAAATGGGCCTGCATAACCAGGAGACATGCTGCTCTGGTATTACAGAAGCAGTACCCTGGAAGATGATCATCATCTTCTGTGACATGTCCATACACCCAGTGAGGCCTCCAAAACTCCCATACTTGAAATATCGAAGTAGAGCTAATTTGCCCCCAGAGTCACTTGCCTGCTTCTGAACTGTCAGTGACAGGAATGAAAACAGAAATGCAATAAGATATGCCCTTCCAGGGCCCCATTTATTAAGTGAATACAAAAATAAGATCATTTAAGTGCAGAGGCACAATAATCTGCTCCATGGTTAAGAGACAGGTACCTTGGGTTAGGAGTAAACAAAGTTCACAATGTCTTGTAAACAGACTTCTTTACAAGCAAGAGGCATACTGAAACATGACATACCTTGGATTAGAAGTTACCTGTTGCAGCAATACTCCCCACTTCTCGAGATTTCAGAGCACTTCACAAAGTGTTGCTCTGTTTTCAGAGGAGCCCAAGTGAAACAAATGAAACACAAGCAACTTGCACTGTAAAAAGTTGAGAAAGTGCCATAGCATGTTTCAAGGATGATGGCTTTTACCCCTTGTGAGGTTTGGTTTGCAATGAGAAATAACAGCCAAAGCTATTGTGCATTATGGAAGTTTTAAAAATTAATACTTCTTTTTAAATTTATTTTTACAGCAACCTGTGGCACAGTTGAATAAAAAATAACCTTTTTCTTAATATAGTACATGGCATTTCTCCTCAATTGCACAAGTAAATTTGGAAGCACTTTCAGTTTGTGTTACAGGCAAACAGGAAAGAAAAATAAGTCAGGCAGGCCTTCAGTCTCCTTTCCATCTCTCTGCCCACTGTTTTATCCCCACCCTTTCACATCTGGGAGTCCACATACATTCCATTGATCAGATAATCCACTTGTGTGTAATCCTTCTTCTTGTAGCTCTCATAGGCCTGCATAAGGAAAAGAACTATAACAGTTATGAAAAACACCATACCAACTAAAAGCACTGCAAGAAGCAAGCTTTTATCTACCAAGTACTGAGTCAGGGGCTCGGCTGCAATGAGAAGATACTCATTGTCTATGTCCTGAGTTTCTGCAAGGCCTGAAACTGTTGCTTTGGGTGCATCTGCTGGAACCATGGCTGTTGAAAAAATGTGAGCTGTTGACTCTATTCCATGCCCAGTCACAGTTTCTGCTATATAGGCAGTAGTTAAAACTGTGGCACTTCTTGTAGAGCCCATATGAGAAGTTGATTTACTCAAAGATGTTGTGGCTATATGTGCTTCTGAATCTAGATTTGGCAACGTAACAGGCAGTGGATTCACAGAGTGAGAATTCTCCAAGGGGGCAACTTCCATGGCATGAGTGGAAGTAGTGGTAGATGTTCCTACAGCTGGTGGGATGGGGGTGGCCAGTGTTGTGGTCAGTGTCTTCAGGCCTGCTCCAGTAGTGGTGGGGCTACTAGAGCGGGGAGTGCTGGTGGTGGTGATGGCTGGATTAAACTGCTCTGTCTGACTCACTGGAGTACCTGAAGTGACAGTGAGAAGAGCAGAAGTGGGGGACAATCCTGAGACAGAGCTACTATTTCCTGATTTTTCAGTGGTGGTCACACGCTTGGTGACATGGCTGGAAGTGGAAGCAGAGATGTTACCAGATGTGGGAAAAGAGGGAATGGATGACATGGTTGTAGAAAGATGACCAGAAACTCCATGGGCATTTGAGGTTTCAGCAGTTGTTTCATAAGCTGCAGTGAGGACAGTTGCATTTATAACATTTTTTGTTATGTCTGTGACAGTGGTGGTGGTTGCTATGGTGGTGGCAGCATTGCTTGCAATTGTTTCTCTTGCATTTGTTGTTAGGGCTGTGGCAGCAGTGGTAGTATTGCTTGCAATTGTTTCTGTTGCATTTGTTGTTACATTTCCACTGTCAGCCCCAAGCAAATCCCTCAGATGAATCTTGTGAGTCTGAACAGGTAAGGACAGGTTTTCCACATTGTTTTGGTCAACTTGTGCATTCACCATCCTCCTCTTTTTCTGTGGATAGCTTTGGTGGTGAAACAAGATTCCTTCAAAAAGACAAAAACAATGAGTATCATAAGACTAAAACTCTCGAGATCAAATCTGACTTCAAACCCCAACATGCAAACCAGAACACATTCTGCAGCACATGTAGTACAACTGGAATAAATCAGTGCTCAAGTCAGCAATTTTTACTGGCGGGGCAAAGGGGAAGATGTTGCTTGTTGCTTGTTTTTGCCACAGACCTCTGGCATTTGCCCAACCAAGGAATTACTTCCACAAAAGGGGAGTAAGGAAGTGCAGAGTTGCAATGTAGAAGCATGTTATCAACAGGAGTAGCATTACAAATGCCAGCTCCTGAGAAGAAGCTGTCGCACTTTCAAAGTTACACAGCATCAACAAAGTCTTCATGCTTAGATTCATAATTTGCACCTCTCAAAACTGAGTGGCAATTTCCACTTACACCTTCATACTTCAGAAGACTCTCCTTCACAATTAGTGACCTAGATTTACAGCGACATAAATCCCATCAAAGACCTTTGCCTATCAAAGTTCTGTAGTGATACTGCACAGAAAGCTTTGCCAACCCAAAAGAACCATGGACAAACTTTTCTAAAAAAACCAAAACAAACAACAACAAAAAAACCCACCTCAAAACCAACAACAAAACCAAAAAAACCCAACAAAAAACTTATGTACAGCAACCTCTTGAAACATACTGTAGCAAATTGATTCCCCAGTTTCCAACAAGCTCCATTTTGTTATTGTGTCACTGAATTAAAATTGAAGACCCTGGCACTGTAAAGTCACCATGAGGAATTACTACTAAGGCTGCTCCTGTTATAGAAGCATCCTGCTGCCTCTGGCACAAAATCCTGGCAATCTCAGGAAAAGCAATGCTAAGACATTTTTCCTTTCTGTTAAAAAATATAAATACATCTGTTATGCCTTCATTTTCCAAAGGAGAGTGTGTGGAGTGCAAACGGCTTGAATGAATGATGTGCTCAGGATGGTGACAAACTGTTACTCAGCAACAGTTACACAAGTTACTCATAGACAGACCATGTACATGTAAGTGCCAGAGTCCTCACAAGGCTAATGAAACAGTTTTTCCAGTGGGCTAAGTTCACCTACAGAATCATCCTGCAAGCATCTCACAACCCATTTCTCTCTGCTAAAAACCAGTCAATGTGTAAACACAGGCATTTAAAGCAAAAGGACAAGGATCCTGGATTTAGCAGGAGCCTGAAGCATGGCATTACCTCCAAGCAGATCTTTGATGTCATGTTCTCCTGCATTCTGGCACACACTCAGCTGGTAACACTGCAAGAGGATGCAATAATTTTGGTAGGGCACAGACCAATTACAGTGATGGTTACCTGAAAACAGCAGAGAAAATAAAGTCATATAATAACAGAATGGTTTGGGTTGGAAAGGACCATAAGTTCCAACCCCTCTGCCATGGGCAGGGACACCTCCCACTAGATCAGGTTACCCAAGGCTCTGTCCAACCTGGCCTTGAACACTGCCAGTTCAAGAATCTAACCAGTTGGGTCACTACACACTGTATACTGAATGCACTGCTTCAGGTCTGTAATTAAAGAATTAAAAAAACAAAACTAAACCCCAACCACAATAGCTGGAAGGTCAGGCCTTAAGGGATCTTAACCCAAGCTTAGTGAAAACAACTGGAAAACTAGTTCAATCAATACAGCCACTGCAGCCTACCTACCTGCTTGTCTTCTGGTATCAAGACTAACAACAGCAATTCACTCACCCAGACAATGACAAAGACAGTGCTCTACAGTTTGGACCCATCTATATGCTAGCATTAACCTACATAGGAAATGCAGGCCATCTACTACTGTAAATCATGCCAGTTCCCATTTCTTGGGAAGGGGAAAACAAAAAGCCACCAGCATCTCTTGCACTGGCTACTTATCTAAGTCACGCAGTTCAGAAAGATCAAGAGACAAATGTAGTCAGCATCATTAAAACACCCTGGTTTCTGCTACCTTCATGATGGTATCCAGCTGCTCATGACTTCCCTGTTGCTCCTTAGGAGAACCAGAGACCTCTATTGAGCTGTACTGATTAATACTCTCTCTGATACAACTCCAAACTGAAGCTCCAGCTGATATGTCCACTGCAAGACATATCACCCAGTGGCTCCTTTTTGCTTACTTCTAATTAGTAGACAGAAGGAAAAAAATAAATTAAGAGCAAAAAACGTGGAAGGACAACAAATGTTCTTCAGAACTATTCTGAAAGGAAACTATGTAGACAGATGCCAAGGTTTTCCCTAAATCTGGTTTACTTCATGCTTAAGCCTGCTGCTACTGGAAAGAAATTTCAGATACACATAGGCAAGCAGAAATGGGGTAAACAGCTGTACTGTGGAATTAGTGAGCAGGAATATTGCAGCCATGTCTTATTTTGCCTTTATTTTTCCCAGAGTATGCAGGATAGCCCAAAAGTATGTTCTCAGGGCCAAATTGCTCAGATGGCCAGGATTTTCCCCTTCAGCTCTGGACTGGCTGCCATAGAGGAAACTTGGGAGAGCTCTGAATATGGCTGAGGATGCAAATGAAAGAGCATGGTCTTAACTTCTAACACAAGTTCACCACGTTCATGAAGCATCTGGGAATTCAGGATTGACAGATCTTTGCTAAGATACTTGCCCTAGCAGTATCTGGAGGCTTGAACCCATTGCAACAGACAACAAACAGAGGTTAAATCTACCACCTATGTTGTCAGTGCTAGAGAGATTTGCTGCTTTTATTAGCATGCAATTGGAAGGTCAAACTGTCTCATGATATTGATACAATCATAGAATGGTTAGGGTTCTGTTTTGTGATATGTTAATTTGCTAACTATGTATCCTGGCTGATGGTGTGGATATTTGAAGGCAATGCTGGAATAGCTAGACCAGCAACCATTCCCTTTTCTGCAGGGCACATCTGAGATGTGAATATACTGGCAAAAGTTCTTCTTGTGACAGCTGCACTACTCCAAATTAGTGATGTAATTTGTACCCTTGCTGTCATAACATCTACAGAATAGAGCCTAACCAGCCAGGAATGTTATTTTTCCACTTCTCCAAACAACGTAGCTATGAGACGCTCCCCTATGCAACCTTGGCCTGTAAGTTAACACTACACTACCTAAAAAATAACAACCACTGCTCCTTTACTTACAGTTACATAGGTATAACTATTCTGACACCTAAGCCTCAGGCCTCACATTTGTAATGAAAGAAAGCACAAAAATAAATATACTTTGGGGAAGGTGGGAATGGAGGACAAGAGCAGTCAATGCTGATCTTAAAACCTAAAGTTGTTTGTTGTTTTGGATTTCTTTTTGTTTGTTTTGTTATTTTTTTTCTTAAAAAGGACCTTCAGGTCCTTCTTTCTATGCACATGGCTAATACATTGATACCAAGAGCCTGCATCTTTTCCAATTCCCTTGACACCAGGTAGTGCAGCAGATGGGCCATCAAGTAACAACTAGCAATTAAACTGCTTCAGTGGGTTTAATACAGAACATAAAACCTGGAAAGTTTTATGTTTCTGGGTTTAGTTGTGCATCCATCATGAGGATGAAAAGGGTCACCTAATTCCAGAGGGTCCACCCCTTCTGCCTAATAAAGCCAACACTCAGCTGGACTTGCTCTGTACAAAACAGAGCAGGAGAGAACAAGGTGAAGGACATAAAAAAAAAACAGCGATTGAAGCCAGTCACAGGATGAAGCACGCACTCAGAACATCTCCCAGCCCTGACCATGGACTAAATTCCTCACATCCCTAGGACGAGGCAGCTGATAGCACCTTTTCTACCCTTATCAAAATATCAGGAAGTTAAAATTACATGTGCAGTGTTTAGAGATTGCCAGGTGGAACAGACAAACATGCAGTGCTACATACCCTAAGTGTCAGCAGAGTCAGTGTGAATGTGTCATCTTTCTACGGTTTACCACCTTAAAAAGCGTAAGTTTGAGTTTTCACACCTCTGGTGCCTGGGAGACAAACCCACTCATCTTTTACCATCTAGACAGAACAGTTTACAAAGGTGCTTTCTTTCCACCATGAAGGGAAGTCTCATATTTCAAATAAAGGTTTGAAACCACTGGGCTTTAGAAAAGGGCATCTTTATGATATTCCTATCAGTCTGATTGTCAGACATTCATCCACCCGAATCAAGGTCTCATCTTCACTACAGAATCACCAGTTGTTTGTAGGTGTCACACGCTTTCACATGTGGCTAAATGAGATCAGGTCCTTCATAAGGACAACTCTGAAAGACTCATTTAGAATTTTAATGCTTTTTAAAGACACCAGAGGCAGAAAGCAGAAGGGTCTCATTCTCCAAAACTTGTTTAACCCTTCATTGCAGGATACAACTGGTTTCTTCTGAGGCAGAAAAACCACACATAAATACCAGTGAGCACAGATTACTCATCCCAGTGCAGCTGTCTACAAGAGCACTGCTCACTTGCAAACATCTGGCAGCAAGGAATAATCATTTTCAAGTCAAGTGACCTAACACTGTTTGCAAGCTGCCAGTGCAAACCAAGAACACATGCATGCTGTTTCTTACAGAAGCTAGAACGGCCCTGGGAAATGGTTGTTCTGTATTCAGTTTAATCAGTTACTTAGCACCACTGGACTGCACAGAGAAGCCATAACTATAAATGCCTATAAACAACTGAAATTAAGAATGACAGTTGTCAGGGGAGCAGAGGAGACCTTTAAGGAACAGAAAACGCAGCTGAAATTTCAGCTAAGGGACGAGACCCTCACCTGAAGCACCCAGGCTTTGACAAGCCTGCCTGCACTCCTTTTCAGTTGTAAGCATGTTTATTCGCACTACATGGACTCCTCTTCCTTTCAGGACAGAAAACCTGTGTTCACATATACAGAAAGAGATCAGCAGGAAGAATACAATGGCAGTCCACATCTTCAGGGTTGGCCTTGCAGACAGGCTTCTTTTCCCAGGAGCAACTCTTTCTTATTTCACTTTCAGATCCACTGCAGTATTCCTATTAAAAAGAAGAAAACAAATGCATTTATATCAACCAAGCATTATATTAAACACACTCCTATCAGCAGGAATGGGGAAAAAATGTACAAAATGCAGGCAAGTATCATTACATACAACATACAAGCAAGGACACAGAAGCAGGAAGAGAAAACCATTCCCGAATTCAGACAGACCCTTTCTTAAAAAAGGCTACTTTGCTCTTCTTCCCTCAGGCCCCAGCAGAGAACAGTTCAAGTCAAAAGCCATGTATAAATGGCCAAACTCAAACCCCACAGGTGTAGGGCAGCACAGAGATGATGCTTCTTGACTCACTCTGGGACCCATGTTGTTCCCAGGCTCAGCAGAAGGGTTTGCACCAGCTAAAGCACACTGTTAGTATGGGAACTATAGTCCTGGCTCTACCCTTACACAAAGTCAGTTAAAATCAGGTATCAATCTCAGCCGATTCCTGCTCATTGAAAAAAAAAAAAAAACCAAAAACAAAAAAACCCCAACCAAACAAACAAAAAAAAAACCTAAAAGAAACTTTGACTGAAAACAAGCAAAAGCCAGCATTTCAGGTCTTCCGAAACATCACACACACACAATCTGTTGCTGAGGAAGATTCACACCCACAGTAAGCCTTCCCCACATAAAACAATGAATAGGCAATGCCTTTTCTTCATTACTAATGCACACATGAAACACTGTCCCGGTGGATAGGACCTCACCCTTCAAGTCGCTGAAGCAGCTTCCATTGACTTCAGAGCACATCATCAGCTTCTACCTGATTTTACCCTCTTGTCTCTAAGACTTACAAAACTGTGTATGAGCTTGCAAACAGTTCAGCCTGAACAAGACCAATTGTAAGTCTCTTCCTTAAGTAGTTTTAAGGCAAACCTTCCTCCTCATCACTGTAGCAAGCTTTGGTCTTCATCCTGCAGTTCTGAGGAGAAATGTCATAGCCTTCAAAGAGAAGATTGCTGAGATTCAACTCCACATGACATCTCAGAGATGTATGTGATGACTGCAGTTGAAGATGCAAAGGCCGTTCACAACACAGAATGAACAGCATGTGTGAATGATATAAATAACATAGTGAAAAACCTCCAACAGTCATCAGTAACATGCATAAGACCCTGATCTAGCCATCCATGCAAGAAGTTTCACCCTGAGCTCTCAACTCCAGTCCCAGTCATGACTGTGAATTTAAGAATCTGAGTAAGAGCCTTTTTTATTTCCAAGAAAGCCCAAGATAATGCTTATTATGCCAGTGTCAAAAAGTACTATGATCACAAAAGACATGCAGCTAAGAAAACTCAGAAGACAGTAGAAGATGGAGAAAAGGGTTTTTTTTTTGTTTTTTGTTTTTAGAAGGTTTAGAGGGGGATGGGGAGCAATTCCTCCTCAAAGTGTGCTCAGACATTGGAACAGTCTGCCCAGGGCAGTGCTGGAGTCACCGTCCCTGGAAGTGTTCACACACTGTGTAGACAAGGCCCTCAGTGCTGTGGGTTAGCAGTGGCCGTGGCAGTGCTGGGTTAAGGGTTGGACTTGATGATTGTAAAGGTCTTTTCCAACCTGGTTGATTCTATGATTCTATGATTAGTTTTGACTCCCATATTACAACATTTGGATGCTACATATCACGAAACTTTTTAAATTTTCCTCCTTACTCTACATCCTAAAGACCCAAACAGGGTAACAGAGTTTTAGCTTCAAAACCACCCTGCCTGAAAAAGGGTGAAACATGAACAGCAACCCCAAGCTTTGCAGAGCACACAACATGCAGTTCTATCTTAGACTACCAAGTTGTCAAAGATGGGGGCAAAACTTTACACTAAAATGCAGTGCCTCAAATTCAGCATCCCTATTTGCCCTACAAATTCCTAAAGGAACTTAAAGCCTCCTGCCTGCCCTTTTATTTAGTCTAGTAAAAGGAGTTACTTTGGCTGTCAAAAATAGATGGAATATTTCTACATCTCCTTCCCTGGAGAGCAGGGGAGCCTGAAAGGATGAGACTGTAAAGTAGCTGGGTACCTGCACCACTGACCTTAGCTTATGCAGTCCTCTGTGGCTTTCTCCCTGGAATAAAAGTCCACAGCATCATGCTCATTTGTGTGAGCAGCTTTCTCACTGCAGCCAAAAGTTCAGTTCTGCATCATTCCACCTTGCAGCTGAAAACATTTCTAAGTCTGATCTGACAACATAAGTCTTGTAAGTGAAAGGCAGCTCACCAGCCCCATCTAGTCCTGCATACCAGACTGTGCCTGGTGTCCAGCCAGCACAAGCTTTGCTGGGAGTTCTCTCCCACTTCACGCTGTGTACACACAGCTCAGGCTGACTTTGCTCATTCCCTCTCATCACTTGCTCTTCCAAATGCACCTCAGAGTGACTTGAAAGAACTAGAACAAGAGAGGAGATAACCTGTGCAATACATAACCGCAGCCTCCGCAGCACAGTACACAAGAATCAGCTACTTAGGAAATCAACCCCATGTTTTCAGCATCATGCTGGTAATATGAATTTGTATTATTCAGCCAAGACAACTTCAACACTTTTCCCACTGTTCTGAATTACAAGGCACTTCCACAAGTTTGCCTTAGCCTTCAGCACACTCTTGCTGTCACTGTTAGCATAAAAAAACTCCTGTTTACAAGACTGTGAGTGGGGGGGAAAGCAAGGGGAGATGTGAAGCTCTGCCCACAAGGGATTTTCTTAGAGCAGACAGATCCTTATTCATGTCAGAGAGCAAAAGTTTGCTTTAAATACAAATCTTTCAACTTAAAGCAAGTTATTTGGGTTCTTTCATGGACACTACAGGTACCCTACCAAGACAGAGCACAACTTGTCAACCTGCACTCCCACACTTTATGCAGAAATAAGTGCAATTCTTGTAAAGTTCTCAGGTCACAGGCAGAGATTCAGCAAACAGAAAAAAAGAAAAAAAAAACATCATTAGACCCACAGGAAAAAAAAAAACCCTACATCATTAAGGGTAAGTTTTACGTTTTAAAGAGTCCAGGTTATGTTTGCTGTCCCTTTTCAAGGTAAAAGGCTTACAAGATGCAATACTTTATAGCCTTAAGAAGTGACCCTGAGAAGGAATTTGCTGTGCAAGAACATATGCATTTACTGTTTTAAAGAAGACCGCAATAAATAAACACAGAACACTCTCATTGTTGCAATTTTTTCCCCCTAACTTTACTAATACCTCTGTCATTACACATACTAACCCTGACAGAGAATAAACACCTTCCATTGCATTTTGGAAATGCAGATACAGCAGCATTATATCTATGCTGTCTGTCCCCTGGTGCACAGAGATACTTTGTCTCCTCAACCACATTAGGATACCACAAGTCCTTCCCATAATATCTGACTTCAGTCCCACTTGACTACACCAGCTCCATAGGAAAGCAAAACACCAGTAAATGCCTCTCACCTCTTCCAAAGCACCTGGCAGCCTTTCTGAGTTACACCAGCAATGGTTAAGGTGGACACACCAAGCTCAGGCACAAAAGGTTTGTCTCTCCTTTCTCTTTCACTAAACATAGTCTCCTCAGGAGCCACCTGATAATTCCTCCCCCCGGGTGCTCAGTAAAAACTTATAAGTTTAAAATAATTTTAAACATTCTTCAGCCAATTATAAAAATCCCTTTACAAATTGCAGAGTGAGCATATGACAAACACAATACACAGACTGTAAGTACAACAGATAAGCAAACAGCTCATTTCCAAGTCCAGCAAGGGGATAACCAGACACAGTCATACCCTAATGCAGTCCAGGTAATGCTTGGGATATTGGATTAAATACCAGAACCTTCAGCTAGCGGGTTGTTTTTTTTCTGGCTTCTTCCACTTCAGCACAGTTCCATACATCCAGAACAAGAGTCATGATTACCTGTAGATCACTTTTCCCAACTTAACAACTGTCTTTTATAATTACAAGCAATAAGCTTTATTTCTGTCTTCCCATCACACTTCTAGCCAGTCCTACAGACTCCATCTGTACGCAGAGAGCCCCCTGAGCACCCACTCCACACACCTACATCCCAGAAAATCAGCTACAGCTTCTTCTCCAGACTATGTTTCGCCCTAGAATAAACCATCCTGTGGCTGTCAGAGACAACAAAAAGGATGAGATGAAAGCTACTGTTCCCATCAGAAGTAATTTTGGTAAACCTGGACAAGATTCATTCTTTGAGCACTATCTTCTCCACCTGTAGAGCATTCCCAAGGAAATTAAAAGTCAAACCAAACCACAGAAGGCAGCAACAACTAAAATCTGGGAAAAGACTACACTCTGAAAAATTCAAAGCTTACTTTTACCATCTGTGGCTATAACTCATCAGGGAACAAGCATGGAAAGCTAGAATAACTTTGAGTCAATAACTGAATGACTGATGACTTTGCAATGTACATACATATCCAGAGGGGACTTCTTTTTTTCAGAAGCATTCTTCCTTCTTGCTGATCTCCCTGTGCTCCAGCCAAGGAATTTGGGAGGGTTGTATTATTTCAAACAGCATTGACTGAGGTGATGTTGCAAGAGCAAAGTGAAGCCTTTCAAATATAATTCCCTTGCTTCCATGCTCACCCAGCCAGCCTCAGCTGCTCCTGGTTAAGCAGCTGCATGAAAGTGACTACAGCAAGGTGAAAGGAGAGATGTAGAACTAGACAAGAAAAGCACGGAAAGAGATCACAGGTACAAAGTGAACAAAGAAAGTCATGCCATTATTTGATGACATACTCCTTTGAGCTGTCATCAAAGAGCTAGCAGACACTGCCCCAAAACTCATACTTACAAGTGTGCATGAACTAGGCATGAAATCAGGCCAAACAGCTGCAAAGAAAACTTCTATTCCGAGTTTAACAACAAAGCAGGGAAAACAAGAGTGGAATGTCTTTTGCAGACAATGATGCTTCCATCAACTTGAGAAGACATAAAGCCTGGTTTCAACTTGTAATTGCTGCTAAATACTTCATCTGTTGTCAGCCCTCAAAACAAGTGCTGTATTTCACTCTTTTGAAAAACAGTATTAAACCAGACTTTCCCAAGGGAAGACAAGCATATCATTTCATGAATCGAGGCTAGAATGCAGGAGACAGGGAATCTGCACTGCAATCTTGAGAAGCATTTGGTTTCCCAAGCTTATCTCCAAGGCTGAAGTTGCACACATGGATAGGTCTGGAGATAGAAGGGGCAGCACCAAGGCACATGTGGCTGACCCACTGTCAGCTGTGCATGATCAGATGAAGTTACATCATTCTCTGAAGAGCAGCTTTAGAGCCATTAAGTTCCTTTGGCTCCTGAAAAAAAGCTAATGACAAGTTACAAAGCTGTTTCTACAAACTGTCATATGCTATCAACAACTAAGAATGAGCTGAACAGAAATTGTGAAGCAGAGAAGTGCTAGGATTACAGAAAATGCATTATTAAGTCCTTCGTCTGGACACAGGTCCTTTCACCTCCCAACACGCATGCAGAACATGAAGCATTTCAACTTTCTTAGAAAACGCAGGATACAATGGTCAACGGTCCATTTGCTGTCCTAATACAGGGTCTCCATGTCCCCACCATTCTCAGTACTAACAAAATGCTCCCCTGGAAAGATGACTGTGGTGGGACCTGCACAGTTCTACACTTGCAGATGGAATTTTGAAGGAAAATGTGCCTAGAAATCACCGAGTCTTATGGATACATCCGCCAAGCTTGGATGATGACCAAAAAGCTGAATCTGATAAACATCTGGGGCTGACATGAGGCCAGCAGAGCATTCAAGGCTTATCTGCTGCAACAGTAGGACACAAGTTAAACATACTCTGAAATGTGATTCAAAGAAACATTGCCAGCTCAGGTGTGGAAGAAAATATCTTATATTCCTTCTACAACACAACTTCTTCAGAGCGTAACACTGGACAGCCAGCCATGTATTACAGAACTGCTGGCACATCCATCCACAATAGCAGGCACACTCTCACTGAACAGGCTATTGGATGGGCATTGGTTTGGTCTGCTGCTGCCTTTTCTGATGTTTCTCCTAATACCTGTCCACAAAAAAAGATTTAAAAAATCCTACAAAGCCAGAGAGTCCACACAAATTGCATCACACTGGAATGTGTTAAGAATAACAGACCAGTAAGCAAAACCATCTTAGTTAAGCAGCCATAAAATTATATATCTCCTCCTCTCTTAAACATGAACCACCTCCTTCAGTTTGTATTGGAGTCCCCATCTATGGCTGAATCACCATTCAATCTGCATGACTCTCACCCCACAGGAAAGGTGCAATGACTACAGCAGCATCTACAAGCTTTAGGTGATGAGCAACAGTTGCAAACAAAGACATAAAAAGAACAGAGGCAGCATCCTTGCTCAGCATACCCAACACACCCCCCAGATTCACATTTGACCAACTTCGATGAGAGTTATTAAGGCAGAGAGCAAGGAATAATCCAACGTCATTGAGCAGACAGCCTCTGCGAAAGCTGCTGCATTCTCTGGAAGACTGGTGTAAAATGGTGCTTTTTAAAAGAAGTCTGCAGCTGCTAAAACATTTCTCCAGCTGCCACATATTACTCTATAAGAAAACCTATTCTTCTGCTCATAAATGGTCAAATGTGGTAAATCAGGACTTTCAAGATGCACTGCATAAACAGAAAAAAAAAACTTAAAGTCTCTTTCAAAGAGGTGGAATGCCAAGTTTTGCTGAGAAACTCTGTGATCATACTTGGACTTGGTCAACACTTGAAAATTTCACAAGTATGAAGTACTTCAGGCTCCATGCTGACAAGGGTATGTTATGCTCCACAGGGCCAAGGCTGTGCAAAGCTCACAAGGAACAGCATCTCTGCAAGGTTAACACTACCACTCTCCAACAAAAGGAATGAAAACCTATTTCCATGCAAGAACTGAGTTAACTGCAGTCTGAACAGTAAACCTCATTCACACAGATATTAAAGTGCTGTATCCTTCAGGTTCAAGATCTTCAGCAACTTGCTCAATCTTCCTTTCCCTACCAGAAACCCAGACAGGAAGGAGGTTTTAGTGGTTAAAGCCCATACTGAGTGATACAACCTGAGGTCAGCCTCCTTCCCTCATTCCAGCTTCCTGTGGAAGTAATGCAATGCTATGGATTCACAATCTTTACACATTTAACCACAGTGGGTTTTGGGGGTGAGTTTGGTTTCTTTCTTTGGTTAGTTTTGTTTTGACTATTACCAGCTTTGGCCATCTCCACCTTTCTGTGCCTCAGGTCTCCACTTGTGTTCCTCTCTCAGGACAGAAGGCAAGACAGTTTAAGCATTTGTTATCCCACTAACAAGGACAACCCACACTGGCACCACTGACACTCCACTGCCATCACATTTTGCCTCTGAGAAAAAAGTCTGTTAAAGCCTAAAACCCCCAAACCAGCACTACTCACCCATCAACCTTTCTCAGCCATATTAGTGCCATGTGATACAGTTCAGATAGTGAGAAGTATTACTCAGCAAGACACTTTTTCCTGTGAAAAATGATGAGACAGCTATTTCATTTATGAAAATGTGGCTTGTGTTGGAGTATCTGAAACAATCCAGTATTAAGATACAGAAAAATTAACTGTCAACTATGTTAACTGCATAAAGCTGTAACTGGACAATAAATCTGGCAACAAAGATACCAAACAATAAAAATCTGCACTATGACTCAAGTGCAACCTTCCTTGGGCTGATCCACACCCAAAGCAGCTAGCAAGTTTTCAGACATGCTGTTGTCTCGTGGGAACAGGAGATCATACATGGGGCATTTCATAATACACATTTCAAATAAAACACCTTTCAACAAGGCCCTCAAAAGGAACCACCCCATGAGCTCTGGTATCACTGAGCTAATAAAGAACAAAGGAGATCAAGAAGGGTAAAAGGAAAGCTCATGATTTTGGTTTCTCTAAGTGCCTGCAGAAGCAGGTACTCTGCAGCATGGGTGCTTAATGCTTGCTGAGATGGCATTACAAGCTAGAACCAGCACAGTGTACATGCACAGGAATAAATTGTGTCCGAGGTATTATAAATTCAAAAATGCAAAGTCCAGACCTAACAAAGACTTTTAAACAAGCAGTGACTTCAGCCTGATGGTACAATCAACTAAGTGTTACTTTAGAAGCAAATAAAGCTGCCAATGCGTTAAAGTCTGCTCTCCTGCCCACCTCCTGCCCTACAGAGTTTTACTTCAGTCAGCATTTTCCTGGCAATACAGGTCAAATTAAATTCCACTGGAGTTAACAGTTGCAACCCTATCTTTCACTCTAGATATTTGTCAGAAATTCTTATGCTCCTCTATAAGTTCATGAAGCTGTAATACTGATTTTGGGCATTAAGAAACAGGACACACCTTCATCTAGAACACAACGTTCTGCAAGTCTGCTCAGGAATTTAAGCCTGTGCATGGTTTTCAGCAGGGTTATGCATAACAGTGATGGTGATCTATGTTACAAAATCAACAGGCAATACCGTGGATTGTTCAGAAACAGAAAAAAGTTCAGACAGTCTTGAAACAGCCAAAGCATGGTCCCAGTGCAATGACTCTTCACTGCTAAAAGAATCATAGAATGGTTCAGGTTAGAAGGGACCTTAAAGATCACTGCATGCTCTGGCATGACAACTATCAATGACTAGGAAATGTATTTGCTTCTTAAAGTCATCCAGAAACACAAAAGTTTCCAAAGTAGATCAGCAAAAAGTACTATGTTTTAAGTGACTACATGGGTCAGAGGGGTATCAGTCTCCTGTTCAGGTTCCCTCTCTATTTTGGGTCAGCTTAGTGGACCTGAGGGAGAGGAATCATTTGTGAAAGCCTGTGTCCATCTCAGTAAGAAGGTGGAAAAGCAGATTCCCAAGGGTTTTTTTGGTAAATCTAATACCAATGCTCACTTCTAAAAGGCCAAAAAATACAGAAAGTCAGTTTCCCCAGCCTTAAAGCATAGTTAGGCACAAAGGTGCCCTGGCAAGGCAGTATGAAGGAATTTTGTGAGTGATACTGGATTTTCACCTTCTTCACTAAAAACCAGTGGGCATCAGGGTTCAGCAGTATGAAGCCACCAACTTGCAAACATAAACAAGAAAAAGGAAGAACATTTCCACTGGATGTTGGCAACGACCCTCAGCTCTTCCACCTCTCCTTTGTAATTCCAAAGTTCACTTTTTTTTTCCTTTTTACAAACTCTGAAGTGCCTCTTTAGAAGAGGTACTTTGGCCTTTCACTCAAAAATCTATCATTAGCCAGAGCCAACAGTGCAAATCTTCATCTAGCAATGATTAAGTCTTACAAAACTTGAAATAGTACTAAAAAAGAGGTGCAGTTGCTTTTAACGGAGAGAAGACTTTGCATGCTCCACATTATGAAAGAATCAACAGCAATCAGGACACTGTGACATTACTTCTCTGAGACCAGAAGCTGTGACTGAGTTGCATGGTTAGCCTGCATCTAAAGCTATAAGTAAGCTTTAGTTAGCATCAACAGAACATTTGCACAACCTGCTATTGGCTACAGAACTTTTATGTATTTATCAAAGTCATGAGACAGCCTGAAAACACGGCTCTAAGCCTGATAACAGTGTATTAGACACCTTTTCATTAGCAGAAAGTACATACATTATTATCCTAATGCCAGTAACCATGAAGATTTTAGAAGACAGACTGCAAATAATATTCAGGTGAACCACCATGGAGAAGAGAAGGGTTCTCCAACAGAAGAGGCTCTGTTCCAGGTTCAGTGTCCCAGTTCACAGGGATGATGTCACTGCCACTAGGTACCACTGAAAAGAACACTCTCCCTTCAGGTATTTCTGTACATTGAAAAGATCCCCACGAGCCAGGGCTGAGCAGTCTCAGCTCTCTCAGCTTTTCTTCATAAGTTTCCCAGAACAGAAGTTGCAACTTCTGCTCAAGATCAAATTCAAGAACAGAAGCTTCCATGTGGCCTTCAAAGGCATATGCTCCACCATCAGGTGGGAGGTAGGCTTCAGCACTTAACACTTCTTGGTCCTAAAGGAGCTCTGCATAGCAGTACCATTTTGAGACAATGCAGGAGCTGCTGCTCTTGCAAACAAGGTCATTTCCAGGTATGGAAAGCATCCAAGATACAACAGGCTTTGCAGTTCTACACCAGCCTAAGCAAATACTGTACATACATAACATCATCTGTATCACAAACTAAGGAAGTTATTATGATTATCCCAGAAAAAAAACTCACATATGAAAAGAAACTGGAAAGATTAAACAGGATTTGTGCATTTTGTAAAGCTCTAGATAATTAGGATTCACTAATAAAAAGCACTAATAATAATAATTAAATAAAAAAATAGCTTGAGGAGGGAGTGTGTTTGCTCATTTCAAAGATGGTCTCGAGTTTTCACACTCAAACTTCAGACCAGCTAGTCATGCCTACAGTTGTCCCAGCACCTTCCATCATGCTCATAAATGAGACATTTTCCAAAATACTTTAAAAATATATGAAACCAGGGTATAGAATATTTTCTTTTAGAGGAGGGAGAGCCACTTTGCTCCTTTTTGTAAGCCTCATCAAGTCAGCATGTCAGAAATTCACACCGAAGCTTCATATAAATAGCTGTGAAATCCTAGTGACAGCATCATCTTTTCAAATCAGCTACGACAGGAAGAGTTTTAGAAATGGGAAGAAATGACGACTTAAAACAAAACTGGTCTCAGCAGGAAAAGAAAATTGATCAGCACAGATGAGAAAGGCCAAAAAAAATTATAGCAATACTTAAATTATTAAGTTACCAAATAGACTAACACCCATTTACTGCAAGTAAAGAACTAGGGAGTAAACGCTCTTTGCTTGGACATAGAATATTTCAATTTATCACTGGGCATTTCTCACCCACCGGATACTTCCATCCTTAACCTCATTAATAATCCAATCTCTTGCTTACCTTACAGCAAAACCAAAAAGAAATAGCTTTTCTTTTTTTTCCAGATGCCACTGCTAGCAAAATGACCCACTAATGAGATGAAGTTTCATCAAAAGGATGATGATGTAAAGGAGCTCTGCTGACACAAATACACCAGGACAACCTTTGTAACACAGGTTAGTCCATAGCACAACATGGCATTGGTTCAAAAGAGCAGAGCATAGGTAAGATAGACCAACCCTCCCTTATCTCGTAGGGTGGAAAAAGAAGTGCGAGAAGACTGAGCCATTTGTGTACGGCTATAGAAGGAACGGGTCAGAGCTGCAAATGAAAACCGAGTCTCTTGAAATCCAGCTTAGTGCATGAGCTACAAGACAGCCTACTTTTAATATGAAAGCATATATTTAGTAAGTGTGTCATGAAAAGCATCTCAGGAATATCAAGAAACACCTGCTGTGGGATTTTCATTTAATGAAGGACAGGGGCAAGAGGAGTGTTCCTATAACATATATCACATACAAACCAAAAATGACCAATAGTTAAGATTCAGAGGATTATGTACATGGAGAAGTGAGGAAGGGAAGCCATAGCACAAACACATGAACTAGCCTTCTCTCCAATTAATGGTTTGCCTGACCTTAAATGGATCCCAAGTATTTCCATTCAACCAGTTTGCATTGATAACACTTCTACCTTTATAGAATCATAGAATAGTTAGGGTTGGAAAGGACCTTAAGATCATCAAGTTCCAACCCCCCTGCCAAGGG
Organism: Melopsittacus undulatus; assembly: GCF_012275295.1. Taxonomy (NCBI): domain Eukaryota; kingdom Metazoa; phylum Chordata; class Aves; order Psittaciformes; family Psittaculidae; genus Melopsittacus; species Melopsittacus undulatus. Next base: position 15,662,866 of record NC_047530.1, read on the forward strand.
CAGGGACACCTCACACAAAACCATGTTACCCAAGGCTCTGTCCAACCTCACCTTGAACACCACCAGGGATGGAGCATTCACAACTAGGGATGAATTTTGCCCTCACCCATCTGCTCAGTTTCTGCCAACTTCCACAAAATTTCACTTTACCAATGGACTTGTTTTACAGCAGCTTCAAATCTGGCCAGAGGGAGCAAAAGAATAATCATAATTTTGAGTGTAGAAACTTACCAGGCAAACCCTTGTAACGTTTTTCTCACTGCCAGGACTTACTGCACCTTTAGGGGAAGCAAAAGCCAGTAAAAGCCTGGGTATGGTAGGACAAGAGCTGAAAGCATAAAAAAAAATAATAATTAATTAAATATTGTTGTATGCAACCAGAGAGACACTTCCCTGATACAGTCAAAGTATTTTTTCAAAGAGATGGAAGAGTGGAAAGGTTTATCCTTTTTAATACAGACAAGTGAAACAAAGAAAGATGGAGAAGAAAACTCAGCAAAATAACATGTTCCATGCTATTGAAATTAAATCCTGCTGTCCACACACAAGTTGTATTGGGTTTAACTTAAGTGGATTTAAACCAAATTTAGTTAGTGCTGCAAAGTCTCCTCAAGCCAAACAAATACAAATCCAACACAAACAAGCAAGCAAAATTCAATGCAAATGTCATCAAATCCCTTTTTTCTACTTCCCCCCCCTCCTTTTTTTGATAAATATATTTAAAACAAATCTAACACCAGTGCACATTCCCTGTCTGACATATCCACCCAAGTGTTTTGCTGAACTACTGCTTAAGCAGTTCTCCATCCTGGCACCAAGTTAGCTGGAACACAGGGAAAACAATCCCACTGCCTTCCTGAACAGTGTGGTGGTTTAAACACAGCCAGCAACCAAGTACCACACACAGGAGGAGCTGTGCTTCAGTGCCAATCACTTCCGAAGCAGCTCAAACCCCTTCACAGGCTGCCAGTATCTCTTTCTCAGCTGGGGTACAGCTGGCCTCAGAGCCGATGTATCCCCAACTCCAAAACCCAAAGGGTTGATCTCAAGTCTCCCCTGGAGGTTTCTGCCAGAGGCTCCAGGTAGGACCATTCTCCCCAGCTGCAGTGTACAGTATATTTTTTACATCTGGCCCGGACCGGACTGGTCCGAGGGCTACTGCATGAACTATCTCACATTTAATTTGCTCAAAGGCTTGTTGTTGCTCAGGGCCTCATTTAAAATCATTCTTATTCCAGGTCTGTAATTTGGGATGTGCATTCTCCAGAACCCCACAATACTTGAGAAAGAAATACAAGCTTTCTTATTAGTTGGTGGAGACATTGCTGTTATCTTGTTGATCACATCTGTGGGGATCTAGCAACATCAATCTTGCCATTTTATTCTCAAAAATTGAACCTCCTGTGCAGGTCCCTTGACCTTACTCAGTTTTACAGCAAAACTGGCTTTCAGCAGGATTTGGATAATTTTCCTCCCTTTCTCAAAGACTTCTTCCCCTGTATCACCCCACACAATAATGTCATCAATGTATTGCAGATGTTCTGGAGCTTGCCCCTGTTCCAGTGCAGTCTGGATCAGTCCATGGAAGATGGTAGGGCTGTTTCCACCCCTGGGGCAGTCAGTTCCAAGTGAACTGGATGCTCGTCCAAGTAAAAGCAAACTGTGTCCTACACTCTGCTGCCAAAGGAAATGAGAAAAATGCATTGGAAATATCAGTCATGGCATACCACTTGGCTGCCTCTGACTCCAGTTCATACTGAAGTTCTAGCATGTCCGGTACAGCAACACTCAATGGTGGTGTGACTTCATTCAGGCCACAGTAGTCTGCAGTTAGTCTCCACTCTCCTTTAGACTTCCGTACTGGCCATATGGGGCTATCAAAGGGTGAGCGGGTCCTGCTGATCACTCCTTGACTCTCCAGTCTACGGATAAGCTTATGGATGGGAATCAGGGAGTCTCGGCTGGTGTGATACTGCTGCCAGTGCACTGTTGTGGTCGCAATTGGCACTTGTTCCTCTTCGAGCTTCAGCAACTCCACAACAGAAGGATCCTCTGAGAGACCAGGCAAGGTGGAGAGTTGCTCAGTTTCCAAGGCAGTAATACCAAAAGCCCATCGGTACCCTGTTGAGTCCTTCAAGTAATCTCTCCTGAGACAGTCTATGCAAATGACCCATGAAGCCTCTGGACCAGCCACAGTCGGATGCTTTTGCCACTCCTTCCCAGTCTGGCTGATTTCAGTACCGTCAGCTGTTGTGATCCCGTTACCCCAGAAATACAAACAGGGTTTTCCTCTTGATGGCATCGGGGTACACTGTGCACTGGTGTCTACTAGAGCTTTATACTCCCATGGGACTGATGTGCCAGGCCATCTGAGCCACACAGTCCACTAAGCCTGGCTGTCCTTTTCCTCCACCTAGCTGAAGGTAGGGCCCCTTTAACAATGACCATAAGTTTTTCACTTCTTGTACAAAGGGATTTGAATTCCTCTGCATAGGAGTTGGAGCAAAATCAGCTTTTCCACTCCATCTAGAAAACTGGCCACCAGAGACTGGAACAGCACTCATCACAGGAATTAAAGTGGCTGCAGTGCCTGTTGCCAAAGTTTGAATAGCTACCACAGTTGTTGCTGGAGTTTGAGTGGCTGTAGTATTTGTTATGGGGATAAAAGTACCTGCATGCCTGTTACTGGAGTTTGAGTAGCCACAGTACTGGTTATCAGAGTATGGGTAGCTACAGTGCTTGTTGTGAAGACTGAAGAGGCTGCAGTGCTTGTCATCAGGGTTTGAGTAGCCACAGCACGTGCCGCAGGGGTTGAAGTAGCCAAATTCCTTGCCACTGGAGTTTGAGTAACCACAGTGCCTGTCAGTGGAGTCTTGAGTCCTGCTCCTGCAAGTTGCTGTGCTTTTCATGAGGGTTGGAGTAGCCACAGGCATCTATTTAAACCTGAGCAGGATCTGAACCATATTCAGCAACATGCTGGTTCCTAGCAAAGAACCAGGCTGGTTTCAAGAGTTCAAAGAATATTCAAAATTTTTAAGCTTCTCAAATACTACTGTAATTATCCTGGAGGAGAATGAGGATATTGAATGGAAGGTATCTGTTACCAGCCGGCTCTCCCAGAAGGCCAAAGGTGCAATTGTTCATAGTTGTCACCAGATGGCTCCCGAGGAACAAAGGTGACGACAACACCGACCACACAGACCACGAGTTTCATGACCTGCGAGTCTATCATATCATAACCCAGCTCCAAAGTACAACAGAATGACAACTATAGCCCAAGCCCCACAGGTGAACATCACCACAGGAAACACATACCATAAAACCACAGAATTATCTGGGCTGGAAGGGACCTTAAAGATCATCTGTTTCCAACCCCCCTGCTACTGGCAGAGACACCTTTCACTAGACCAGGATGATCAAAGACCCATTGAACCTGGCCTTGAACACTGACAGGAATGGCAGACATGATGAGAACGGTAGCCACTGCACAGCAGCTGAGGATCTACCTGCAAATGCCAGTGAATTGACAGAAGCTTTCCCCTCTGTCTTTCCCAGTGCATAACTGCTCTTGCTATTAGAAGTTTGTATAAAACGCAAAGCAACAATTAAAACACAAGGATAATCTAAACATAAAACTGACATTAACAGTGCCTGAACACTCCCGTATGTGGGGTCCATAAATGAGAACAGAACCAGGTCAAAGCAGATGAACCTGAGCTGTTCAGCACACACATGCAGGCAATGTACAGATCTCCGTATGGAGATGAGGGCTGCAAGGAAACGCATGTGCATGACACGCACCCATGTGCACCACTGCTCTGAGCCATAAGCACAGCATCAATCAGAACATGCATGTCAGCCGGGATGAAGAAGCCATTGCAATACACCTGGTTTGTGGGTGAAAGTGGAGCAAAAAGTTCATTCCTCCGACATCTAGGTACCTTGTAGTTTCTCACTGCAATTATGCTTGGCCCGCTTGAAGGCACTTTCAGATTATAAAACTGTGTTCAAGCATGGATGATGATATGTGCTTAGTTAACATTGTATATTAGAGCATGGGGAGACATCAGCGGAACTGTATACTAAAAGCTTCATGTAGTTTAATCCATGTCTTAAAAATAAATCAAAACCAACAAAACAAAAAAAGGCAAAAAACTCTACCCAAACAAATCAATTCTTCATGGTTTCTTCAAGCAAAGTTTTGGACATTTCGAGCATGCACTGCTTTAAATAAACATCCCCATTCCTTAATGTCTCTGCAACATTTTCCCTTGAAAATTTAGTCACTGAAAAAGCTACCACGTTTAAAAGCAGGTACATTAATCCAGGGTGTGCAGGCAGACATTTCAAATACATTACCAGGTCTTCAGAACTAATGTTTTTCACCACTAAAGCTTGAAATTTTGCTTGCACATTATTCCCATTGCCTTGGAGAAGTGTATGCCAGGAGACTTCCCTTAGAAGGCAGAGGCTGCAGAGTTGCATGGATGTGCCAATTAGAATTTCAAGAGAAAATAACCAGATACAAAGACTGTTTTCTGGCAGATGGGTTTATAAATCCAGCAGGGAATTTGCCATTAAAACAAAAAACAAAGACATCTGCACCAGTGTGTTAAGAAGCATGTAATCTTGAATTTATCCCAGAAACTTACTAAAACAATACAGGCATGTATACATACATTATGTTTATATACATATAAACTAGAACCAAAGCAGTAAATATGCACAGTAAGAGCATTAATCTACTACAGACGTAAAAGTTAATAAAAATTTACAGATTCCTTCTAAATTAGCCATTATCATGCAATGGCCTGCATTAACATGTATTGTAGTGGATAATTACAGTAGATAAGTAAGATTAACACAGAAATTCATACACTTTTGAGACAGACACTGCATCAATATGCATCTTACAGCCTACTTTTCAAAGATACTGATCAACCACAAACCCTGTGAGGTCTAAAGGGCACGAACTGCTCACTATCAGCAAGTTTACCTCACTCAGCAAGGCTGCAACTTGGCTCAGTGTGCAGAGAATTAATATTTCTATGGGTTTGCTCCTCCACTAAGCAGTCATTTGACTCACTTTATCAGGAAACAGAAGTGCTGTTGCATGACCAAGTCTGGCATAGATTCAGTCAGCTAATGTGCAGGACATCAAGGCACCTTACTTGGCAGGATTTTTCTTTGCCAATCCTAGAAGACAAAGTTTGGGAGACAGCAGAAGGGAAAGTTAAGGGATTTGAGGAATCCACCAGAACAAGATCCACTGTGACAGACTATCCCTACAGTCTGCCGTATTCAAGAGCCTGAGCAAAGGACAGTATTTACTCTTCCTACCAATTACCAGATTCTAGCTGACACTTTGCTAACATCGCTCAGGGTATAGCGAGACCTACTGGTACGATGGGAAAGATTTCACTCTTTCCATTTACATTCTATTTACAAAGGTGATCTCAACGGTACACATTCCGCATTATTTATTCAGACACAAGTTACGTGCACACATCTGTGATGCCATGCATTAGGGTGATCTGCTACCAGGCACCGTATTTCTGAGGTGGCCCATAGGGCCTAAAAATGCAACATTTCAGGCAAAGAATTACTCGCTGAGTCAATCAGCTTTCCTCCCCACAACGAAACCGAGTTTCCTCCACTCCCACCTCCCCAAGAACACGATCACCTACGAGCACACACACATCGCACTGCAGGCGAGCAGCGGGTGAGCGCAAACCACCACTGCCACGACTGCTATGGCGAGGGGAGTTGCAACTTTATTAGCAACTTCCGTGGCGAATTCATGGAAGAGACTGCCGAGCCCCTGCTCCCCTCCCAGGACACGGTCACGACCCGCAGCACTTCAAACCGACACTCGCTCCGCGAAACCCCTACCTCCGAGCCCCGCCCCCGCGGCTCACCCGGCGCTGCGCTCCCCTGCCTGTGTCCCTCAGGCCCAGGACAAACCACCGCCCGACAGCACACACTCCGTCCCGACGCGGCTCAGCCCGGCGCAAACCACGGCCTGGGCCAGCGGGACGGAAGTGGCGCTTACCCCGGCAGAGGCAGCGGCCGCACGCCCAGCGCTTGGGCGGCCCCAGGAGATCGGCAGCAGCCTGCACCCCGCGCCGCGCCACATGCCACGGCCAAGACACGCCCCAGACACGCCCCATCTCTCTCTCATTGGCCAGTCCGCATACAGCCCCGCCCCTAAAGCTGAGGCCACGCCTTCTCCCCTCTAGCCCCGCCCCTCCGCGGAGGTCCAGCAGCGCAGGCAGCTTTTCACACCGGAAACACCGGTAGAAGGTGGCAACGTGTACGCGGAAGTGACGTTTCCCTAGGGTAGGGTTTGAAGGGGCGGAAGTGGTTCTAGGGTAACGGTAGTGGGCTTCGGGCTGGCAGCGGTTGGTGTGGTGCCGCTCCCCTGTCCCCGCGGTGCCGAAGCCGTTCTCGTGTGGCGGCAGGCTCCGCCAGGTGGTACTGCGAGCTCGGCACTGACCGTCCGGCACCAGCTGCCACCGGCCCGAGGCACTGTCTGGGCGGCCCGTGCGCCAAGGGGAGTGTCGCTGCCTCCACCTGCCTCCGACCGGCACCGCTGGTTGTGCTGTGCTTTCTCTGCCCTTACACTCCCCAGGGCCGCCAATGGGCCCTCCTACTGTCACTGTGTATTTAGAGGTTTGCGATGAGTTCGGTCTGGGATATGCGTCTGTGCAGCTGTAGTCCAATGAAGTATATTCATTGTCCGTTGTCCATTGTCCAGAGCATGCATCGTCCTGAATGTTCACAACGTGGCCTCCAGCGGCCACCATCTCCTGCAAGTTGTGGTGTTGCAGCGGGAATGTTCCCGGCAAAGCCAATGTAAGACTAATGCGTTTTGCCCATGTTGTCTGCAGCAAACCTAACAGGGTTTCTTGGGATGAGTAAAGGAACAGTGGCTAAATTAGCTGGGTCCAAACTTCAATACTTGCCACCAAAGAGGAAAAATCCACAGGCTAACCGCTTCTTGCTACCCTGCACTGTGAAAAACACATATTCTCCCATAATTTACGAATAACTTGTGTAATCCTTAAAATATGCAAATCTCTGGTTTACTAGCAAAACATCTAGTAAAACAGTCCACTGGCAATAGCATTGTGTGAGTAGAGACTGCTGCTGAACTAAGTACTGAATCAAATAGTCAAAATCCTTGTTGATTGTTTTGCTATTTTTAGTATGGCTGCCTCTACTAAAAGGTTGCACATCAGCAGCTCACAGCTGCTTGGGCAGACCCTAGCAGCAGTGGAGCTTTGAAGCTTTTATATACTGCACCATGTACATGTATGTACACTCGTATATATTCAAGCTGCATTGTGAAGTGTGGAGCCAGGTCCATGGAACAGCAGCAGGTGCAGGATTTCCTTTAAGCCATGGGTGCCCATTTTAGAACAAGCACATTATCTCCTGAATTCAGCTCCTCTGGGTTATTTCCAGATCACCAAAAGAAGAGTCATTAAGAAACCACTTCAGGATTTCAGTTGATACTGCTAATCTGGCCATAGGTGAAAGTAATGCTGAAATCATTCACACATCCCAATGTAATTTTAGAACACAGAGACCTGCTTTTTAAATGAGCAATGAGAAGGAGGAGTTGATACACTCGTCCATCAATTGATTAAAAGCAGACAAAATTCAGAGCTGGCCAATACTCACATTAAGGACTCAAAGTATGTCTGTATTGTATTATAATACATTAATATATTACATGTAATAATGTATATTACATTAATAGAATGCCTCAATATATTACATTAGTAGATGTAATATATTGTATTGATCTATCATTGCATCTTTCATGTAGGATACTGACATTTACTGAAATGTTCCCTTCCCCCCATTCCAGAAATGGAGGAAGGAAGAAGGAAACTCTGCAATTTAAGAGAATTAGAAGAGATAGTTAAAGGAGGGAGGAAAACTGTGCTGTAGAACATATTATCTGGTAGGACCAAGAACAAAGATGGAGGAAATATTGTGAAGCTGTTCGGTGTAGCAGGGAACAAGTGCATTTCTGGGAAAAACAGCCTCAGGAGATGAAAATGCTCATGGAGAAGTCCATGTGTAGGATGGGAAAATAGAAGCACTGAAAGAAAGAAAGCTGTGATCAGGCAAACAGAATATGGGATGTCATGAATGTTCCCTCTCATTTCATTCCTTGTGATGCACAGGGAATGTCAGTCAGGCTGTTTCCTCTGAGAATCCCAGTGTTTTGAAGTGTTAAGAGTTCTCTGCACTTTTGCACACCTCATGTGAAAAGCGGGGTGCTAAGACATGCTTGTAAGAGGAGGTTTTCACAGAATCTAAATGAGGGCTAAGCCACCATTGAGCTTTCAGTTGGTTTGTATTTATGCCAGATTGTCAGGGGAGCAGAGATTATGGGAAGTAATGAAATTCTATTAAGGGGGACTGGGCTGGAGGTTCAGGAAAGGGGATTTTAGGATATTAGTTTAAACAGAATGGCTCCAATATTGTCGAGCTATGGCCCAGACATAACCCATTCAGGGATTTTGCACTGACTGAGCTAGAGACCAAAAGGTAGGTCTGCATTTAAGAAATAATACATTTCTGTTTCAAGAACAGATTGGAGTAGGGAATATTTGCTCTTCTGGACTATTCAAATATACTTAGCTAGTTGATGAAATGAATAGCCACAGGTGTCCTGTCCATTATCTCCAAGAAAAGGTGGAACTCCATCTTTTAAAACATGTGGAAAGTTCAAACTCCCTGCCATGCACTGTAATCACCCTTTCATCCAGTGCCAAGAGAGGTTTCCAGTGTGTCTGGGAGAGTTGTCATCCTGGAAGCATCACCTCTCCAACTCTTCATGTGTTAGGTACAAGCTCCTGTAAGAGAGCTTTAACTTGGTGTAGGCCAGATTCACCTGCGGTATAATTCATGTCTACTTAAGCCAAGAAGCTATTTAGCCTGTTATAATTTTTCTCCATAACCATCTTTTCACAGAGAACGTGCCTCTGCCAACTCTGAGGCTGTGATTAGGGAAGACTCTGGATGGAACTGTTGACAGTATGTTTGCAGAGTACTAAATACCACTGCATGTGATCTGTAAATATTTACACTTGGAGGAAGAGATTTGCTCTTTGCATAGTTTGCATGCTGGCATCTGCTAGGCTGAGTAAATTACTAATAAAAATCACATTGTGAAAAAAACATAGTCCACATTGATTCTTGGAAATATTTTATTAAAGACCTGGAACTATTTTATTAAAGACAATGGCATGATAAGGAAATAACATTCCTTGGAAATGATATTCTCTCCAAGATTTCAATGCTGGAATAGGCACTACTGTTCTGTGCAGCTGAGGCAGCACATGCTGCAGGAGGGCTGGTTTTTCTAGTGAGGAACCCTATCAAGGCTGACACAAGGGACATTTTGGCTGAGGAAGTAGAGTCCTTCTCCTTCACTAGTCTTTCAACAGGACTCGTGCCTGCAGCTAACTGTACAATGGGTAGACAGGCTTTGTCTCCCCTAATGGGGATGGAAAAGGAGAAAGGACATGTTTCCAGGGCATTAACTGATGAATTTTTCCTAACAGGAAGTGAAACGTACTTTGACTGGTCAAACACAAAGATTTTAAGCACACTTCTGGCATAGTTGTGGCTATAGAGGAAGTAGAAGGGTCGGGAGAAAGATCAGAAGTGCCATGACAGAGATATAGCTAAATTCTCATGAGAGCTAGTGTTGACCTCGTTTCTGCTCTGCTGCATTTAGCTCATCCATAAGGATTTCTGATTCACACCAGAATGCTCTGCAGTGGCTGCTTCCCCTTTTGAAGGACAACCCAAGCTGATGTAAAGGATCTGGGGACGAAAGAGAATCCCTTCAGAAAGTAAGGGTGGAAAAACAACACAAGCGAGAATCCAAATAGTGGAAAAAGTGGGTTCCCGAGTGGGATGGGAGAGAACGAGGAACTGCCATCATGAAAAAAAGAGTAGTCACCAAATCCCATCTTTGCCTAGAGCTGTGTCAGAAGGATCTTTAAGTGAGAGATTATGAGTGCTTAAAAATAATCACCTGGAACTTAACCCTCTATCCTTTACACTGAAAGCAGGGTTTTTCATGCTTGGAGAGATCAGCCACAATAAGGAATCAAACTCAAATGCTACTTTCCTAATCAAACAGGCAGCACTTTGCACCACACCTCATTTTGAGTGTAAAGTATTCAAATCAAATACAGGGCTTCCTGCTTCAGTCCTTCTTTTCCCTTCCTCCTACCACCATGAACCAGGACTTTGATCCTATGCCAAGAACACCTGACGATTACATGCAGCTGAAGCCGGAACTGACCGAATGCTCTGCAAATGTTGCTGTCAGTTTGCTTTTTTCAGCCCATGTGTGTGCAACAATGGATTTTGCATTGTTTTCTCTCTACTTGCTGCCTTAACAGTAGCATCCATTGAACCATCAGTCTTCTGGCCTTCGACAGGCACGGAGGGAAGTGGCTGTAACTATTTATGTAACTCAAAGAAACAAGGATCATTACATCAGTGCCTGGCAGTGCTGCTGTCAGCCTCCTGCCTGGTGGCATTTCTGAAAAACAGCGTTCTGCCCACCACCTTTCCACTCCAGGATTTATAGCTTTGATATTAAAATATGAGGTGAACAGAAACCTGCACAAATGGAGCAGACATGATTTTCGTTTGCTGTGATACAAAACCAAAGCTAGTTATTTTAAAAGAAAGCCTTCTGATTGGATTCAGACAAGTTCTGAGGCATCCATATGTAGAAAGAAGCACTGTATCATTAACAAGCCATCAGAGTCCACACTTGCAGATTTATTTTTAAAAAGAAAAAACAGTCCAAACAAATCACACAAGTCTTAACAGTGGCACTGTGGGAGAACATGGGAGCTGCTCTTACAGTACAGCATGTGCACAAATGCCTACATCTTTTCAAATATGGGTCCATGCAGTATCCACAGAAGCTGGAGGACAGCAATATGTGGTGCCATTCTGAGGTCAGGTACAGCCAGGGCAAGAGAGGTCAGTTAACCAGTAACATACTTTCTGGTGCTTAGTTTCCTAAATAACAACCTGTTTAACATTAACTGAGCTGATTATGGACTTTTTTTTCCTTTCCATGTGGGGGGCATATCCCAGCCAAGGGATTCAGAAACTTCACCAGGGCTGGCAGGGGAAAGGGCAGCAGGAGGCAGCAGCCTCAGGGGGGAAACTCTTGGTGGCATATCAGACTTTGTTCTTCAGCTTGTCCAGGCAAAACCAAACAGGCAAAACTATTCGCAACCATGTGAATGCAGTGCCCACACACAAATAGATGCTGGTAAGTTACAGACTGGCAGCCAAGAATTAATGTGCACTATTCACAGAACAGAAACCCTTCACCGGTAGCCAGGAGCTAAAGGCTGGCCTGGCTGAGCTTTTCTGAGGCATGCTGCTGAATATTTAGGAAGATGACACTAATTTCTCTAGTAGTATTATTAAAAGTTAGAATGATCCTTCAACCTACTCTTTATCCACCTTGAAATTTGCTTACTTTTTATAAACCAATTATATATATGGAAAATGAGACATGAATTACACAAACAGAAACCATACCATCCTGGCTGCTGCTTTTGTCTTCTTCTGTTGATGCAGGAGTCACGGACAATGCAGAGACGATCAATATGATCAAATGATTGCCAAACTTTATTAGATACAGTGCTCTTCTTATACCCTTACTCCCTTATGTAACAGCCTTGGATACTGAGCTCTAATTGGTTAATCTAGAGGTTAGTACCGTTTACAAAGCTAATGGTTATAACTTGTTATAATTGTGATTAAATACCTTACTCTAAAAATACAGTGGGAAACTACAACCTTGGCAGAGATCATTCTCTGCACATTTTCAGTGGAAAATTACAGAGGCCTAACAAGACAATTGACCTTGCTTATGCCTGCCAAAATCTTCTTACTTTACAGTAACAAGGCTCAGGATATTGGGATCGCTCACTACGTGGCCTTGGCTCTTTAAGAATTCCCACATTCTTCCCTGAGTTTTTATCCATAAGTGCACCTGGGTTGTTTAGATTTTCCTCTAATGTGCACAGGTACTTGGGATAAAATCACAGAATGGTTTGGGTTGGAAAGGGTCTTAATGCTGATCCAGTTCAACCCCGTGCCATGGGCAGGGACACCTTCCACTAGACCAGGTTGCTCCAAGCCCTGTCTAACCTGGCCTTGATTGCTGCCATGAATGGGGAAGCCACAGCTTCTCTGGGCAGCCTGTGCCAGTGCCTCACCACCCTCAAAGGGAAGAGCTTCTTCCTTATATCTAACCTAAATCTCCTTATTTTTGAACCCATTATCCCTTGTCCTATCACTACAGTCCCTAATGAAGATAATTTTGTTTCATTCTGGGCTGCATCAAAAGGAGCGTGACCAGCAGGTTAAAGGAGGTGATCCTGCCCCTCTACTTGCTCTTGTGAGACCTCACTTGGAGTATTGTGTGCAGTTCTGGTGTCCTCAACATAAAAAGGACATGGAACTGTTGGAACAAGTCCAGAGGAGGCCACGAGGATGATCAGGGGACTGGAGCACCTCCCGTATGAAGACAGGCTGAGAAAGTTGGGGCTGTTCAGCCTGGAGAAGAGAAGGCTGCGTGGAGACCTCATAGCAGCCTTCCAGTAACTGAAAAGGGCCTCTAAGGATGCTGGTGAGGGACTCTTCATTAGGGACTGTAGTGATAGGACAAGGGGTAACAGGTTCAGACTTAAACAGAGGAAGTTTAGATTGGATATAAGGAAGAAATTCTTTCCTGTTAGGGTGGTGAGGTGCTGGAATGGGTTGCCCAGGGAGGTTGTGAATGCTCCATCCCTGGCAGTCTTCAAGGGCAGGCTGGACAGAGCCTTGGGTGCCATGGTTTAGTGTGAGGTGTCCCTGCCCATGGCAGGGGGGTTGGAACTAGATGATCTTGAGGTCCTTTCCACCCCTAACTATTCTACGATTCTATGATTCATCGTTTCTAACCTCGAGCATTCTAAAAGTTATGCCTCACCTATCACTTTGAGCACAACTGTAACTATAACTTATCAACTCGTTTAACTCAAATTCTTTCAATTTACTCAGACGCATACGTTACCAGACTGTCACTGCCACTGCGGTTTAAGATCGGTTGAAAAGCTAAAGTCAGACAAATACATAAGCAGCGTTTTAAAGCCAAAACACCGCTCCGCACTCCCCGGGAGCACAGCCAGGCTCCGCCTGCAGCTCCCCACAACCGCGGCACTCTGCCGCACCGTCCCTCTCCTCCTCCCGCCAGCAGGCAAGAACCCCCGGTTGTGGCGACACCACCGCGGGCCATCCCCGCACTGCACCGCCCCACGCTGCTCCACCGCCTCCGGCGGCGCCTGCGCCGTACCACCGCCCGTCGCGCAACGGCGGGCGCAGGCGCTGCCCGCAGCCAGCTCGCCCCGCCGCGGTGGGGCCTGGCCTCCGGCCGCGCCTGCTTCCCGGTGCCAGCGCATTCCCTGCGGTGCTCGCCAGCAGAGGGACCCCCGAAGGCCATCGTACGGCCCCTCCGGAGGCTCGGATCCCGCTCTTCGCCCAGTTCAGCGCTTCCGACGGGGCGCGGGTCTGCCGGCACAGGGACCCTCCGCCGCTGCAGCGCGCCGGGAAGCCGGTTTCCGATCGCTGTGCTGCCGGCTGCGTGCACTAGGAGGGTAGGGAGCGGGAGTCGGTTTGGGCAGAGCCGGACTGCGTTTTCCTTCACTGTTATTCCCTATCCCAACCACAACGGCCCCCAAAACACCTTTATAGCCTTCCCAAAACAAAGCTGGCTACAACACTGATGGACAGTCTGTGTCTCTGATTTATAGCCGGTAGGCGTTCATTCCTGCTAGTGCCATCCGCTCGCACACCCCTCAGCGACAGCCGCATGCACAGCGGTGGAGCACTGACATGCTAGAGGTAGGGGCACATACTCTCCAGGCATGGGCTGCGATGTTTTCACATATTACTATAGTGAAATGCTCTGCCACGTTCAGATAGCCTGTGGCAATAGCTGGGAGAGGAAGTGATTTTAAATACTTCCTGAGTCACTAACAGCCTATGCACAACCCAAATCGTTGCCCGATGGGGGGAGCACAAGGACAAAGTGAACAGGGCACCAGCTGCCTCAAGATAGTGATTTAAAACCATTTTAAAATGAAACACTGATGATAACTTGCTTTGGTTTTCTCCATTAATCACATCATTGAAGAATTGGTGGAGGCACTTTAATACAAACTAAAATGGGAAAATCAAACACATAAGGATAAGCTAACATTATTGCAATCCAGTGGCCACTAACTTGTCCTGAGAGCCTCTCCAGGGTAGAGGCAAATAAGCAGAACTGAAGAATAAAGAAGCAGGACATGACTGCTTCTTGACTTCGTCAGTAGCACAAAGGCAATGTGGGTCTGAATTCTGGTAATACAAACTCTCATCTGGGAGTATTGAGAGGAAGAGAATAGGTCTGTGTCCGTACCTACACTGTGCTGAGACTAGAAACGACTTCACCACAGAGCACAGGCTCATTGCTGGGGAACCTGCTTACCCAGAGCCTCTGAAAGAACAAATGCCCCTTTTAAAACTTTGAGAGATACACACCTCAAATCACAGACTTTGGAAAAGGAGACCAAGAATAATGGCCTGAAAGTGAGAGCTGCTATTGTAGAAAGAAGTGGTGAATGCTCCCACCCTGGCAGTGTTCAAGGCCAGGTTGGACGGCACCTTGGGTAACCTGGTCTAGTGTGAGGTGTCCCAGCCCATGGCCAGGGGTTTGGAACTGGGTGATCTTAAGGTCCTTTCCAATCTAAACCATTCTATGATTCCATACAGATGTGCTCAGAAGAGAGGTTCTCACCTCTTCTCTCTTAACCCACAGCTGCTGATGCCCATGTACAGAGTTGGTGCCATCTCTATCTTTCAAAACAACACTAAAAGTCCTGGCGGCAAGAAGATGGGTTAAGAGTTTGTGCCAGTGCCATGGGGTGCTCTTGTTAATGTTCATAAACTGCTCTTTTGTTTTCATTGATAAGTGTTGCTACCTAAAATTTTCCCCATTGTGTTATGCTCAAAAACAGCAAGAGAAAGCAAATGTGTAACTAAATACAAGTATGATATAATTGTATAACAACAATTACTTTGTAATAATTGGAAGTGTAAGAAAAGTGCCTAAAATAAACATGGTATGCCAGAGATGAACAGTAAGTTAGGCTTTTAAAATGTCTTCATGTTTAATAATCTAAAACGCTGTTAAATTACAGAGGTAAAGCTATCATCATTATATATTTTATTTCCACAGTGTCCCTTTGTTCTTGTCATTGTTGGTTGGTCACTTTGAACAGGGAGGAGTGGGGAGAAATGCTTTTGAAGTTTGGAATATATTCTGGTTTTGATTTACAACAGAGGTTCGATCCCTCCTTGATGTGACCCCTACTACCATAAACAGACAAATGTAACAGTAGATGACCAAACGTCTGGGGTATATGACATTGCCAGCTTGCCCCAAGTATTCTTCCCAATACTTCAAGCACGTATTCATGTCCCTAAGGAGGCTGAATGTAGCTTTCTTGTCCAGCTTACCATACTGTGAGTTAAACATTTTTTACTTTGGGAAATACGGTGAGAAGGTTTTCCATGTGAAACACGCCCCTGGAGCCCTAGTTGTCTCCTAGATGTATATATGGTGCTTTATCTGGAGCTCAGGGTGAGGGCTGGCCGGCTTTTGTCACATCAGGAACTGTGTGTTTCTGACTGCAGTTTCTGTGACCTGGACAAAAACTCACTTTTCTCCAGGGAAGGACCTAAAAGGAGATATTAAAATTCATTGCACATAATGTGCTGCTGGCTATTGGCAGGCACCCTGGGAACTTCAGACAAATGAAGCCTGCACTGCTGGTTTAGGCAGCAATGACCATGACTTCAGGGAACAGAGAGTGCAACAGTACATTGTGTAATGTGGTTTCCAGGCAGCAGGATGGAGAGCAGGATGGAAATCTTATTAAATATCCCTGGACAAGCATGGGTAAGCAAGATTGGTGCTGGACTGGATACCCAGAGCTGCAGAATTGCTCACAGTTTAGTATTGGCTGTGAATAACCAAGGTTAATAAAGAACATGACTTTAGTTCAGTACAGAACTTGCAGCAGTTTGTTCAGAGGATGAAAATGAGAGGCATATTGTAAAGGTTTTGTTGCCCAAACGTGCATCCCTTTGGGAGGCAGTGAAGTGAGGCCATCCTGTGAGTTATATTTCCATCCATGCATCTCTCCATAGCCCTCTGCTTCACTAAGAGTGTGAACATGCAACAACCATTAAGCACTTTCTGTGCAGACATGATGTACATCATAGCCAAGACCTTCAGCCCTGAAAGCACACACTTCTGTATACCTGAGCTAAAGAAACAGCAGGTTGGACTTAGCATGCTATTGTGACCAATAAAAGGAAACAGCCACCCATTTTCAGAGCTTGCAGTTCTTTCTTGGTGGAGGATGGAAGTCCTGACTTGGTAATAGATGTTGAAAACAGCATTTCTAAAATGGCAACCCCCTTTCAACACTGTGCCTGTTCTTTTTTCATCCTCCTTTGTGTAGCCAAGAGGAGTTGTAAGGGGGAGGGAGGAAGGGGCCTGGATTTCCTCTTTGATTCTCTCATCCATCTTGTGACTAGAACTCCTAGTAAGGTAACTGAGTGGAAGAGTTGGGATACTTGTCCTTTCCTCCTCCTCTACTTTCTCATCAGCTGTCAGAGTGAGCATAAATATATGCAAGGACCAGATTCTTGTCAAGAGCCAGCCTGAAGAGGGCAGTGCCCATTTTCCATGCCACTGAAATAGTGCACACATGGAAAGCGCCATGATGCCCATGCATTGGAAGAGTCATCCATGCTTTTCAGATGTGCCTTTAAGTTTCCCCTTCCACCTCCAAAAAGGGAGGAGAAGGAAACAGTTCACATTCTTTGGGTTCATCGCTTTTATTTTAGCTTCTTGAGTTGGCTCAGAAATAGACTAGGGAAGGGTGGCTCTGAGACAAGTTTTAGGTCTGTGAGTGCAGGAGAAAAAGCTAAAGGAAATACCTTTTCAACAGATATTCTCTCCTCCTCTGGCCCAAAGACAGCCATATGTCAGCTAGAAGAGAGATTCCCCAGGGAATCTGGGGGCAAATTCTGCCTAGAATTAGGGGAAATGAGAGGGGTCCATGCCAGAAAGCACCAATATGGTCAAAAGTCATCTCTGCAAATATGTAGTAGCTGCCTCTAAGCACTAGCCCCATCCTCTTTTTGAACCCAAAGAAAAGCCATGGTAACACATTAATTTTCTTGGTTCTTTGTTATTATTTTCAAGAGCAGGACAGTCATTTGAGCTCTTAAATTTGAGTACTGAAAACTGGTGGCTGTAGAACAGCAGCACCTTTCATTTGTACTTCACATGAGTTAGAAACCTGATAATTACAAGAAGGGATGGGGCTGAGTGGAGCTTGTTGCTGGTCTAAGAGATGAGCAGGTTGAGTTCTGGCTCTGCTTCCTTCACTGCATGTGGGCAGGAGATTTGTCATAAGGGAATGGCAAGCCCAGCCAAAATAGGGAGGAGGCTGCTGGGCTCACATGAGGGGGGGGAGGGGAGGAGGAAGAGATAAAAAGATAAAACAGTTCCAGAGAAGGAACATCAGAGCATGGTGCCCCCTTGCCCGTGTGCATGCCTTTATGCCTGAGAGAGACAGCAGTTATCTGTTGATCAGGGAGTATGATCAAGGAACCGTGGGAAGAGAATCCAGTTTAGTTGCCATGCTCCTCAGTTCAGCACTGGGGTTCACAGTCATTTTGCTGAGCAACTATAGTGGAAGCCCTTGGAAAAGGGACTGAAGCTTCATCTCCATAATAGAAAGGGTCTTCCCACTCCTGTGTTGTCCATTGAAGAAGAGAGAAAACAAGGTATGCAAAAGGGTGTGAGAAAGAAACGGTACAAGAGAAAAGAGGGTGTTATTTGAGGGCATACAGGGCACAGTTTAGACCCGGGTATGTCTACAGGTTCTCGATGTGCCTGAGGCTGAGGGAGTTGTGGAGGTGGAGGGGGACTCCTCATCCGTTGTGTCTCCCTGCTCCTCCTTATGGAGGCCGAGGCTGATGTGGCTCTGCAGGGCTGCTGGAGTCAGCCACTCCTTGGGGAGGCAGCTCTGGAGGAAGGGGATGCACGAGCTGAAGTAGGCCAGACGGTTCACCCAGCGGGGGATCTCTTTCCCACATAGTATCTGTGGAGCAAACAAAAAAGGAGCATGGTTAATAGTACCACAACACGTACATAGTGGCAGTGCCATCCCCATCTGCACCAATAGCTCAGCAGGGTGAATTCCTTGTTGCTCAGAAGAGAGCTATTTGAAGCATAGGGAGCACCTTCTGCAATCAGAAACAGCTGCACATCTGCAAGTGACTACACAACTTCTTGACAAGCACAAAGACCCCTGCTGGACATAACCCTTGTCAGCATCATGGCAGAGAACAGGGAAGACATTCATGGCCCTCAAAGGCTTTGGCCATTCTGTTCTCCAGGCAGTCCTCGGGTAAATGGACAGGCCTGCTGGTGCTTCTCAACCAAGACCTCCTCATATGGTATTTCCTAAATGTGGGAAAGAAAGCAGCAAACAAAAATATTAGGCCCATGTTTCATTATAGATTCTTATGGCACACTTGGATTACGCTCTGCAAGCACAGATGCTATTTTCCAAGGTTGTGTCATATTCAGCACAATGAAGCAACCTTGCTGTGTACAGCAGACCCATTTTTCTGTAGCATTTGACCACACATACATTCAGGTGCCAGGTTTTAATGGCTGTATCTGGCTTAGGTTGCATAAGGAAAGTTTCCGTTTTACCATTTCCCTTACCAGACACAGAAAATGCACATGGACCAGATCAACTGGGGTGCCTCAAGAGCTTGTCTTTAGTAAATATAGTGTCAGTGTGGCCCCACACCAGCGTACTAGGGCCTGAAGACTGTGGGAGGTACAGTAGTCATAGTACCCAAATTCTTCCCTCCCAGCGCTGTCTCCCATAGAGCAAGACAGGCAGGGACAAACTCCTCCCCACAGACTTTGTCTCACAATTTATGTGAATTAGTGGTTCCAGGGTTGTCCATACTGAACCTTCTGCCAATATTAAATTCCTCTGCTCTTCCTCTTACCCTCTTCCCATCTAAAACTACACTGAATTTAATACCAATTACTGCAAAAAACTAAGAGGTTATTTGTCTGTATTCCAGTAAGGAGATTATGTAAGGGTTTATCAGGAGCAGTCAATTTTTCTCCTTCTTAGTAGCTGGTGCAGCACTGTGTTTTGACTT
The DNA here is from genome assembly GCF_012275295.1 of Melopsittacus undulatus. Taxonomy (NCBI): domain Eukaryota; kingdom Metazoa; phylum Chordata; class Aves; order Psittaciformes; family Psittaculidae; genus Melopsittacus; species Melopsittacus undulatus. The sequence continues at coordinate 15,682,228 of NC_047530.1, forward strand.
TCAGCCTGGGAACGGAGCTGATAACACCGATGATTTTAGTTGTTGCTAAGTAATGTTTACTCTGACCAAGGACTTTGTGAGTCTCATGCTCTGCCAGGGAGGAGGGGAGGCCGGGAGGAAGCAGAGACAGGACACCTGACCCAAGCTAGACAAAGAGGTATTCCATACCACAGCACGTCATGATCGGGAAGGTAACTGGGAGTTACACAGAAGGGCTTGCTCTCTTCTGCGTCAGGCTCGTTTTGGTGGGTGGTATTGTATTCTCTTCCCTTGTTATTTCTCTTCTCATTATTATTATTGGTGGTAGCAGCAGTGGTTTGTGTTATACCTCAGTTACTGGACTGTTCTTATCTCAGCTTGTGGGAGTTACATTCTTTTGATTCTCCTCCCCATCCCTCCGGGAACGAGGAGGGTGAGGGGAGAGAAAGAAGGATGTGTGTGAGAGAGAGACATTGTGGTTGGGTTTAAACCACAACACAAGAACACAAGGGAAATGCAGTACTTAATAGTTTTGAGAGATTTTCAGGGAACATGTCTGAAGCAGTTGCTAGAGGATGGGCTGTGCTGCAATATAGTTCTAATAGCTGATGACCAGCTGGTACTTCGTATGTGTGTCCTGGGCAGAGCGATCTAAGCCCCATTCCAACAGTCACCTTGAGGATAATGGAATTAGCTTGCTCCAAGAGTGTGGAGTTTCCAATGAGGTATCAAGAAGGCGGCAGATCTATGACTGTGCTAATTTGACTTTGGAACTCACTTTATTTTGACAGACATTGTTTAAAACTCAATGTGTGAAATTGAAGACATTATTATTAGGTATTAAAGAATGAGCTGAGCCATTTAACTGCTAGAACTACTTGCAAGCATAGGCTGTTCTTTACCTAATACAACCCAAGGACTTTCATTTCCGTTCTTACCAGTGCTGCATTCTACTTAACCTCAGATACAGTGATATGAATCTGTATTTTCTAAATTTTTAATGTGGGGTCAATTACTTTATTAGCAGTTCTTTATCTCCATCCAGATCCCTGATTTCCATTGCTAGAGCTATTGGCTGAGCTTATAAACACATGACTTCTCCAGCTGCATTTAAGAGTCATTCACAGAACATTTGCTGATCCATTTGATTTTCTTACTAGACATATCTGACCATTTTCACAAGAATACTGCTTGATTTTTTAAACTGTATTCGGTATGTTCTGCTCAAACACTGAACCTGGGCAAAACCCAAAAAAGTACAGCACAATTGCCTCTAGATTCTGTAGCGGTTCTCTTTCTTCCTCTCCAGGAACTTAGGCAACATATTGACTCAGTTTGGGCTGCCTGTGGTGTATGCATGCATGCAAGTTGAGTTCTCAAGCAGTCTTAATTCTCAATAAAGACTTCCTCTCAATATTAATAGAAACACAAAACCAGGGTATGATTCTTCAAAAAATTAGCTGAAACAACATGTAGGAACAAGGTAATACTGTTTGAAATGGAAATACCATTTTAAAGAGTTGGCTTTATTTTCTAAGCAGATCCCCTAGCAACTGAAATAGCACTTCCCAATGTGCAAGCAATGCTGAGATATATGCCTTTTGTATATGGGAGCTTGTTCACCCAGAATGAATCAGCAAGCAAAATAGAGCCAGAAAAAGAACAGAGATGAGTGGGCATCAGGTTATCAATCAGCAAAGAGCAGTTTGTGGAGCTTAAGGATATGATGAAGTCAAAGCAGTTTCCCTATCCTCTGTCATGCTTGTCCTCGCCTCTTGTCAATGCAGGCTTGTTACTATTCCACAGCAAAACACAATGCTCAACAGGAGCAAAAGGGCAATGGTGGGGAATGCTGCTAATGCTACAGCTTGCTCTTGTGGTTTTCATTCCTTACCATAAAGCATAATGTGCTGGAGCATCCAGCAGTACTTAGCTAATAAAGAAACATTAAATAAACCCGACTGCAGTGGGACTAAGCTAACTGAATTTAAATAAAACAGCACAAGCCAGATGAAGTGGGTGTTTGCCAATTGTGTATGCAGCCACAGAAAAATCTACCTACTGCAGCTCATTAGGGCAATTCTCAACTCAAAACCACACACTGGAATGATAAGCTCACAGAACCCTGTTACCACCCATTGCTTCCACCAACAGAACTCTTTTTTAGATGTTTTTAGAGTTTAGGATTTTGCAGGATTTTTTTCTTCCTTGCCAAAGTGGGGTTTCTCTTTTGAAGGGAGTAATTTCTCTGTGATGGGTCATGTACTTGTTCTGTCAGAGTTAATAAACTGTTATGGATCAGAAATGATGGTCCTGACCATCATACCAAATTGTCCTGCTACCATCCCTTCAGGAAACTTGTTGTATCTGTAGTGGAGCCTGAGCTTGACATTGGACAAGAAAGTAGCTGATGCTTTTGATATGTAACTGACCAGAGAGGAACTTCAAAGGAACAGTCACAGAAGGGCTAAGCCTATACAGGATATAAGCCTGAGATATAAGTTCAGTGGCTAGTTATGGTTTAGCTGAGGCATAAGAGTGGGATGGGAAACCCTTTGGAGTACATACTGGCAGCAATGCCTGGAACACGTCAGCCCATATAGGGCTTCCCTAACCTTTGCAAACCTTTTGCGAACAGTGCTCAGCTGTCATTGCTGAGCATAGCACTTCACCTTTTTCTCACTGTTAGGTCTCTGAAGATATGAGTTATTCTCAACTCACAGAGACTGCCAGTGCCTGTCACAGACTGAAATCCAGCACTTGGGATAGCAATTGAAGCTTCTGATTGCCCACCAAGAAACCAGTCCTCCTTTCAGGTAGAAGCTTCATCAAGGGCTGCATGTACTTGCAGCTTCCACTGAGCGGCACCTTGTGATAGAGAGCCAAGTCTCCCATAGCTGCAGCTGCTTCTGGGGACTCTGTAAGCACTGCAAATGACCCAACTGGCATCTGCAGAGTCAAGTGGAAGCAGCAGTATAGACATCCATGGCTGAAGCTAAAGCCATGGGAGAAATGGGACCTAACAGTTCGGGTGCGATTTCTAGGCAACTGTCAAATCCACACTGGGTTTTAAGCTCATTGAGAAGCAAGTAATCTGGGATACAGAAGGATCCTCTGAACATCTTAAGCTGTGTCATTTTGCACTAAACAGCCCCTGGTTAAAATGTACAAACGGCCCTGAGAGAGAGGTCTGCCCTCCATTACTCTTCCCTCCCCTGTGTGCCCTAAGAACTAGGTGTTGCTGCTCAGCAAAGCCTTAATGCTTCCCTGTAAAGCTTTACTGTGTCAGGGGAACAGCCTAGCAGGTAGGAAACAGGGGTTTAAATGCCATCCAGCAATGGAAGCAGCAGTCTCCTGCCTTCTAGAGGACAATGCTATGAAGGTGCTGCATTTTCTGAGAGCTTGGGTCTTTAGGCTTGTACTAGACAACATCTGAGATAGTCTACAGGCTGAGCACCTTTCAAAATAAAGTGAAGGGCTGGTTAGTTGTAGATCCTAAAAGAAAACTCTCAGACGCAATAGGTTCTGTGCTGTGCTGAATGGTGTAATTGGGGCAATTCAGGCTATGCAAAGAAGTATAACTTGAGGCACTTAGGAATTTTTCCAGAGTGAGCCTTCCCAAAGGCACTATCCATGTGCTCTGATCCATGAAAATGAAGATAAGCAGAGGCAACATTACAGTCCTCAAACAATACATGCTAATTCAATTCTTGTCTTCAAACTGTGGCTTGAAGAGTTCATCATTGAACATCTGCTGAACCACCCACTGCAACTTCCATGTAGCCTTGCTAGAAATGTGGTATTCCCATAGGGCATATATCCATTTGAGTATTCCCCTTGGAGTGTCTGAGAGAATTCAAAGGGCTTTTATTGGTACCTGAGGAGTCTAACACACAGCCCAGAGCACTTTAGGAGCAAAGCCTTTAGATGCTAAGGGGAATCTTTACAGTGTTCATGGAAGCTGGCTCCTATAAAGCCTAGACATTATAGCACAGATGATGCTTATCAGAATTTCAGAATAAAACAATTAGATATAAACCAGCACATCTGCCCAGGCAAAGCTTGCAGGCTGTGCTAGGGCAGCCAAAGATCCTATGCAGAAAGAGAAACATGGCAATGCACTGAAATACGTATTTAGACACATCTGGAATAAACCATTAACCCAATGACAGGAGCATCTTTTTTGCCACCTTGCATAAACTAAAGTGCTAGCATAACTAAAGGAGTCTGAGTGCATCAACAAGGAACATACTTCTAGCTCTGCATTCTTGATTGGCTGCTGCACATGGTGCATATACTGAAAAGAGCACTGCTGAAAGAGAATGGATGCACAGCCTTCACAACACACCTAGCACAACATGTGCTAGGATCGATTGCTTGAAACAGATTTATTGTAGAAATCATCATTTTTACACAGTAACTATGCTCTAGGGAATATAACTAGCCTGTGGGAATCGAGAGACTCGGCCATGAAGCTGTGTGCAGCGCACATTCAGGAGAGCCAGAAACAGCCTGCATCTTGAAGAGGAAAGGGTAAAGCTGGGAAGCTGTAGATGAGGATGAATGAGCTCAGTGAGGCTACTTTCTAGTAGGTAGCAACCTGAGCCAAAGGCAAGAAGGGAAAAACCTTTTAAATGTATTTAAGCAACTGTCTAAAATGTCCGCATTCTCCTATGCAATTTTTTGTCCCACAGCAGCCATTCCTATAGGAGTGGTCCTCTCCAGGGCTGTAGGTGTTTCCCTCATGTAAAGCAAAAGAAGCATCTGCGTTGTCTGCCTGAGTCTAGCCAGGAGTTTCATCAGGAGATGAAAAAGGAAAGAACACATTGAAAGGAGGGACTGATACCCACAGTCTTGCTTACCCTTTATGATGCTAGCTGGGACATGGCAGTCACCTCTGTGGTCCTGTGGTGGAAGGACAGAGTTGCCTCTATGGAGTTTGCATGCAGAGAGATGCTGAGAACAGACACAGTGGGGTCTCTGGGAGTTTGACCCAGCTCTAAGTCAAATGAGACAGCTGGCTTCAGAACTCACAGCACTGTTCCAGCTTCACTGGCCAGGTGACAGTGAAGTGGCATGGTGGCTCTTGATGAGCAGCATTCAGAGCTGAATTCTGAGGGGCATTGCTGATTAGTTATGTACCAACAGTGGAGCATGGCAATACCCCCTTTGAGGATGAAGGTCCTCGTAAGCAGCACTTCTAAGTGCAGCCAGCAGCTGCAGGGTAACAAGGTAGACAGCAAGTGGCCTTGTAACAGAGGACTATTTTGGGAATTCAAACTATAATTAAGTCTGGGCTTGTTTGCATTTAAAATAATGAATCTCCCACCAAATGAATGAACTGCAATTAATTTGCATTATCATGATCTCATGAAGAGGAATTACCTTCTGTCAGGTGCTGTTTTGAGACCATTGGCTGAGAGCAGCTGTTGCCTAATAGGGTCTTCTTTTCAAGTGTTATAAAATGCTGAATATGACCAGGCCAGCCCACATCAAGAGCATCTTTTTCTTCCTGAATAGCTACCCAAGACAATCCTGCATTTCAGTCTCCAGCCTTGTTTACTACCATTAGGAAGCAGCAGGTTACTACGGATGGACATAAAATCAGAAGAGAGAATACAAGAACTCATAGGAACAGGGAAAGACCTTCTGTCTGTCAGTGTTGGCAGGACTCCTACACAAAAGGTTCCAGTCTCATGGGTCTATTAACACATTTAACTCCTGACACTTTATCAACAGGCAGTGGTGAAAAGAACAGATTTTCCTTGCTGTCTTCATCTGTGGAGAGGTTTCATCTATTCTCAGCCATTTGCACACACAAAGGCTCAAAGATCCCATGATGGTCTCCCTAGAGATGAATTCCCCAGATAGTGTGAACCAGCTTAGCTCCAAGGTATTATGCTTTTTTATAACAGATAAAGAGACTGGGGTTTTGGTTTAGTAAGACAGATGCAGAAATCAGATAAAATCACATTAATGGGAAAACCTGAAATAAGTGCAGAGGCACACGTGGCAAAATCAGCCCTTTCTAAAAAATAATTGAAATTATATGCTAAGAACTTGCCATTTAGAGATGGTTGATTTTGGTTTAAATAACTTGCCGTCTCCTACTATTCCCCTGCACAAGCTGGTAGATAAGGGAAAGAAAATGGACTGAGAGCTGGAAGGTGCTTGTAAGAGTTATCCCACTAATTTTTGTTGGGCTAGAGGACTCATTCAGAATAGCAAAGCTAGAAAGTTTGACAATGGAAAAAGAAGTTTACACTTCTGTAGCAGCCTTCGTTCTAAGTACTTACCAAATACTTCATAGATTTCAACTAACATGCAAACTACATCTAGAAATATCATTTAATGTTGGTTCTCTGCATTAGCAGAGAAGCCACATCTGAAATGCAAACTAGCAGTTTATTAACTACATATTAACTACATGCAGTTAAAATTGTGCATACATGCAGAAACGAAACAAAAAATTACATCCATCCAAAACCATGAGGATAAATTTATGAGTGCAGGATGTCTTTATTAGTAAGCTTTTCCTAACTGTACATGGCAGTTAAAAAACAGAAAACAAACACAGCCTGTTCCCCATAGAGCTGACAACATTCAAAGGCTGCTGTAATGAAGCAAGTCATTCCATCAGCTTCAGTGAGAAGTGGCTTAGGTGCCAGGACATAAAATTTTCCTAATGTTCTTTTATGTCCTGTGGTTGGTTGTCTGCTTGTTTCTTCAGTTCCTTCTTTCCCTTCTGTCTGTTGGGAGCATTGTGCCCTCTGCCATTAACAACTGCATGTAGGCTTTCATGCAACAAAATACCAATATCCTCCTCCACAACAGAAGAAACTGAAAAGCAATTGTTGACTAAGGAAAACATGAGTATTACTTGTCTACTTAGGATCTGCTGAAGACTCATTTATTATAAAGCCAAAGATTTGCACTTCTGACTGTGACTCCGGTGTCACCTGAAGCTCCTTTCTCTGGTGTTTAATCCTTTCTCTCTGATAGCTTTCAGGCTAAGGAGAGCTTCCCAGTTTCTAGTAATATTTTTATGAGAACTCGCATGTGCCTTTGGATGGACCCAAAAAGCTTTAGGCTTGAATTATTCACTATCAGAAAAAATACCCTCATTTGGTCCTTCATTCAGCAAACCTGCCTTTTTCAGAGAATTTGCTGAAAGTCCAACTCCTCTATGGAAAGCAGGATTCTGATGTAAGTTTGTTACATGCTGTCAGCTTTCCCTTGGCTTGCGAAAGGATGAGTAAATAGCCAGAGAAAAGAATATGTGCTGACTGCCGTCTCCTGTGTCACAGCTCCACACCCTCTACCAGCAGAGTAAGATCCCTCTGTTTCCCAGAGCTTCAGCCATGTTGACAAAGGACCACCAAGACAGCTATGCTATCAGGGAAGTATACATCAGACATAGCTCTAAAGCCAGTCACAGAGATATTTTATACTGCTATTCAGTCACAAGATGTATTTCCTTCTATCACACTGATATGCAATGACAAAGTCCCTCTCTGCTACTATCAATAGGACACATCTTTACCAATAATACAAAGAAAAAAGGAGAGAAGCCCCAGCATCCAGCCTAGAGGTGATCTGTATGCAAGCAAGATCATTGTGAGATCACCCACTGCCTCCCAAGGAGATTCAGATTGCGTGACTTCACCAAGCATTTCCATCCCATCTGGCATGCAGGTTTAATATCACTGTGGTGTCAGCATCAGTAGTGGGTGTGCTAGGTGCCTACTTCAATCCTCTGTAACCATCAGGTTGCAGGATTCACTGTGCAGGCTCCATCTGTTAATCTTCAAGGTAATTTCTATTGGAGACCATCCTTCTAGGCTGATCTGAGAGTCCTCCTGACTTCAAGAGACTGAGAGCTATTTACCACCCAAGTTGAACACTGAAGTCCTGCAGCTCTCAGACTCTGACTGCAAGCATTCATTTGTGATAGGGTCCATAATCCCTGCCCTGTAGGAGCCAGCTTCATCTAGGATGCTAAGAGATTCTCCAAGGCTGATCTAAGCCACCTCAGATGCTTAGGAGACTCTTTCCTGTGTCAATAAAGAATGAGCCAAGCTCACCTCGTTAACCTCCAGCTGCATTTTCCAAGGCCTCTTCAGTCCAAGAATAAGACTCCCAGTTCCCCAAGATATTTTTCTCTCTCTGGAAACTTCTGCACATTCTACAACTTCAAAATGAGCTTCTAAAACCACAAGCACATGAATTCTGATTTAGGCCTCTCTCTATTCTTGCTGAAATGTGTTATTTCCTTGTTTATGTAAATAATTAAAGCAGGACAGTTCCCACAGGAGAGGCTGAGTGTCTCCCTGCTCCAGAACATCTTGTGGCTGATATTCAGGAGAACTTTTCATGGAATCACAGAATGGTTTGGGTTGGAAAGGACCTTAAAGCTCATCCAGTTCCAACCCCCTACCATGGGAAGGGACACTTTCCACTAGAGCAGGTTGGTCCAAGCCCTGTCCAACCTGGCCTTGAACACTTCCAGAGATGGGGAAGCCACAGCTTCTCTGGGCACCCTGTGCCAGTGCTTCACCACCCTCTCAAGGAAGAATTTCTTACTTAGATCTTATATAAATCTACCCTCTGTCAGCTTAAAACCATTCACCTCTTGTCCTGTCACCAGAGGCCCTTGTAAAAAAAATGCTGAAATGTAGGAGAAAAGGTAAATAAATCTTTAGTCCAGCTTGCTTTCCCAGGCATTGGGAAGCTTCTCTCTACCCAGGAAGCTCTCAGTTAGTTACAAGTGGGTATATCTCACTACCTAGAAGTTCTTTTTGAACCTACAAATTGTCCTAGCAAAAGTTTTACTAAAACTATCAGATCCCTCTAAAAAGCTCTGCTTTTAATGACGTGGTTTAATCCAAAAATCCTGGTTCAACTCAAATAATTACTTAAAATTTTAGCCGTTTATCCAGATGGCATCTCTGAGCATTCTCCCCTGGATCTAATCCTTTGGAACAGGAAATCCTGAGCAATAAGGGAACTGATTCTCTAAGATTCTCTAATATTTAAAGGAATAAATGGGTGGGAAGGATCAGTGGGTGCAAAAGGAGGCTGGATAATGAGTTACCAATCTGTTTTCCTAAATGGTTTTTAATTCCTCAAATCCAAATGACCTTAAAGAGCCTTCTGAAGAATGAATGGTCACATGGATGTGACCTATGCATACTAACTTCACAATTGGGTCTAGTCGTCAATGAATTTCTCTATTTTGAGAATAGAGGGAAAATTTTACAAAATACATAGGGTTTTGATATTTTACTGTCCTTACAATAAATTACACATATAAATCAGAAAGAAATCACTCCTTGTCGAGAAGAGGGAGAAAAGACATGAATAAGATCTTCTGTCACTGCTGATCTCAGGTAAAGTTCCAATATAAACAGTTTTTAAGGTAAATCAAATCAATACCTCTCAGTTAATTTCCTAATTATGAAGATCAACTTCATATCTTATCTAAAGGGTCCATAAGATCCACTGATTTTGTTACTGTTCCACCACTGCTATGGAACAGTATGGAACACTACTGGGGAATAAAAGGGACTATCTTCCCTGGTGCTAAGAAGCCACACTTCTTCAAATTGTATGTCATATGTCCTATAGCAAAATGCTGAAGAGTTTCCTTAAATAGGGATCATTTCGTTTGCTTGGCAGTAATCACACTGCTGAAAGGAGGAATGGTTTCCTTGAGTCATTCCACTTATCTTCCAGTTCTGGTGCTGATTCAAAACTGTTTTCTACCTTCCCGTGGTGGTTTGCCCTTTTCTGAGACATGCTGTAACAACTGTCATCACTCTGGTAAGAACAGAGCTCCATAGCTTATCTTAGGAAACTTCAGAAGCACAGAAAATTGCTGGTGGGAAGTCAAATGAGTCATCTTCTGTTTGTGAATGGGCTAAGCAGCAAAAGCTTTTTCAGAGTCTTTAAGCTGCAGTGACATGGTGTGATCCTTATACTCAACACTGAGACATATCTCCAGACTGGAGAAGAATCTTAAAGCAGAAAACCTTCACCCTCCCTCTGGCCATCTAGTTACTGCTGTCTTCTCTAAAGAAGCTGCCCTCAGGCACTGTACACTCACCATGTGGCTACACATCAAGCAGGGCTCCTATTCTTACATGGCCATATTTGAACCCATGGCAGCCAACCTTGTACCTTTATGTGTGTTTGGGGAACAAGCCAAGTATGCTTTTGCCTTGTCTAGTATCTGCCTTCCACAGTCCAAATTATATTGCAGACTTGCAGGGCAGCAACGAGCCATGCTCTCACATTGAAAAGAACCCTCTGACAGCAACTTCACAATTCCCTCTATCTGCATGCACCTACCTTTATCTATGCCCAAAGAACAGTCTTGCTGACAAAGTGACTGCACGCATGTCTTGGCATCTCATGGCATACCTCCTTGTGGCCCACTGCTGCAGTGACAAGTGTTCCTGCAAAGCAATGGCACGGCTGGGACCTCAAACCTGCAGGTCTTTGCAAGGAAACTTACAGTCCAGGAATTACTATGAGTTTGGCTTTTTCCTGAAACCACAGACTGTGTTCCTCTTTTTTCATGTCTGCTTTACAGCAATTTGTAACTTCTGTCATTTTGCTATCTCACATGTCCTTGTTGTGAAATATCAGGAAACTCAACAAATCATGCTCTGGAGAGAACGACTTTAGCCTTTCTTTCTGTTTTGAAAGGTTTTTTTAATGTTCATCTGCCAAAGTTTAAATATCCTCTTTCATCAGCCAGAAAGACTCAAAGACCAAATGTTTTGCAATTCCTTGAAGGGCCATTTGAATGTATTGCTGTAACTATACATGGGGGATTGTTAGGAACACAATGACTTAACAACAGATGATCAAACAGATGGGCTTTACCCAATATTGACGTGGTCCTAACTGAATTCCCAACACATGCGTAACCTCATCAGAATGATAGAATCTCCCTGCTGTGTGCCAGCAGTATTACCTGCCTGGAGTACTGACATGCAGAAGGGCACATAACCTCAGAACAGGACGGGAAGTTTGGACTCTGGTGCTGATGGCCTGACTGGCTTTTCCTTGGGGAAATTGCAAGCATAAATCTCTCCAAAATGATTACCCATCCTCCTGGACAGTATCTTCAAAGAGAGTGGTATTGATACTACTTGATTTTGGGCACTATCAACACAAATAATCTGAAAGGAATAAGGTTCTTGCAGCAAATCTCTAATCCCAGCTTCATGAACCTTGGCATTTTAAGCCAAAAAAAAATTTAAATGGCTTATAAATATAGCAACCATGGGACCATGTTGTAGGAGTCAGAGCGGTTAAGGCAGTCCTAACCAGGTTTTCTCTGCTCAGATAAAGCTCCCCTCACTTTCCCACACTGATGCAGATGGTGAAGGTAAAGGGAGACTACAAAGGGATATTAAGTGGTGTGTGTACCAACCTTAAATTGAAGCTGGGCAAATGCACAGGGGGTGCATCCAGTTTCTTTTTCATGACTATCAACTAGGAAATCCTGTTCTGCTTTACATCAGAACTTCCTTCAAAACTAACTAAAATAGTGTGCAGGATTTACTATGCAGAGACTTATGCTCTGTGGTAGTTCTTCACTTCTTAAATAACCCAAAGCTCCCTGATGAAGAATTTCTCAGGAAATCCAGAAGAAGAGACTACTGATCATGCAGCATGTGCACTGAATCACTTACTGAGAAGGCTGCCATGAAATGGCATTGGAGAAGATGAAGTTTGAACTGCTGCTGCTGAAACCAGGTCATTCTCTGTTTTCTTCCCACAGGAGCTGCTTTGTGAGTAGACCCAGCTAAGCCTCTTTGATCCAGTAGCTGCTTGTTAGAAGTCTGTAGGGAACTGGCAAAGCAGGGAGAGATCTAAGTCTTGAGCAAGTATGAATATGCTTGGCAATCTGCGGGTAGGGAGTAATGAAAATTCAGAGCTAAGTGTCATTGAGGAAGTAACAAGACCCCTTGCAGCTTACAGGTGAACAGGGGCAGGAAGATCAGAGGACTCAAAAGAGATGCACAGCATTGTAGGGAGATGCTCAGTGCCACAGCGTTACACAATTAAGCTGCAATCTCACTGCAAAAGGAGTTTTTCCAGAGGTATGTAGCAGGTCAAAGGCATACCCAGTGGTTAAGTGGAGCTTATCTGCCTGTGCTGGACAGATAGTCCAGGGATTTTTCAAGATGCATGGCCAAATGCAGAGTCACCAATATAGCCCAGGACATGACCCTAAGCATCAGAAGTCAGCCTTTTAAAAGTAACAGTTATGAATCATTATAGAAAGACTGGAGGCATCATCGCATGAAACAGGAATTTGAGAGAAAAATCATTCATAAACAGATGTAGACAGACAGTTTCTGAATGGATATTCTGTTTGGTGAGAAAACTCTGGTAAAAGACAAGAAAACTAAATTTGGAAAATAAAGCATGACTCTTGTGGCTTCAGCAACCCTTCTGAGGATGGGGAACCTCGCTCACAGGTCCTGGCAATTGGACATGTGGCCATTGTCTCACAGTGTGACCCCAAGAAAGCTGATTTGGGAGGGAGAGTCAGCCTTATACCTCCTTCTCATTTCCCCTACAGAATCGTGACCTCAGCCAGCAGGACACAAGGCTGCATCTGCCCTCAGTCCCTACAACCAGATGATATTCTCCCGACCCATGGCCCAGCCACTGGGGCAGCATCTGTAGGGATACTGATTTGCAAGCCCACAGCCAAATGAAGAAATTAAGGTGGCCAAACACAGCTACCACATGGCCATAGAGCCAAATCTCAAGGCCTGCCAGACATATTTGTGTAAACACATGTTAATTCATACATTGCCACATGTTTATAAAGCTCTAGCTCTGGTTTTGCATGCTGATACAGAAAAAGACAAGCCATAAGCCAGCTAACTAACCTTAGCAAAAAAAGAGACCTGTCACCAAAAGATTTCAGAGCCCTTTTTGAAGGAAGGAGATGACCCATCATACAAAGGGGATACTTTGTCACAGAGCAGGGATGTGACTTGCCTGGCATTACACAGGAGACTCAGAACAACCATCTCCTGAACTCACCAAAATTGCTTATGCCCATGAGCACAAAAAGCCTAAATGGCTGTAGGAAGCAGGGCTGTTCATTCTCTTTCATGCTAAAAATTAGCCTCCACCCTGCCCCTCTCTACAGTGAAAGGGCTTTGTGGTACCGATAGCATCCTCTTTCAGCTGGACTACAGCAACAGAAAGTCTGTGAATTTATACTCACTTAAAACACATGGATGCTTTTTGTGTGGCTGGAGTTAGATCCTAGTTCCAATGAGTAATCTTATTCTGTTGAAAAAAACTTCTACATCTTTTCATTCTTTGAACACATTTTTCAGTTTCCTGTCTCTTACTGCCACAAAACATAGCTATGCATAAATAGATGGTAATTATTATTATTATTGCTGCTTCACAGATGAAAAACCTGAAGGAAAGGGCAATACAAACACTAAGCAGACTCATCACAGAATTAGTTTTAGGGGACAAATATCAGTTTTGTTTTCTGCCTTCTATGATGACACATATCTACACAGTCTTGAGAGCCACTCATCGTGTAGCCAGCACATTCTGCATGCTATACAGCTATATAGCTGTATATGGTAGGGCTTGAAGCTTCCTTTTTGGTTTAGTTTTGGTGGAGAAAAAAATAAAAAAGACACTAAATCTGTAAAGCTAAGCAAGTATTCAAATACTGACTAGAAAGTTTCATTCCTTTCAGGTTCTACCACAACAGATTTCAGGCAGTCTTTCCTCAAAGAGGTCAAAAGTATCCTGAGATAAGCTGTGCTTCCTTTCACTCAGCTCCAAAATGCAGTGATTAACAAATCATTCTCTTTACCAGAAGTGATGGAGACATTTGTCTTAAGGCAGCTACATGTATTCCTCATGTTGCTGACTGAGGAACATTGAATGGCTGGGACTTTTGTTTAGTGTCATAAGACCAGCTATTTCTTTAAGAATCTCGGCTCTTCTTTTCTGTATCTTGATGCTAGAGACCATCGAGGGCTTTCTGCCCCTGGGCCTGAAGAGCACCTGCTCTGGGTTTGCATTTGTAATACTTTCAAGAGGGGCAATAAACACAGGTATAAGTGAAGAGCAACAACCAAAAAAATTCTGCTTGCCTGCATGTCCTGGGTTCAGCAGTAGCAGTCATTTTTTCTCCTTCTTGGTAGCTGGTGCTGTGCTGTGTTTTGACTTTCAGGCTGGAAATGGTGCTGATAGCACCTATGTTTTGAGTTACTGCTCAAACGTTTGGTTTGTCCAAGGACTTTGTGAGTCTCATGCTCTGCCAGGGAAGGAGGGGAGACCAGGAGGAAGCAGAGACAGGACACCCAAACCAAGCTGGCCAAAGAAGTATTCCATGCCACAGGATGTCATGCCCAGGGAGGTAACTGGGAGTTGGCCGGAAGGACTCAGGCTAGCTCTCTTTTGGGTCGGGCTCATTTTGGTAGGTGGTATCGTATTGTTTTTATTGGTGGCAGCAGTAGTGATCTGTGTTATACCGTAGTTACTGGACTGCTCTTATCTCAACCCATGGGAGTTGCATTCCTTTGGTTCTCCTCCCCATCCCTCTGGGAGTGGGGGTGGGGGGGTGTGGTGAGAGGGAGACTGAGGTTGGGTTTTAAATCACAACACTATGAACGGTTTATCTAAACTGATCAAAATTCTGAGTAAATTCTGCTCCTGGGAGAACTAGCCATTTAGGCTTTGTTTCCTTACCTGGACAGGTTATAGGGCAGTGAATGAGCACACAGAATCCACCAAGAAAGCTCTTGCAGCAAACTTAACCCAAAACTCCACTGCTGTTAAGAGAGGTTTAGATTGGATATAAGGAAGAAATTCTTTACTGTTAGGGTGGTGAGGTACTGGAATGGGTTGTCCAGGGAGGTTGTGAATGCTCCATCCCTGGCAGTGTTCAAGGCCAGGTTGGACGAAGCCTTGGGTGATATGGTTTAGTGTGAGGTGTCCCTGCCCATGGCAGGGGGGTTGGAACTAGATGATCTTAAGGTCCTTTCCTACCCTAACTATTCCATAATTCTATGTTCCTTGAAGGCATATTGAAAGTAAAATTTAAAATACCTTAGCAGTTTATTATAAAGATCTCTTATTTGACTTGTGTTTGGAAGGTTGGACAAGGAAGGGCACTGAAGGGTTCATTGATACATAGCAGCAGAATCAAGGAAGGATGACTTATGGCTTGGACATGAGAGAAAAATTTACATATCAAAGTATGTAATAAGCAATGACCTTATTTCACTGCTGCAGGAAAGGGGAGGAAGGGGGGGAGTTAACTTTTGCTGATAATCACACAGCTTTCTCCTGGGTTTCCTTCATAATTTTTGAAGATCCCATTTTCTGTCATAGTAATTTGATTATCTAACACCAAAACAGTAGCGTGGCTAGCATTGATTTAATCACTATATCACTTCAAACTTCATAATAAAATTCCTTCCTGCTTACTTTTATTTGCTAACATTACTTTTATTTGCTAACATTTACAAGAAAGAACTCATTTTCTCTTTCTGTAATTAGCAAGGATGAAACTAATAGAAAATGGGTTTTCCCAGGAGTCTGAGCAGGTCCCTTGTAAGTGAATTCCTAGTTCTTGGATTCACTAGGAATTTTCTTACAAAATCATACAGTATGTTTTGTACAGAATCTTATCTCACTCAGGGTCCATGGTGGGCCTGTTTGGGGATGAATAGACACTTGTGGCAAAAGAGGACATTGGCATAGTATGAAGAGAGGTGAGAGGCATATAATGAATGAGGATGAGGGGTCCAGAAAGAGAAATGGAAGTTTTACTATTAAAGCAGAACTCAATTGTGAAGAATTATATTCTCTCCTTATGTTTGCCATAAACACCTACTGGAAAGCACAAAAACAATTTTTATGGAAGGTCACTTCCATTTTGTGCTTTTCTTATCCTTTTCTGGAACTATGTCAAGATCCTGAATTCAGATTTTTACACAAGTGGTGAATATTCACACCTTAATTGAAACGCACTTTAAGCATCTCATGTGGGGGGGTAAGGAGGAAAGCAGCTTCCCCAAAAAATAATCAGATATTTGGGAATTGAAAATCAATTATCCTGAATTAGCAGATAGTTGGGATAAATTTGTGCTTCTCTGTGCCTCAATTCTCTCTGAAAAGAAACTCCTAATTTACCACAGAGTGTAGACCAAACATGGGATAAACCTGCAGCAGGCTGTGCTGACCCAGTTCCCTTTATATGAGCACTACTACAGATTTAAAGCAGTAAAATACACAACGGCAACAAAATAACTGTGCCCACCTCAGCCAAAGCAGCAGAGAAGTGATTACAGTTCTTGTGCATCAGGTGGTATGCATTTCCCTTGTACTCCTTGCCCAACTCTTCCATAATCTTATCCACATCCTCTTCTGTGAAGTCTGTGGTGCCCAAGGCAATGGATTCTCTAGTTAAAAACAAAACACACAACAGGAAACATGGAAAGATACAGTGATGAGAGTGATACATACCCGAGGAGAAGGAAATTGTCAGACACTGGGAAGAGGACAGGCTTAAAACATGGACATGCATATCTGGGGTTATCAGAGACTCTCACTAACAAAATGGCACAGTAATACTCCCACCTTATCCACAAAGCAGGTTACAGCACAGGCAACAGCCCTGAAAGCTTCCTGCTCACCACCAGGGAAGTCTCAGCTCTGGGGGTCTTACCCCACTCTGCCCATCGTCCCACAACAGAAGTTTCTAGTAGGAGAATAGAGATGCTTCTTTCATGTTTGAGAGGGTTTCCATGAGGTGGGCCAGGAAGAAGCAGACTAAAAACTTGATTCAGAAGCCTACTGCCTTTCCCAGTATTCACTCAGTAGTGCTTGTTCTTCTAAGAGTTTCCAAGACCCTCAATGTAGACTGGCAGTTTGGGAAGGTCAAGCCCCATCTGCCATGGGCAGTTCCTTGACCCACAGCCCCACAGCCTGAGCACCTTGAAGTAGGCATCAATGCAGCATCCTATCAGACTCATCTAGCAGCTGCTCTGTCCATTGTGACAGAGCAGCAATAAACATAGGAGATAACTTCTGGTACTCTGTACAGTATCCACAAATAGGTGACACTTATTTTGTCCAGCTCCAAAATCTCTACAGGGCTGCCTTTACACCAGGAGCATATGAAGGATGCAGTGACAGTGCTTGTGAGGAGAGAGAAAGGGAGACTCAGAGGACAGGACTTTCCCTGCTTCCCTTACACCAATGGCTTCTGAGGGCAGAGAGGAAGATGCAGAAAAGGGCCCTTACTTGAACTTAAAGGTCTCGCCAAGTTCTACCGCACTGCCAGGTGTGATCTCAAAAATCCCACTGAAAGGGTAGGGATGCCCTCCATAGGCAAACTCTGACAAGGAAAGAAACAGACTGTGAGTAATTGAATGAACGCAATGTCAGGAAAAAGTCTATGGCAGCTGTCTGCACAGCTCAGCATCCCAGGGGCTGGGCTATTGCCAAAATCTGTTCCAACCAGACTCTGAAAGGCATTTTCTCTGTCTGGTTACCTGTCAGCCTGAGGATGCCCTCACAGCCACCCTCCATGCTAACACTACTGCTTTTCCACAGTGCCAGGAGAGCTCTCAGACTCTGTGCGCATCCAGGTGGCTTCCTCTCAATGGGAAGTTTTGGGGTGGAGGCATCTAGATAAACTATGAGAGGCTGTCAGTAGTGGTATTGAGCTGGAAGGAGTCTTCTCTAGAGTAGGGAGAAAACAAATCTTCTTCCAGAGGGATTTACAAGCAGTGAGTGGGAATTCTTTGCAGAAAGCCAAGCTGATTGCACTCAGCATGGGGGTCAAGCCATAAGGTCCTTCCATGTCATACAGGCAATCTTGCATAGCCTGTGAAAGGTGCTGTGCTCAAAATGGAACATGGCACCCCAGGGATTTTGTCTGCTGCATAGCACTGGCTAAAAATACCATGAGTAGCCTGAGACAATCCCATTTAATGTTGAAGAAAGAAAGGGAAAGCCTGTGATGCTGATCTGTCCTTCACTGCTCTACAGATGTTTTCCCAGATAGCTTAACTGCAATTTTTGCAAGGAGTGCTCTATCACCTTCAACCCTATCCAGACCATTTCAAAAGCCTTACAAGACAATTTCTTTTTCTTGTAACTCTGCTGTTTTCAAAGAACAGTTTCCAAAATTTCCAGACCATAGACATTCGTAAAGAATTACTGCAAAACAAATATACCCTACCAGGAAATTAGCACAAACACAGATATGCAGCTCTCAAGACAGCCACTGGTCCACTTCTCTTCCTCCTCCCTTGTTTCTCCCGTTCTCTCTTCCCCTCCTTCACTGCAGAACAGCTTTCTATCACTGCTTGGTCCTTCCTGTCTGCCATCCTGCTACATACCTGCACAAGCTATAGAGGCTGAAATATGAAGGGCTACATGGCTCATGACAGAACTGCTCAAGTTCCTGATAGATTCCACAGTGGACTCTAAAAAGAGAACTAGTCAAGCTCTTCATTCCTCAAAACATTCCTTGCCCAAAGCTGTAAGTTTGGGGTGCTTTCCATATCAGGCTAACTACAGTTGTCACCATGTTCTGCAGGTAGTGGAAAAGAAATACTTCATACCTCTGCCGTAGATCTCGATGCCAGAGTGGAAGACACCAATCCCCAAGGTGGAGGTGTATTCATTTATCCAGTACTATAGCAAGAGAAAAGCCACATTTGGAAGCATTAATGCAGAAGAAACACATAATATTGGTCTAGGATATATCCCCCATCTCCCATCCTCAGAGCAACTCCTCTTAAGGAGAAGAGTGATTTTGAAATTAACTTGAGACAAACAAATTGAGACTCCTTATAGGCCAGCAGAAGTGGGCACTGTGCTTACACAGCTGGCTTGGATTAAGTCACCAAAAGATGCTCATCTAATTCTTTCCATGTAAAGCATTAACCTGTATTAGGATATAACTGGACCTCAGCACCATTTAGTCATTATCTTGGTAACTATATAAAAAAAATTAACTCAGAGCATGTTAACATTTTGCTCAGAAGCACCATATACTATCAAGAGACAAGAGCTTGCTGCTCCCAAACTAGGTCCAAGATGACTACAACTTCACCCAAGTCAGATTTTCCAGGAGCTGTTAAATGACTTAATTGTTCTGGTCAGAATCAAGCACCTCCCCAGAACATTAAGAGAAGAATAATATAGCAGTCCGGTGCTTGCCTGTGATGCTTCTCCTCCAAGCATTGCTCAGGGCCTGTTTCCACCATACCATGAAGGACAGTGCAGACACTCAAACAAGTCATTGCTAAGCTAATTGTGGAGCAGGAAGCCATACAGCTATGCCAGGGTAGTGCTGCATTGGAGATAATTAGCCCTGCTCAGCACCAGTATTTATTAGGTCAGCTGCGCTACAGAAATTATGGTTTCAGGCACTGAGTGGAAAATGCCCATGCCTGGTGTATTTACAGTTCACTTAGGGCTACAGTGCAGTGAAGATGCATCTCTAGTAACTCAGAGCTACTAAATTCTTACTTTAATCAAGCACTGCAAGGGAAATGAGTGTTGTTCACTTGTCCCTGTACAAGGACATGACAGATAGGATAAAATTCTCTTTTGGGTCTGATAGCTGCTTCTGGTGAAGCCAGAAAAAGCTGCACCTCCCCTTGTGTCTGGCGTCACTGAGCTGCTGTGGTATGAGTTAGAACCCTCTGCTGTCAGGTAACCAGAGGTCTGTGTACAGGTAACCATACTCTGTACTCAGCCCACACTGCTTCCTCATGAAGTTTTGATGACTGCAGTAGCTCTGTATATCACCTGGAAATACTTCCTGTGAGACCACTGCTACTGTTAAAAAACACAATGGCTCTCATATGAAAAGTACAGTCCCAAGCCTGATATAATGTATAGATACCTACAGGTATAAGTCTTGATACCTTAAACCATGTCCCCAAAACTCCCTGCCTCTGGCAGTACAGCAGTTCCCTTCAGAAAATGCTGCAATGCTTCTTGTTCTTTGTGTGTTTTGGTATCACAAATGTTGTATTACTGCAGAAAAGCAGCAAACAACCTGGCCCCAGCTGGATACCTGCCCAGTGCTCTCTTCAGATCATGTATAATCTGTATTTACCTCTTCATTTGAGTTATGCAAACTCCTGTTTTTAGGATACATCAGAACATTGGACTGAAGGTAGGTCAGGTAGCTCTCCTTTGCCAGCTGAAGCAGTGCATTAGCAATGAACCCTCTGTTGAACACCATGCCTGGTATTTAGGGACATGATGTGCCCTTACATTCTGCTGCCCTTCTCCACAGTTCTCAGCTGCAGGAATATCCCTATACTGGGGAAGACAGAGGTGGAGGCTGCATACAGAAGCCCATATGACACCAGCCACATCTGCAGAAGAGACCAAAGCCTGTGTCCTATGGACACATGACCCTCAGTTCAGTTCTTTGATCTCCCAAATCTCATGGGTTAACTCCTTGGTTAGATAGTCTCAGATAGCCTCAGTAAGCTTCAGAGAAATACTGGTTTCTAGAGTCCCACTGTAACAGCTCCCACAGGATATGGTAAGTAGGTTGTTTTCTTCCCTCAGGCTGAGCTATTGTTTCACAGCAACAATACAAGTGCAACATGCCCAATACAAACGCAACATGCCCAGGTCATGCCAGCTGCTTTGCTTAGAGGAGTAACTAATAGGAAGAGAAGGGAAACTTTAAATTAGATTTGCTCTTGCCAGTTATCAAAGTCAGGGCTATCTGATCTGCAGAGGCTAATCTGCATCAGGCTTTGTACTTCAAGAACGTTAAACTGAAAGCCACTTTCAGCTATAGCTTTTTTTCTTCCACATGGAAGTTTCTGTTGGAGCCAAACAGTAAGTAAGCAAACAAGCAGCAAAAAAAAAAAAAAAAAACCAAACAACCAAATCCCTCTCCTTGATTGATATGTTAGAGTAATGCACTGAGACCTGATTACCTCATACATGCAGAGCACTGTCAGATCACAAGCCCTCCCTGCCCCACAACCACTCTTGCTGTCAGCACCAAGCCACAGCCCCAGAAACCCACCCTGCCCAACCACTGCAGGCAAGAGCCAAGCTAAAGGGCAGTTCTGAAAATACAGGTGATGGGGAGGCTCCACCCAAGATAAAGGAGAGAGGAGAAGTGTTTCTCTGGCTGATGTCAGGTGTTTCAGGATTACAACTGTCACGTGGACATTTCTGTGCTTAAATGGTGTATTTTCCAGTATGAACCATTATGGACTGAACTGCAGCAACCTCAGCTGTATCTGAACTTGAATTGAATAGAAGCTATACTGGTTTAGTACTTTCTTTGAAATAACCTCAATAACACAAGGGTGTTACTGAAGCAGGATCTGATCTGCATCTTGGTTCTACTGGTATGATATGGATATGATCTATTAGCAAGACCAAGATGCAAAGCAACTCTGAATCATGGCTGCTACTGTCCTCATCTCACCCCTGTCTCCAGGATGCTGCAGAGTCTGCCTCCAGTGTGTGACTGAACATGCAGTGAACGCCTCATGGCACTTTGGCACAGCCCACAGCTTGTCTCGGAGGAAGCTATGCTTAGAGTGAACATGTCAGTCACTATCTGAGCTGGAAGAGAGAATCCAAGCCAGATTTGAAACCAGGTTTGTACACACATGCATGCGCTGGCCTCATTTTCCAAGAGGTTTGCAATTCTGAGCATAAGAACAGCAGCAGCAGTCAGCAAATACTCATCTCTGGAGTAAATTGGCTATTGCTTAGATTAAAAACAAAAATGTGCAGCCTGTTCCATCAGATAAAAAAGCCTGGGTATTGAATACAGCAGTATTTTAAAGAGAGATGTGATTCATGTCTGCATTGCATATTGCCTGCAAAATTATGCTGTAAACCCTACACAGAGGGACTTGGAGCATTCTGTCTCATTTCCATCTTCAACAGAGACAGAGAATAGCTTAGAAGTGAAGAGATACAGGGAGAAAAACTAACCAGACTGTAGCTGTTTCACAAAAGCAGCATATAGTTCAGGATGCAAAATCTAAACAAGAGAGGAAGGAAGCTCTTCACATTTACAAATTGCAGTATGTCAATTAAAAGCTTTTAATGCAGGTCCCTGATGAAGTAGAATTTGAAATTTTCCAGTTTTTATTCAAATCTTTCCTTATTTCCTGTTGTTCTGGTTTAGAGATCAGAATACCTGTTAAGGTAATACAGATTCTAGGAGATAGCCTGAGTGAGTTGTTGTGTTATTCACTTCATTTATCTATCATATTTTACACAGAGATAGACTTGAGAGCCTCACCAGGACAGTGAACCATGCCCTAACTTTCCACAAAGGAAAGAAACTAAACAGCATCATTATATTGATACACTTCTGGTAGGTCTAGAATGGAGAAGCAGATGGCATAATACTAGCAGATTATGTCAACCCCTGGACTTTACAGAGCAGGAGCTCCTGGGAACTTCTACCAGAAACATGTTTCCAAATAGAAGAGGCCCATCCTTGTAACCATGACTTCTACCATCAATTAATAGCATACTGTAACACTGAAGTTGCTGTCACTAACTTTCTCTTTACCATCCTACTTCAGACCATTATTTCCCATGGTGTGACACCAAAATCTGTCATGCTTCAATGTGCAGAGTAGCTTAAATAAACAGTTCCCTAGGGGCTGGAGACAAGACCACCTCTGTGAGTATCTGTTCCATTTATCACCTCAGTACAGATTGGATGTTCCACTCCACCAGTTCCATCCACTACTGAAGATACACTAACCCGTCCTTTTTTATGATTTGTATGAACATATGGAAAAGAAATCCACTGGAAAATGATAATTAAATCTGGCTCCAGCAAATAAATGAAAGCTCTGAGTACTCACTGTCATTGATCCTTGACATGCTCTTGTACTCTTCACTAGGTACCACACAATCATCATCTGAACTAGGATACAAGGCTAGATAAAGCTTTGTTCTGACTTAGTCTGGTTATGTGCACATCAGAGCAACCAAAGTCAGAGCAAAGCTTTATCTACCCTTGTATTCCAATCTTTGAACAAGACACCTTTACCAAGGATGGGTGCAGATGATGAACGAGTAGCTAACTTAACCATATCTCCTCTCAAAGCACCATCTGTATATGTAGGATTACCAACTTGTCCCTATGATTCCACTGGCAAAGCTTTGCTTCTAGGGGGAAGGAGAAAAACATATCAGCAAAGATTAGATAAGATACAGATGATATTCTGACATTGCTAGAGAGCAAGGAGCATGTCAAGAGACTGAAGGAAATGACCAAATCCTCTCACCCTCTGCTAGTCTTCATGGAGTACTCCTGCCAACACAAGCCTAATAACAAACTGTCTGTCCTACCACTGAGACTTAATTTTAATGCTTTCCTCTTTGAGGGCCATGTCACACACTGTAACACCAAGCTCTGTTTCGCAGAGATGCCTCCTCTCTGTAGGATATGGGAGCTGGCTCAATGCAGAACATACCCTTAGCTCAACAAATGCAGGGGAAGACATCCAGGGCTCCAGTTGCTAACCTGTGTGCTGCATGAAAGGGGTAAACTGGCAAGGAGCATTTCTTCACACCTCTGCCTTTACATTGCTACATAAAGTCTTTCCCTAGAGGCTTTGTCCTGGGCTTAACAGTGTTTGGCCC
Source organism: Melopsittacus undulatus (assembly GCF_012275295.1). NCBI lineage: Eukaryota > Metazoa > Chordata > Aves > Psittaciformes > Psittaculidae > Melopsittacus > Melopsittacus undulatus. Next base: position 15,705,901 of record NC_047530.1, read on the forward strand.
CTGTAGTCAACTTACCTAGGCAGCCTCATGAAAACAGGAAGAGGAGTTTGTGTGCTAATAAATGCACTGATCAGTCATAGCTCAAATACCAGGAGAATCCTCTTTGATATTAAAGCTCAACACAAAAGCCAGTATTTTAAAGACAACATGAGACTGATGCAGGAGATTGATGCAGGAGATGAGTCAGGGAACATCTAAGTAATATTTCAGTATTATTTTCTGAGATGCTTTAGTCCAGATATGAAATATGAGAGCACAAAAGACAAAACATAGAGAACATCACTTCAGGGAACCAGTGAGTAAAATACCAACCCTGTATGGTCAGAAACTTCAGAAGAGTTTCAGTTGTGGGGTTTGGGTTGGGCTTTTTCTTTTTTCCATTTTTTTCATTTTTCTAAACCAAGACCCAAAAGCTTGGGCTCACAGAGGTGGAAAGAGAGAGCCCAAAACAGGTCACAGGCTTTATTCTCTGAGTAATGCTTGCAGGGTGAAGAAGCATTGAAGATTGAACCGCAGCTACAGACAGACAGGACAGGAAGCTTCCTGCAGGTCTTTGCCAAGGCACTTCAGCCATATTGCAGTACTGCTCTCTTATGTTCCACAGCCCTAGGCATGCATACAGTTCTGCCATTGTGTCTCAGTCCTTCTGCTGTTCACCCCTTCTGGCCTGGAGCTCTAGTAATAAAACCTCACTATCACATGGGATGACATCAAATTATACAGCATGGCAGCTATTAGAAAGGTTTCTTTAGCAATTGGATGAGACCCAAGCTTATTTTAGTGTGACCTGTGTCTCTTATGCTCAGTTCTCCAGAGGTCCAAGGCTTGTCTATTCACCAAGCCTAAAATGCTATTTTCCTAACATACTATGAACACAGATTAAGCAGGAAAGGATTTAAATGCATGTGGCTAGAACAGCAACTAAAAAACAAGCTTAACAGAGTATTGAGAACTAATGATACAGATTTGCCTTTGCTACTTCATACCTGGGAAAAGCTATCATCTGGTGGGGCCTTGCTCCAGCATGTGCTGAATGTGACTCTTCCTAGCTGGAGGATCACCTCCTCCTATGTCAGGACCTTTTTGCTGCTGGCAAAAACTATCAATCTGCAAGTCATGGACCACAGTGTGACAGCCCACCAAGTCACTCAAAATCCAATTAGCCAAAAGCACCCTCTTTAATCAGGTAGGTGAGTTTTCTCTTAAAATGCCAGATAGTGTTAAAGAAACAGAATACTGCAGTAAGCAGGTCTCTGTTTATAAGCAGGCTCAGCTTCTGCTGCAATAGGTTATAACTTGCAAGTCTCCAGAAAAACAGTTCCCACAGTGCAGCCTGTTTACAAAAACCCAGCTGGCAGAACTGATCAAATCTTTAGGAGCTACAGGTTTTCTTTCAGGAGAGCATCCAAGTACTGATAAATCTACAGCTTCAATGCTGCCAAAGAGCTTGATATAGCGCTGATAAAGTGGGGATACAGAGTTATACAAGGACCCACTCAAGGACCCCTCTTCAGTCTTGGACTGGGACATGAGAACAGATATCTGAGGGGCAGAGTCACATTACAGAAAGAAGAAAAAGACAAGGCATCTCTTGGCAACTTACTGCTGTGCTGCATTTTGAATGAAGGGAGCTTCTGCTGAGGATAGTTTTCAACCCTTCAGGTTAACACACTGTAATAGAAGGTGATTTCCTAGGAAATTACAAACTTGCACTGCTGAACATATTCCCTTGTGCAAACTCAAAAATACTGAGAGACACAAGGCAAGATGCTCAACTGCTCCCTTGAGAGGAGCTACAGGCCAAGCCTCTGTAGGACTGCAACAGCCAACTCTGCTTCAGCAGCTCTTCTATCTCAGCCAGGTTCTGCTCTGCAAAGGATCTTTGCCTCTCAGGTTGGGCTAAAATACATTACTTAGCTGCCTCTTTAGGAAGAATTTCTTTCAAGGTTGCCATGGCTTTTCAGATATTATAATATGCTTCTGAATTGCCTGATACATGAGCCAACACTAAAATCTTTGCAGTCGTGAAGCATAAAGAGCTTATTTCAATGGCTTATAAAATGCTGTATGTGGATTAAGAACTGATGCTGCTGCTGAGGGAGAGTTGGAAATCTGCTTATGCTTCAATGCCGTGATGAAATGAGGTTTTACTGGAGAAATAGCAGGACAAAAGGAAATACTAATCATGCTGCAGCAAGCAAACTATATGCATTTTAGCAGATAACTTTTGGTTGTATTCTAATTTTTAATTTAAAATCACAAACAAGATTTAGCTGAGAGAATGGGATACCTTCAGTGTTTCCACTTTAGCCTCATCCTACAAAATGGCAGGCACAGGTCTGGCTCAATATACTGGTACTACTTGAAGTTTCTTATAATTTCCTGCCTTCCCCAGTTCTGTTCTACTTTCTTCCCTCTTGCACTGACAGTGCTATCCTGAGCAGAGCTTCCTTCCTGTAGCCACAGCTGGGAGGAAGTTTACCACTGTGTGTCTTTTGCCTCAAGCCATACACATTTGTAGCCTGCTATTTGGGAGGTATCAGATCCAGCATGCTCTGCATTAAATACAGTGGACTCTTGCTGGGAACAGTGAACACTCATCCAGCCTATGTTTCAGAGCTCAAGTGGGAGCCTGCATTACCAAAGAAGGGCAACTATGTGGCTAAATTAAGCGACTATTTTCTGCCCTTGCAGAACGAACATCTCTCTTTCTTCATTTTGCAAGTTCACACAGAAGCCAGCAGAAGTTAATCCACCTGCCCAAGGGTTTGCCACACCAGTCATGACACTAATGGCCCTGCCTGGGTGTCTGTGCACACAACATGGTATTTGTAACAGGTTGTTTGTGCCATATAAGAAGCAATATGACGTTTTCTCCAGCTTCCGCCTGCTTCCCTTAACCTCAGTTCTGAGTGTGTCTGGCAAAGTCATCTGAAGGAGCTGAGGTGGGACTGGGGACAGCAAACAGAAGTTATGAGGGGCAAGTGTTGCACATGTGCCAGTGTCAAGAACCTATCCCAGAGTGGTTTCACAAGCAACCCTGCAGAAGGACTATCCATGCTATTACACACCATTTCATGTGCTGTATCTCCTTATGTCTCCTTAGTTTTGACTACTTTCAGGTACAATCTTAACCCTAAGTATATCAAGTCAGAAGAAAAAAAGCAAAAAAAACCACAAAAAAAGTGTCCATTTGCAGGATTACACTGAAGTGTATTTACTCAGGGAATGTGCCTGAGAAACTTGGATGTGTTATAAACTTAGCAAAGTGATAATGCCTTTGCCTTAGATGCATTCACAATGACAAATTGAGAAGTATTCAAAAAAGAACAGCAGCAAAATGATCAGAGAAATGGCGCGACTGACTTATAAGAGAATTAATTCGGAAGAGTTAATAGCTTGGCAAAGCAACGACTACAGATGACAAATTTGCAAACATTTGAAAGGCTGACATGAATTGTAGGAGAAGACTTCTTAAGAACAATGCAAAAGGATTCAAGTAGGAGTAACATACTCAGCTTAAAGAGAAGAGAGACTTTGGCTCGGCGTTTAGAAGTTTCCTGGCAGTAAGAAAGCACAAGAAAACATTTGGATGCCAGAAAGCCATGCATCAAAAAAGCCTCCATGTGTCTGCCCAGGACAGAGTATTGAATAGTCCAAAATGGTTTCCTCTGCTAATGTCTGTGAGGTTGTTAACAGCCTTATTCGAGTGTACCTCAGACCCTGCACACCTACGTGCACTGTGAGCCCTCATCCTAGTCTTCAGCATGTGTTAAGAAGCAGGCTTCCAATTAAAAAGAATTCAGGTGACTTGAAAACATGAAAACATAAAAAACATAGGCAGAGAAATACCCTACACCCCAGTTCACCAGCAGACATATGAAGCACAGTGCAGGTGGCTTGGCTCTGGAATTAGCTTGGTCTTTACATGCCTGGTAGGGTCAGCAGTATGGCCTCAGGGCTCTCTGTCCTTCATCTTGCCAGAAAGATGTAACATAGAATTGTAATAATAAATAGGGCTGTTAAATGATTTCTCAGATGAGGAGTAATGCTGTGGCTAGACCTGCTCAGAAAAGATACATTAATACGTTTTTCTGCTTGTTGGTAAGGATCCTTGCTCTCTTTGGTGGACCTTCTCCAGTCTCTCTTTCCAAAGAAGAGATTAGCCCCATCCTGATGTCCAGCATTACAAAGGGAAAACAGACATTTAGTGCATCCTTTCAAAATGCATTCCAGTCTACATATCAATCTTGCCTAGGCCAAAGCACCTGACTTTGTTCGGAGAATCAGGCTGCAGTTAACACGCACCCCAAGCATAGAATGGCTGATGGCCTACCAGCTGTAGCATGTCCCTGAAGTGCCAAAAAGTACAGTTTATCTCTCTGCTTTGGCAGATTGGTAGTAGGGATTTGAACTTCACCCTTTCGTATCCAAGATGAACACCCTAATTGCCAACTATAGCTTCTCTAAGTGATGCATGGACAGGTAAACAGCTCCAGCAGAAGAGATTGAGAGATCCATGCCCTCAAATAAACTGTCAGTTAAGACTTTTCTACCAAGGGCTCATCTAGATCCTTGCCCAGGTTCAGAGATTTCTCTCCCATAGTATCAAAATGCTAAAGTTACACTGATTCTTCCTCATTGGCTTGTTCTCTCTTGAAGAGTCCCTGCCTGGCCAAACAAAAATGCCTATTTTTTTGCCAGCTCAGGCATATCAGCAGTCCTCGACTGATCACCTAGGGTAGATTTCTTGGGATCTCTTGTTGGGTTTCTAAGAACACCCAAAACACTAATGTCTTTCAAACTTCAGCATGGTTTGAAGCACAGTAATTGAAACACTCTCTACTATGCTGTCTCCATTCATAAGTAGTTCAGAATGAAATATTGCTCATCAGGATCCAATCCATAGGTAATAGAGACAAAAATACTTAATTCATATTTCATATCATAAGGCTTGCTTACCAGCCAAGATCAGCTACTGACTTTTCTCAAAACCATATCTAGTCAGTGGTAGGGCAAGGAAGAATCATCTCCAAAGTGCCAGGCTGTGACCATCCTGAAGGGATGGGATGCCATAGAGTAACAATAAAGGCCCTATTGTCAGATATATGACCTTGAAAATCTTGATCGACTGCATGCAAGCCACTTTCATCTTTATTTTGGCAGGAACATTCCCCTAAAGTGATACCAATTTGAAGGAATTGTGCCAAGGTAGGACAGGAGTGGGGAGGAAAACCTCTCAGAGATGACTACCAAGTGTCAGGTATTAGGAACCAAACTTGACTCAGAGCTAGAAATTTCTGTAAAGATGAAGAGACTAAAACCCAAAAAGAACAAAATCAAGAGAGGAGGTGGGGGAAGAGAGAGAGTATGTGTACAGGTTCATCATCATCTGATTCATTGCCTATCCCTGGAGAAATAAACCTCTCTGATGTAATGCTAGAGGGGAAGGTCACTCAGGAATTGCTACTCTGGGAACCATGAGGCTAAAGACTGTTCCTGTGCATGGCAGAGGAGGCAACTATTGAGGTATACACTTGCAATACATTTAATATTTTTAGAGTTTTTGTAATTCAAAGGTTTTATGGTTTTTTTAATTAGGTCAGGTGATTCAACAACACTCTACTTCCCTACTTCACAGTTCTTTCTAGGATTTCAAAATACTCTAAAAGCATTAAATTTTTAAGCCTCACAGTATTTACGTAAAGCCAGAAGACCTTTGTCACTTTAAAGGGAGGGGAAGAAAATGCCAGCATATAGCTTGTGTTATGACTATGAAGACATAGCAAATCAGGAGCAGAAATGAGCTCAACATCCTGGCTCAAAGCTTAACAATCCAACTCTTCCATACTGCCTACCAAAAAGAACTGAACTACAGAACTGTCACGAGGTTTGTTGAAGTGGGAAGGAGTGAAGTTGATCTACCACAGCTCCTCTTCTGAAAAGGGATATCACAGTGGCTTCCTTTTCCAAGGACACTATAACCTACTGAAAAGCTAGCATCCTATTTGGCAAACAGAATTAGAGAAGAAGACTATAGAGGAGGCTTTTAAAAAGTTTTAGCTTGGACTATCTCCTGAAGAGCTCTAGCTTTAAAAGTCAAACAATTAATTGACAACACTGCAGTCATATTTGCATTGAAACCCGAATCACTGATGCTTTCACCAAGGATATCATCCTTCTAGATACACAAGGCAGGGACGTCTACTGTTTTTATACCAAGAAAGTATAAGAAACTAGTTAAAACAACTTCTGATTTCTGCCAAGTTCCCACATGGATAACTACTTGGAGAAGACAAAGGAAATAAGAAAGTCATTGTAATTACAACTGTCAGAAAGGGATAAGAAGTCCAGAAGGACCAAGAACACCACAGGCATGGAATAAATACTTCATTTTGTTCCCTCTTGTTAATGCAGAGCACAATAACTTATTGTTTTCAACCTGCAGAGACCCAAGGGAGACAACAAACTACTTCAAAGGCATCTGCAGGCTGGCAGGCTTACATTTGCTAGACAAAAGCTGACATCTCCAGAAGAAAAAAAAAATGAAATTAAAAATGAGAGGCACACAGACATTAAAGGAAATAAAATTATTGCCCAAAAGAAAGAAGAGAAAAAAATCTTGGGTTTAAACAGGAGGTGAAAGCATACTTGAACATCCATAGACAAACTGGTGAAGCATAGTCCCATGGCTAGGATGTCAAACAGAGACTTGAGAAGTTCCTATTTCCCGCTCTGCTATGGACAGTTTATTTCAGACCAGGTCAAAACTAAAATCTCATTAGCATGATACTACATTGAATTCAAAACTGCCATGGTCCAAATTCTCAAAATTCCCATTTACCCTGAAATGTTTAACACCATCAGTATCAGCAATCTGAATACAAGACCATTACAGCTAAAACAGGTGGGCTCTACACTCAGATAATGGGAATCCCCAGTAGAGATGGGGATCCCAGCTCTTCTTTCCAGCACTGATTTTTTGTTGTTCAAGTCCACAGTGCCTCACCCTGGGGTTCCTAATGACAGCAGTAGAACCTCATAGCCAGGTGTTAAACCTGCCTACAGGCAAATCTGGATCCCTACAGAAAATAAAAAAGAAAGGAACACTCCCTAGATCTCCTCTTCATGTAAGTGCCATGTAAGGCTAAAATCCAGTCTGGCACTCATGTCATACAAGCCTGTAAATTCTCACTCCCTGTCTCATTCCCACTTACTTGCCAAAAACTGTTGTGCCTGTCCTGTGAGCCAACAGCAGTAGAATCAGAAAAGAGCAGGGTAGGAACTGTTTGCACCTAAGGAATCTATACTCCATACTGGCTTTGTTACCTCAAAATACCTCATGGTGCCTATGACAGAAACTGCCTGTGTGCCATTAACATTAATTTGCTATTTAAAAAAAAAAAAATCAGTATTTCTGTCTAAGCTGCTGAGAAGGGAATATATTCTCCAGCATGGATGGGGGAAGCCCTCTTACACCGTGAGCTGAGATTTTTTTCCTGGATAGGTTCCAGGGGCCATGCTGGCTGGCAGTGTGCCTAACCAGCTTAGCTTAGGAAAATACAGGGAAATAGATCCCTGCAGCTAGTGACTTGTCCTTTTTCCCTAAAGTGCTTTGTCCTGTCTTGGATAAAACTCTCCAAATGCAGTGCCAGTTTCATAGAGTGTCTCATCTCTCTGCATTATCTTTTCCTACAAATAAAAAGGATATCAGTGCATTTTTGCCATAACTATACTCTCTCTCTCTCTCTGCAGTTCCAGCACAATTACTGAAGAATCGCATTGCAGTGCTGTCTCTACATTAGAATTTAAGGGATAAAAGCCAGGAACCCGAATATAGCAATGATAAAATGCTGTAGTACCATGGAGATTCAAATTCACCTTCCCCCCAGAACTGTTTCTGCTGGTCTAAAGAAGGAAAAAACAAAAAAGAGTAAGCCAAAAACCATTTCGTTGAGAAAGGAACTGTCTCAAGATGAGAAGGACAGCTGTAAGACCTAGCCCAATGCCAAATTGAGTTGTTGCAATATCTTCTACAAAGCGCAAAACTGATATAAAAACAGTGACTGCGGAAGTTCAGATAGAAACTTGTTTATAACCCAAGACCCAAGGGCTTTTGTGCTGAATGGTTTTAGCTCTGTTTAAAATGACCAAAGATGCTAGCCACTGGAAATGAGTTCTGGAAATGAATAAACATTTATGATTGTTGGCATTTAGCTACTGGATTCTGACAAACTGCTTTAAGCATACTTTTACCTCCCTCTCCCCATACTAAGATGCAACCGAATGATTAATATGTGCAGCATATCATGATGGCTGGGAAAAAATTAAAAAGCTGTGGGAGTATCTTAATGACTCTGATGTGATGTAATGTAACGTGCTCTGCTCTGGCTTGTCTGGGGGCTACAGAGGAATTTTTGTTCTTTTCTTTCCCTCCCCCCCACCCCAAGGGTTCCCACTGTCTTTAGTGAACACCATTGGACATGCAGCCCTGTAATACCATTTAATAGCTATCTGTTGCTGAAAGATGGAGATGACAGCAGCAGCGCCTGACAACAAAGCATCAGTGTTCAGTACTATGAAGATACTTTTTAGGGTGAAAACCATTTCAGACTAAGAAGTGGGTGCTTGTCCCTTCAAAGGGATAGCCTCTGTGCATGCTTCTCCCAAAAGTCACACATGCCCTGCACTGGCAATGCGCAAACATGCTACTGCAGCTTCTTTGGAAAACACTAAGTTATCGTTTCTTCTTTAATTCTCCTTGCCCCCAACTCCTAAATAATACAACAATGTTTGACTAGCATTCAGGCTGCCCTAAATATTGCCCTTCTGCTTGGGCACAGTATAATTTTACACTTGTGATGAAGCAGATCTGTGCTACTCACTGTGTGTTGCATACATCCAGAAACAGACCTGAAGTGACCTTAGTGATTCAGCCAACTGGTCTTCTCATGAACATGCATCTTATGATAACTCCATATCTGAAATGTACCCAATGAGATCAGGGGTTGAAAGGGCAGAAAGAAGATAAGGAAATACTTCAGTAAGATCAAAGAGGAGAATTTGCCTTATGTAGAAACTATCCTTCTTGTCTTAAGACAGATCCTTTCTCAAGGAAACATTCTTTGGTCTACTTTTTTTTTTCTTTCCTCTTTTTTCAGTAGGAAAGTTCTTTTCCCTTCCTCCCTCCATTTATTTCTACAAAAATCCATTAGAAACTGCAAGTACATCTTGGCTCCTATCTATTTTAGTGGAAAGAGAAACGGTTGTGTATTTGCACCATGCACACAAATGGTATTGTCTGCCAGATCCCTCAGAGACCTGCCAGAAAATTCTCCTCCATGCAGAATAGACATCTAATCTGAACAGTGGCCAGGCTAATGTAGGAGAAAGAGGTAAGCACTGTAAATGTCTCATCTGGCTCATAACATCCTCTAATATCAAATACATCCACTCTCAGATTAAACTGTCTCCCCTAGCTTGGCCCTTTTAAGAAGCTTGTGGATGCCCAGATATATATTGTGGGGAAACAAGGCCTTATTCAGCCCTAGCTATCAATGGCCCAACACCTTTCTCAGAAGCAGATTGTAACTCATTTCTTTCTGGCACTTCTTTCCAGGAGTGAAGAAGCACACTCCAAGAACATCCCCATTTTTATTAGTACCAAAAATAAGAGCCCATGTTCTTAATGGAACACTACACATGAGTCAGATTACATATTCACCCAAAAATGCTTCCCACAGAACCAGAAACATAAAAAAAAAAAAAACACCCCCAAAAAAATCACCACACTCTTTCCAGCGTGATCCGTGGGGCAGGAGAACAGGAGCAGAATTCTGTATGATCAGGCTCAACTTAGGGACACAATTCCCACAAGAGATGAAGGGTATTCTCCAACAGATGTGGATCTCAGTTTTCCTGAGTTGTTTTTCTTTAAATTCGTTCATGCAAGATAGGGAATACAAATGGTCATAAACCTATAAATTAAGCTAATTATCATTAAAACCAAGAGAAAAGGAGTATTTCTAGTCCTATGTAACAGGGAAGTATCTGGACACTCCAGCACTGAAAGCCATGCAAGTGATGCATCAGGCAAGTAATGAATGCTGAGGTTTGAGACCATTCAGTTCCAACTCCATATATCTGTCTTCTCCCAGGTTAGACAGATGCATGCAAGAGGTAAACAGATTCATCAAAGAAAAATCAACAGCCCAGCCTGGTATATTTCATCTGCTCTATGAAGTATGTGTTTGGCAGCATTTCTATAATTCATTTTACTGTGCTTCCCTTTAACACCTGAAAAATCTTGCTCAACCTCTTTAACTGGAAAAGACCAAAAAGAGATAAAAAATAAATTAGTCAGTATAAAACTTCATAGAGGGAACAAAGTTGTACTTGACAGGGCATTATGACCAAAGGAATGTCTGCATCAGTGGGAGATCTCACCTTGGAAGTGGTTAGGGTTGCCAGACAGAGCTAATAAATCAGTTGCTGTTTGTATGTATCCTACCAGATCTAGATAAAAAGTAGCTTGTAATCTCTTTGGAACCAGAACTCTCTCTCTTGTTCCCATTCATACAGTGTCTTCCTGAAATATGATGGAATCCCAGTTCATGGCTGAGGCTCATATTTGGTATAATAAATACTTTATTACCAGCAGGACAAGGCAATCACCAGCATGCTGTAAGCAGGGGAGCATTACTTCATTCCACAGGACAACACAGATAAAACTTGCACAAGCAAATAGGATATCTTTGTTCATGCATCATGCGTGCAAACATAAATACAGATTGTACATATACAACAAAGTCTCAGAGAATAGCAGTGTTTTAACTCTCTGGTTTATATGAGGTGCCCAGCTAGCAATAAGCAATCATGTCCAAGAGTGTGTGCAAAGCCAACCATGGGTAGTCTGACAACTAGCCTCCTTTTATATGTGCCATTTTCGTATTCAAGCCTAGAAACAAGCCTGGTATTGCACCAAAGGTGCAGCACTATATGTTTGTCCTTGGCAAGTCTCCCTACAGGAACTATTTTCTTCTAACCGCCCTCTCCCAGAACAGTAACTTGCACAGGAGTACTGCTGGATACCTAGAAATTACTATGATTTCTGTGGCAATAGTGAGCCTACTCAGAGAACAGTGGCCTTCAGTAAGTAAATTATAGAAGATGCAAGTTTTTTAACTCTCTCCTATCTTATTTTATTCTCCAAGGTGCATTTGTACATTCTGAATAATGAGAATAAATACATTGTTTGGTTTGCCACCTTCTAGCAGCAGCAGCTTCTAGGTAACCAATACTGGATATATACATATAAGCCACCAGTGCCTCTTTTTCCTCACTCCTTATAAATAAAAGCACACCACACTCTGTGGCATGAGCTTCATTTCTGTTCCATGTAATCATGTAGTCATGGTTTCTACCTCACTTGAATGCTAATACCATAGCAGTTTCTGCAGCCATGCTTATAAATACCTTCCTTACTTTCCCTTCCAATTCAGTCCTAGCAAGGCACAGGCTCTTTTTCATCTGTTTAATGAGATTGCAACACACAACGGATGTGAGCAAGACCAGCCTGATGCTGAATTGCTGTGTTGGTGCCAGTTCTAAAGAAAAACATTCCCTCCGTGAGCAAGAATACCAACCAGGTTCAGCAGAGAGATGGGATGGAAAATAACATGCTTCACATCACAAGTGAGCCTTTGGAAGATGGATGAAGTAAACAAGAACCAATTTTAAGTTTTAAAGCCTTAAGAAAACTGAAGCTTTTGGAAGCACCCAGATGCTCCATTTCTTTGGAGTGTGGAACTGCTTGACATTGCAGCACTCAAACCTTAGTTCAAGTGCAGTCACATAAAAGATTTATACAACATGAACCCACAAATTGGGGTGAGAAAGCCCCAAGGTATCCAGCAGAGAGCACTTAAGCTCTCTTTCTGATCACTCCTCATCCAACTAGTCTCAGGACCCTGTGCTTTGAAAGCAGATGAAAACGTTGTCACTTTTAGCTTCTAGACAGACCTAAAAAAGACAAGGATAGTGCCTCTCCAGTAACATGTAGCTATCTTCACTCCTTCCTCCAACACGTCAGAAAACACAAGTCTGTAGGGCCAAGTGATAGCAAAGCTGTAAAAGGAGAACTCAGACTTGACATGGTTGTTACAGTGAAAATAAATGAAATCTTTGCATCAGAGCTTTCTTGTTTCCAGCAGAAGAAAACTGGTGAGATTCCCATGCCTGAACCTCTCACTTGTATTTTTGTAGAAGGAGTAGGAAGAGTGAGGAAATCAGAAAAGGCTCTGTTTAAAGCTGACACGGATGGTACAGACAGACAGAATTGGCCCTGGAGGATCCCAGGGGCAAAAGAACACTTATCCAAGAGAAACAGAGGAACCACATGGACAAAATAGCTGAATTGCTAATGATCGTGGACAGCCTGTCATGTAAAATATCTCTGGGACATAAGCACCAGAAAGCAGCAGCTGTAATGCTAATCTTCAAACAGAGGTCTACATGAGAGTCAAGGAATTACAATGTGAAAGACTGGCATCTAGACTGGATTAATTAGTGGAAGTGGTAAAAATATATAGCATTAACAGACAAAAAGCATGATCTTTTGGGTCAACATGATCAACATGAGTCAATAAGGATCAACATGACTTATGTGAGAGGTGATGCTGTGACACCCACCTCTTGGTATTCTGTGGAGAAGGCACTGATATTGATACAGTTAATTTAAGAATGACTTTTATTACATTCTTCAGAAAATGTCTTTTAGGATGTAACTAGTCATGAGACAAAGAGATATAGTGGGGTTCTGCAGGTGGCATCAAAAAAGTAGATAGGAATTGACTATTCTGTCATGTATAAAACCTATCAAAAGGAAGTAGTTTTAAAAAGGTAAAAGAGACCTTGCTTTTCTTGACTAGGTAGTAGACCTGCAAACTCCCTGGCAAGGGATGTTGATACAAAAGGTCACATTTGTTCAAGAGATCTGAATGGAAGAAAGAGTCATTGAGGATTAGTAGAGAGACAGCTCAGAGAAGCCCCAAAGCTGAAAATGTTTGGAAACTGTGAAAGTGTTCAAGGAAATGTCATATATGCTCACACTGCTCTGTCTCCCACAGTGGCCACAAGCAGGCACTGAAGGGGAAAGTGTAATAATATTGGACTAGATGGACCCTTGCTCTGAACCAGTTTGACCATTCTTATGATTGTGTGTTTTGTGTAAAAAAGAATGAAATCATTGAAAGGAAGCCTTGGAAATGAGTTCTTCCATCATAGCACAGTGGTTTAAATATATATATATATATATATATGTATATAATAAACAGAGGTTTTATTTCTCAGAAGAGAGGGAAATATAAAATTGGTAGCTATTTCAAACACCCATCTGAAAGACTCTGGAACCACTGGAAGAGAATCTGCCTCCACTTGCATAGTCAAAATACAGTTTAAGCACAGGTTTTGATATTACATTGTAATTGCATGATTAGCTCTTGCATGCAAAAGGGATTCTCTTGCATTTATCCGTATCTGACAGGGCAGAAATCCAATGGTTTCTGCCCGCTGTGGATTTGCTCTTCCAATTCATTAGGATTAATTTCTTCACCACCCACACAATTCTCTGAATCTCTTCCTCCCTTCCTGTCCCATTGCCACCTGTCAATGTTATAAAGATGATTGCTGCTTCTTAAAAGCAGCACAGGGAATCTTTATCCATCTATTTACTGACAGATGCTTTTTCTCCCTCCTTTGCTAGACTATTTTTTCCCAAAAGCCTGCAGTCTGTCAAGCTGTCCTCATAGCACGTATGTGCCGGCAGTGTTTAACCACATCATCTCCTGTAACCCTAATGTGTAAGATAACTGTGTTGCTATCCCTCCAGAATCCTAGGTACCATTGTATTTTGGCAAGTCCCAAGGAAAACACAAAAATATATTCAAAGCAGTTTGCCATCAAATTAAATTATAACCTGTACAAACTGACCAGCACAAAGACTTCAGGCTGGTCCACAGCAACAGTTTTTATTTCTAAAGTGAAGGATAAATTATGATAGATTAACATGAATGCAATCCTGTTGTTGAGTCACTGGGCAGAACTAGGAATGACTGTTTCTCCTTACTTCTTCCTATCTCAGTCCAAGACTTGTACATGGTTGTGATAAACAAGTGTGGCATTAACCTTTCATGTTCTGGCTCCTTTACCCCTGTTGACTAAGTGACATCTTTCCAGAAAGCCTCTTGAATTATATTACCAGAGCTGCACTGTAAATTAATTGATTTGGGAAAAAACATTTCTGATCCTGTTGGTGTCACAGGAGGACATGAAATCCTAGGAGATTTCTTTCAAATTGAAAATCATGGTAGTAACAGAAAGCCTGCACTTTCATTTTAAAAAGACTGAGTGCTGGAACAGTGCTTCTGACCCACAGTTCTCTCCAGGGCTGGAAGCTATCTGAACTCCATCAAAGGGCATCACAGGTAAACTGAGAACCTCAATAAAAGCTCTTGCTTTGAAATATCTATCAAAGTCCTTGAAAAGGTATCAGAGCATTTTCAGCACCCAGAGCTGGAAAAGAGGAAGAACAGTCTCACAAACTTAACTCCACATAAAAACCCCAAAGACAGGGCAGCAACAAGGTACCTAATCCCAGAATATCTCATCTTGGAAGGATCATCAAGTCCAACTCCACACTCCTGAGAGGACTACCTAAAACTAAACCATAATGACCTGAACTCTGACAGACTTAGTGTCATTACCACTTCCCTGGGGAGCCTGATTCAGTGACCAACCACCCTCTCACAGTGAAGAAATTTTTCCTACTGTCCAACATGAACTTCCCCTGGTGCAGCTTCATTCCTCTTCCTCAAGTCCTACAATCAGATGAGTCAGCCTCTCTGCATGCCAGCACCTTAGCTGCAGAGTGGCAATAACAGCCTTTTCCTTCTCCAGAGAAATATTGGGAAGTATCCTAAAGAAGGCTGAGAAATGATGATGTGCTGGAGGGAGAAAGCTAAGCGGACCTCTTGGGTACCTTCTTGTTCCAGCATGTGCAATGGCATCACAACATGGAGATACTCACATTGACTTTAAACTGGCAAATACCATCAGCAGGCTCCAAAGCAGAGAACTGCTCAGTGGCAGCTAATATATCCTAGCAAGAAGCCATGTCACACAGCCCTTCTGCTGCATTGTTTTCTTACCCTATTTCTCCATCCTCAGTCCTTGAACATGAACATCCACCATGCTGCAACATGTGTGCCTGCAATTTGCATTCCATCATCTCGAGTTGCTTGGGCTCTCCTGACAGAATTAAATGAATAGTGAATTGAGTGCTGTCTTTCCCTCCCCCTTACTTCAGTCTCCCCTGGTTGTTATGCATGCTGAAGTAAAAAGCTTCCTCTGAATCAGATTTCAGCTGTCACAAAGCCAGTAGTTTTCTCCTAGGATGCCAGTAACAGAAATAGCAGCTGCCTCTGAATACTTCTGCTATACATGGTCAAAGGGCAGTAAAAGCCAAGGCCAGGAGCAGGTGTGGGAGCTGACTGCTTGCAGAACCTCCCTAGGCAGGTTATGGTGGAGAAAGGAGGGGGACCACCACCTCCTGATGGCCAGAAGGCCCAGCAGCAGCCACCAAGGCAGCAGGAGTGAGGTTGCAAGAGGGCACATACTTACCTGGGCACAGTCAGGCAGGTGTTGCTCCTCAGCCCACCCCCAAGGAACTCTGCTGCTGCCTCCCATTCCTATGGGAGTCACACCAATCCAGGCACTTACACCTCAGATGCCAAAAGGCAGGCAGCGTTTTAACCTCCCAAGTATCACACAAACATCTCCCCCCACTCCAACAAGAGCACTCTTTCCCCCCTCACAAGTGAGACATCCCCAGGCAAAGAGATTAAAATGACTTGCTAGAAGTGTGACTGAGGTGGGAACAAGGACTAAAGCTTTGGTGTTTCTTTTTCTCAACATCCAGTGCTTTACTCAAAATGAAGGTTTGGTTGTTCTCGGCTAGGGTCCAAGGACATGCTTTGTTGGCAGCATTACACAGGCTGTTTGGAGCTTTTTAATTCCCACATGTTCAAAGCACTTGTGCTTTTCACAAAACATTGTGGTATCATTGAACACAATGTTATGTTTGAACAGAAAAGAGGAAAAAAACATCTCCTTCTATTATCACATGTAAACAAGAGTTGGTCTCCTACAACCACGCAATCTTAGTAGAGAGTGAAATAAAAGTGAGCTTGACCCCAGCTGTGCTCATTAGTGATGTTCTATCATCAACTGACTGAGACAAAAAAGCATCCTGTCAAATAATTTCTGGAAGGGTAGAGGAGAACACAAAAGTACCTGAGGACCTAATCATGTCATGGGAACCCAAAAGTCACATGTCCTGTTTTAATGGGTTCACTTACCTGCATCACCTAAGACTTTCCACAGTGGGATTTTAGGTGGTGGCAAGAAAGTGAAATTGCCTCCAGTTGTCAGCTTCAGCAGCTTATTAGAAACATTCTCATACTGGAGAGAGCCTTTGGGAATTCCAGGGAACCTTTACAAAGGGCACAGAGGCTGTCAATGTTTAGAGAGCCACCACTGTGACATGTGCCAGCTGCAGGCTTCATGAGATAGTTTAGTGAAGGTATCATGTGCCACACTGCTAAGAGAGACTCAGGACATATTCTTTTATCTGGATGATCCTGAGAGCATGACAGTATCTACAATGCTGCTTCTGCAGATAGGCAGAAGGACACAGATTTACTCCTCATAAAAACTGCCCTACAGATGAGTGGAAAATAGCCAGGATTTTGGTTTGTTTTCAGATCTGCTTCAATGTATGTTATCAAAACTAAACCAGAAATAAAGTGCTAGTGCCATTCCATTTCCACTAGAATAGTCCCAGCTACAGGGTGCCAGGGGTCAGGTCCTCATATGAATACTCTCAATAGTAAGAAGTGCCTTAGTAAGGCAAGCTGAGTAATTTTCTTCCTTTCTCATGCCTATTCTCTGGTCTCAGTCTCTCTCATACAAGTTAAACAGAGAGAACAGGCAAGTCCTAGTGCCCCACACAAGCTCATGTCTCTCGGTTTCCAGAGCAGCAGCATCCCAAAGAGAGGCACAACAGCCAGCCAGCCAGCCTATAGCCACAGAAAATTGGTTGTGCCCCCCAGGATTTAAGAACCCCCCAGGTATCTTTCAAGGGAACAAAATGCTTACATGTTTTTCCTAGTAGGTGCTCATAATGGGCAAGAGGACACCAGAACTGCACAGAGTACTCCAAGTGGAGTCTCTGCAAGCTCTGGGAGCTGAGGCTGCACTTTGCAGGATGCAGAGAAGAGAGCTGGTAGGGTGAGAAGGTGATAAGGCTGGAGTGCCCCTGGAAGTCAGCAGCGCTTTCCAGGCACTTTGCCCTTTGTCTCCCAACACAGAAGGAGGAGGTATTATCCTGCACTTCTCCAGGTGGCTTTCGCTATCCTAGCCACCAGGGGACCAGAGCAGCAATGATCCCTGCCAATTCCTAGTGACAGCTCACCTAAATGAGATGCATCATTAGAGTCTACGTTCAAGTATTTAATAGGCTTTAACATCAGCTTTAATGAGACACCTCAGACCTCAGGAGAGGTAATAGACAGCTGGAAGCATGCTTCAAAGTCCTGTGGGTACGAGAAGTAGAATTCAAGTTCAGAGGTACCATGTACAGAAATTTTTAGCAGCTGGTGTGTTAGAGAGTATTAAATTGTTCTTTATCTTTAAAATCTCCATCTGCATGATTTTTTTTAATCCAGCCACAGCTTTCATAGACTCATAGAATCATAGAATAGTTAGGGTTGGAAAGGACCTTAAGATCATCTAGTTCCAACCCCCCTGCCATGGGCAGGGACACCTCACACTAAGCCACATCACCCAAGGCTTCATCCAACCTGGCCTTGAACACTGCCAGGGATAGAGCATTCACTACCTCCCTGGGCAACCCATTCCAGTGCCTCACCACCCTCACAGTAAAGAATTTCTTCCTTATATCCAATCTAAATCTCCCCTGTTTAAGTTTTAACCCGTTACTCCTTGTCCTGTCACTACAGTCCCTAATGAGCTTTAACTGTATCAAGATTATCCAAAACAGCAGCTGCAGTAGGCACTGAACTGCCTATCTCAGAGTAATTACACATTACAAAAGGAATCCTTGAAGCATCAATAACATGCCATGGTACAAACAGCACTTAAAAAAACACAGATGAATGTGTGAGCTTCCTAGCATAATGTTACTGCTAGGAAGTAACGTTATCTCTCTATTTATCTATCTATTTGGAAGATAGAATGTCACTTTTACTCCAGCTAGCTCTTCCTGTTCCCTTGCCTTTCTCTCAGAAGTAGCAGGAGTTAAAGAGTGTTGGAAAAGTTCATATTGTAGTTGATCCTGTTGGGCTGAAAACTGTGAAAGAGACAAGTATAAGGAGTCTCTCCCTCCTTGTCTGCCTTTTCTCTTACATCCCAATTCAGCTCCCAGATGAAGTGTTCCATTATTCTGCCTGAATACAAGTGACAGAAGACTATTCTCAGCAGTTAGGGGGACATGACCAACCCAATTAACAGGGGGATTGGATGAATCCCTTTCTATCTCCTCTTTCACACCCAGTGATGTCCTGCCTGTTTGCATGGCTTTGCTATGGCCTCTGGCTACCATGATGCAGAGCATCTCCTGCCAGCAGCACTCTGCCCAAAGGGGGCAACAAAATTTGACCCAGACAATAAAAACAACAGAAATGTTCACGGATTTGTGTGGTTTGCATTAATTTATCCTTCCAGAGGCCTTTGCTCAGCAAAAGCCACAGCTCTTTTGCTTAGAATATGAGACATATGGGGGGAAAAAAATTATTTGTAGTACTTCCTTTCTTCTGGTTCCAATAACACCTGAGTTTGAAACAGGCCTGTTTACTTTGCCCTTGTTTATTTTTGGCTTACACTGGAATTAATCTGTTCTGTTTCAGTTCCATACAACCCATTCTTCAATGCACTGGCCCTCAATAGTCTCACAGTAGCGAGCACAGAGCAAGGCATAGTGCTCCAGCAGCAGAAAATAGGTCTATTCCACATCCCAAAGAGCTGCCAAAGAGAAGATAGCCAGCTGTCTTGGATAACAAACAGCCATAAAAAATTAGAGTGAACAAGGGCACAGCAAATGACAGTGCAATCAAGAACAATGAATGTTAGAACTGGAGACAGATGGTGGGTGGATTTCAGCTCAGGACACGCATTTTTAGCTCTGGCCTCTGCAGAGTTGGAAGCCTTGAAGCGCTGCCTTCCACCTTTCCACACTGTCTCCACCACAGGCATACTCTAAAGATGTACTAGACTGTATCCTTAGTGCTGGGACAGACTCAGAAGAAAAGGCTGCACATGCACATGCACACAGTTAAGGAGGAAAGGGCAGAAAAGATACAAATCCACTCAGGGCAACAACGCCTGACATCTCGCTAAAAGTACCCTGAATGGAAACAAAGCAATAAGAGGGAAGAGCAAGGTTGGCCTCTATTTACCAGGAGTAGCAAGTGCTTTCTGCTTGTACCTCATAACTAAGAGTCCAGACACTTGTGCAGAAGGGTACAGGCCAACTTTCTAAGCATCTCAGCCTGCCAAAGGGGATTTGGTTTTCTACCTGCCTCAAAGGGAAGCAGATCCCTCTCACAGGTCACCCTCTCACAGTGTATCTGGAGGCCTCACTCCTTCATGGTGAAGCAGTTTTGTTTCATACAAAATAAAGAATGGATTCCTTTCTTATAAAATATGTGTTCAGTGGGCCAGAAAACGAGTAACACTATAGCCTAGCTCCAGCCTGAACACCCTTCTGGAACAGCGAGGATTCACTGGAAACAGCCACTCTCCTGATAAATGAGTATTTCAGACAAAACCTAAATGATCTCACACAAGAGACCCAGAACAACCAAATCCAGAGTTTTCTGCTGTCTACTTCTATGGCAAACTTGCATGAAGGGGCAGTTGTGTTTGAGTCCCTCAGGGATTTTAACCAGGTCTCTATCACTCCAGATGGATCAGCACACTAGATGGTAGGATGGTAGAAGTCAAATGCAGAACCACTACTGATCCTCTTCCAGCACATAAGTAGTGCTCATGTCAGAACCTCTGGGCATGTCATGCCATCTGAAATACCCTAAAATATTCAAGATGTCTCTACAAAGTGAATTGCTGTAAAAGAGGACTCATGAAGGAAGAGATTGGGTCCTTTCATGAGAGGAAGCCAGAGGTCAGATGGATATCCTAAAATCATAAAATCATAGAATAGTTAGGGTTGGAAAGGACCTTAAGATCATCAAGTTCCAACCCCTCTGCCATGGGCAGGGACACCTCACACTAAACCATGTCACCCAAGGCTCTGTCCAGCCTGCCCTTGAAGACTGCCAGGGATGGAGCATTCACAACTTCCCTGGGAAACCCATTCTAGTGCCTCACCACCCTCACAGTAAAGAATTTCTTCCTTAGATACAATCTAAACCTCTGCTGTTTAAGTTTCAACCCATTACCCCTCGTCCTATCACTACAGTCCCTAATGAAGAGTCCCTCTCCAGCATCCCTATAGGCCCCCTTCAGATACTGGAAGGCTGTTATGAGGTCTCCATGCAGCCTTCTTTTCTCCAGGCTGAATAGCCCCAACTTTTGCAGCCTGTCATCATATGGGAGGTGCTCCAGTCCTCTGAGCATCCTCGTGGCCCTCCTCTGGACTTGTTCCAACAGCTCCATGTCCTTTTTATGTTGAGGACACCAGAACTGCACACATTACTCCAAGTGAGGTCTCACAAGATCAGAGTAGAGGGGCAGGATCACCTCCTCTGACCTGCTGGTCACGCTCCTTTTGATGCAGCCCAGGATACAGTTGGCTTTCTGGGCTGTGAGCGCACACTGAAGCCGGCTCATGTTCATTTTCTCATTGAACAAACACCCCCAGGTCCTTCTCCACAGGGCTGCTCTGAATCTCCTCCCTGCCCAACCTGTAGCTGTGCCTGGGATTGCTCCAACCCAGGTGTAGGACCTTGCACTTGGCATGGTTAAACTTCATGAGGTTGGCATCAGCCCACCTCACAAGTGTGTCAAGGTCCCTCTGGATGGCATTCCTTCCCTCTAGCATATCAACAGAACCACACAGCTTGGTGTCATCACCAAACTTGCTGAGGGTGCACTCAATCCCACTGTTCATGTCAGCGACAAAGATGTTGAACAAGACTGGTCCCAACACCAATCCCTGAGAGACACCACTCGTTACTGGTCTCTAGCTGGACATTGAGCCATTGACCACAACTCTTTATGTGCTGCCATCCAGCCAGTTCTTTATCCACCAAGTGGTCCACCTATCAGATTGATTTCTCTCCAATTTAGAGACAAGGATGTCATGTGGGACAGTGTCGAATGCTTTGCACAAGTTCAGGTGGATGACATCAGCTGCTCTATCCCTGTCCATCAGTTCCATAGCCCCATCATAGAAGGCCTCCAAATTGGTCAGGCAGGATTTCCCCTTAGTGAAGCCATGCTGGCTGTCACCAAGCACCTTGCTGTTTTTCATGTGCCCTAGCATGCCTTCCAAAAGAATCTGCTCCCAGATTTTGCCAGGTACAGAGGTGAGACTGACTGGTCTGTAATTCCCTGGATCATCCATTTTCCCCTTCTTGAAAATGGGGGTTATGTTTCCCTTTTTCCAGTCATCGGGAACTTCACCTGACTGCCATGATTTTTCAAATATGATGGTCAGCGGCTTTGCAACTTCATTCGCCAGCTCCTTCAGGACCCGTGGATGGATTTCATCAGGTCTTGTGTACGTTCAGGTTTTTAAGAATGGCCCTTTATATCTGTGAACAGTTAGGCAGATGAATGGGGCCTTTCATTTTCTAGATAAGTGATTTGCTAAGAGCTTGGAAATACTGACAACTTTGGCATGTTATACAACTAGAAGCAGGCTGCTGTGGCTCTTGCCCCAGCTTCTGCCCAAGAGTGCAGGTTAATGACAGAGCTAACCTATCCATAACCTCCAGATCTTCTTTTTCTGTCACTTCTCACATTCATCAAGCTACTCCAGAGCTGGGAGAAATGACAAATACAGGGCAACTATACAGTTAACTGCTCCAATAGGTCCAAACAAAACAAGAGTAACAGATGAGCCAAAAACATCATGTACCATGGGAAAGCTAACTTATGGCAAAGCCTATAATTCACTTTGAAGGCAACATTGAGCTCCTCATGCACTCTAAATCCTGAGGCAGCAATCAGCACCTAGGAAGCTTTTTTTATTGCATCAGTATCTGGTATAAATCAATCACTAGCAGAAGAGAACAGTAAAGAGGTTGACAGTTCCCTGTGGGTTTAAACAAGACTACATGGAAAGCACAGTAATAGATCCGTGGTTGAAGGTTCAGCAAACCATGTTACCAACAGAGCTTACACTGTGCCAGGTCCTCCATCTCCCAGAGATGGGGATCTATCACTGGTCACATGGCATTCGACTCATGTTGACCCACATGATGAATGCACTTATTAAACAGGCTGAAATGCTTTCAGCATTTCTAGCATTTGACACTTGCTTTTGTAGATAAGCATTCCTACCTGTCAGATATCATTTATAATCCACAGCATTTCTTCTTCCCTTGTCACCGCTTTTCCAGGCACCTTAAGATTCATTGCTGAAAAACTAAGTTACCAATTAAAACAATTTTTCACTTTTAGGATATAGCTCATATTTTGCTCTGAGAGGAAAAGTCTCACAGATTCACATGCTGATTAGGTAAAGCTCTGAAGTAAGGAGGTATCTACTCTAGGTCTTGCATACTCAAGAATATCCAGTGTTTACCTAGAACAGTATCAAATGCTGTTTTCTTTCCTAACAGTACCAGTCTGTTTGCTAGAGAAAGAATCAGACTTGTGAATTTTCTTTCTTTTCTTCCCTAACACAAATATAGATTTTATGTATTGATTGATCTCTGCCTTCCTCCTCAGCTTCAGCTGTGTCATCTTGGGATAATCACAGGAACGTGACAGACTGAAACAAATAGAGAATTAGAATAAGGGCAGCCCAGGTTGCTAACATAGCTTTTGGCCCTAGGACACCCATTTAAATTCAGTTCATTGCAGTAATGCACAACTATATATACCTGCCATTCACCACGCTTAGAAATGAATCTGACAGCTGTTCCAACTTAGCAGCTCTATCACTAATGTTCAGCCCTCCCCAGCAGAAGCTCCCACCACTTGTGTAACTGGTCCCTGTGGGCTGCCTCAGTAGGAAGTTGGATGACCAGCTGAGCCATGACACCAGAGCAGTTCGACCTATAAACCAGAGATAAGGTACAAAAGGCAGAAGGGTCTGCTTTACCACTGCCAATGTAAATTTATTTGGTAGGAGAGTGACAATCTCCAGTACGTCAGCTTTCATCAGTTCTAAGAGGGTTTTGTTTGGTTTTGGGGTTGGTTTGTTTGTCTCAAAGAATGACCAAGTGACATTAGGAACCTTGACAGCCTAATGAGCCAGAGACTTAATCTGACAGAAATGCCCTGTTCTAAAAGGAGTCTGCCTTGCTGTTTGGGGAAACCCCAAAAAGCACCAGAGAATATTTATTTCCATATGGTTATAAGAAGAATCAGAGCTCTCAGAGCTGGTCAGAAACAGGACAGTGGACTGTGATTTTGCCTGCAGATGGGGTTAAAGGACAGCTTCCAGTAGCACTAAAAGTTTTCTGTATCTCTAGATTAGAGCTGACCTTACCTTAAGCCGCTGGTCTTACACTCAAAATCCTGCCCATAATACTCCTGACTCCACAAGAGCTCAAGCTGCTTTGAAATGTGTAAAGACAGTAAATCAGATTCTTACCTGCAGGAACCAACCTAACAGCGCTGATATGTGAACTAGGCTAATGACAGGACCTGTGAAGCAGAGTTCCCACACTTTTTTACACTGTGTTAGCTTTCCTAGGTTCTCCTCACTTGTAACAGTTTCTTATACATGCTGATGAAAAGGAGAGCATGTTGTGGAGCAGTTTTCCTAGCTCATGCATGACTAGCATAAGTGAGAACTCCCATGTTGCCCTGGATGAATCAGTTCAAGTCAGTCCACTGAGCAACAGAGGACTGGATCTATAAGCTTGCTGGTGGGATGACTGCCAGAGCTGCCATCAAGCTCTTAAAACATCTCATGCATAAGGATAGAGTAGTCAGCTAAAGAGCTGCTGTGCTGGAGAAGATCAGCAGTAACATGGACAGGTAGCCAGCTTGTAACCCTGACAATGTCAAAACAGACTGTTCCCCTGATGGATAACACATCTCCAAGCTGTTGCTAAGACAACAAAAATCCATCTATTATGCATAAATGGGCACACTTCATCACTGGACTTATTAACCAAGGCTATGCCACTTACTCTTTAGCCCCTTAAGTGGTTTAGACCAGATGCCACATTTTGATTCCTTCTTCTTGAAGGAACAGATTCAGCTGCAACTCAGTGCATCCATTTTTTAATCTTTTCTTCCTCCAATTGATTTCCTCTCTTCAAAGATACAAGAAAGAAGGGATGGCTAGTTGCTTTCCATCATTTTCTTACAAGCTTGAACCAGGCATTGACTGCATCACAGTGCTTTGCATCACCAAACTACTCTGCTTCTGAGCTCAAGCAGGGCAAGGCAACAGCCCCACTCCATGACTGGCCTGCCTGAGATCAGCCTGTTGTCACTCAAACTAAGAGGTAAACAGAAGCAGAAATAAAGCTGAGTTTTCCTCACCTGCACACACTGCCAAGCTGCTCAGCCTGATTTATTTGAAAACTTTAGCATACTGCCATCAGATTTCCCATAAAATAATATTTTTTAAAAGGTGTTATTTTTTTAAAGTCAAGAGCATTTGCACTGGAAAACATTGCATCCAAGAAAAGTAAAGCAGTATGGATAGCCCTCTCACATGTTAGGCTCAGGACTCTGCTGACATCCAGTAAGAGCAGCTTTCTCTGTCTCCTGTCTTATTCACAGCAATGGGCTATCTGGTCTCTCTGGCCTCTAGGGAAGAGTCTAGGGAAGAGAG
Source organism: Melopsittacus undulatus (assembly GCF_012275295.1). Taxonomy (NCBI): domain Eukaryota; kingdom Metazoa; phylum Chordata; class Aves; order Psittaciformes; family Psittaculidae; genus Melopsittacus; species Melopsittacus undulatus. The sequence goes on from NC_047530.1 coordinate 15,730,961, forward strand.
TTTTTGGACCCATAATAACAAGTATCATGGTATGATACTACAGTTACAGATGTGGCAGTAAGACCATCACTTTACCTCAGTGATTATGAACCCCAGACCTACTATGCAGCATAAGCATAATTTAATACTCTAAACTCAGTCCTACCAAAAAAGCCCAAAACGGAACACCTGAACAAAAACCACACACATGCACGCACATGACAAACCCAAACAGAAACAAATAAACAAAACCCAACAAAATGATTAAAAATGGTAGAGAAGGACAATTGAAAGCTCTAGGAAGGCACAGAAAACAAGCGTCTGAGGCCTACCTGATCCCTCACACTACTGCCAGTGACTAGCACTATATTCAGCTACTCTTAGAAACAAAACAAGTTCTGCATTTATGTAGGACATGTTATAGTACTGTGGGGAACCCATCACCAGGCACCAGGCATCTGCTATCTCACCATTCTGTTTCATTATCCATTACGCTGTACTTCATATGGTTTGAAGACAGCAGAATTAATATGGCACTGGAAAAATAAAGAGCCAGTGATAAATAAGGCAAATATCTTTTCCTGTCAGGAATTTAAGGGTTTACCTTTGATCTTATCCTCAAAAACAAGCCAGTGAAGAAGATAAAACACCTCAGATCTTCCTTAGCCACAGCTTATTCATGGAAGAGGGAATTCTTATGAGCTTTGAGAGTGCCACAGAGTAAGAATGTGATACACCTACTGAGCCCTTCCAAGAATGTGTCAAACTTTTGAGTGAACATTGTGCTGCAGAGAACTGAAGTGATACAGATTTGGCAGTTTTTCCCAGAGATGATTGGCAAATATTTTAAGGAATAGTCAAAGCATCTCATTTAATGTGTTTTAAAAAGTGATTATTTTGTTTCAGAACAACCTTACATATATAAAGTTGTTCTGAAATATATATATATAATGATATAATATATATTAGGAGTTGCCAGAGTTTCATTAAAAATTTCCAAATGCTATATTTCACATTTTGCTCTTCTTTTATTACATAAATTCTGTTTGGCCAACATATGAAGGATGAAAAAGAAAGAAGAGATCCTAGCAACTATCACTTGATTTTGCAAGGCCACAAGTTGCTCTATTGACTTAGAGCATCTCTTCAGCTCATTGCAGCAAGAAACTCCACAGTTATCAACCTACTTGATGAAAAAGTCCCCTTGCTTTCTATGTGGATTCCTCCAAGTAGAGTCAGGTGATGCTGCACATGTCCACACGTAGCAACTCACAAACAAGTAATGAGTAGTGCAGAGATGAGATGACACCTCCAATAGCATTTCTCACTCTTCTAAGTCAGCTGAGAGCTGAGACCTCTACTAACAGTAGTCACAAACATGTTGACATTTTTCTGAGTAACTAGACTTATTCTTTCCTCCAGAGAATAAAATGTTCCATGATTTAGTCAGGGCTTAAAAGAAACATGCCACAGAATGAAGTGCTTTGCTTGCAATCCCCTTGCTTTTCCTAAAACAGACTCAAAGGCCCCTTTTTTTGCTCAAGGTAGAGGTTCAAAGCATCTCTATTCCTTCAGTCCCAAAGCATTTAATTATATTGGCCATTTTTCTCTCTTTTCCACTTGCCTAGGAAGCCAAGAAGGCGTGATAGGATGGTAAATCTGCTGGTTTTCAATGGTACAAAGAGGTCATCACCTCCAAATCATATGTGAGCAATGGATTTTAGTAAAATAATGAAAATAACAGATCTGAAAAGTGCAAAAGGAAAGGCAGCTCCCACCTCTGCAATATGATTTTGCATCACAGAATTTGGCTTAAGGCACTAAGGTTTTATGCATTTATTCTATGGCCGTACAGACCCTTTCTGCCTTTCCTCACAGATAGCTGACATGTCCTCTTCATGCAGGTACTCTCACAAGCCTTTTTCAGAGCACATGAACAAAACCCAGTTTTAACCCCATCCCTGCAGAATCACACATACAGGTTCCCACACCACAACTGTTCACCTAGCTCATCTCGATCCAGTAACCTCCCAGCAGCCTTCATTCCCTGAACCCAGCTCTATGCAGAAGCAAATGTAACATAACAGACATTCATAAAGCCAGATGGAAACAACCTCACCAGAACTCCTCCCTACCTGAGCCACTCTCAGGCTGTGGCCATCTCTGATCAGTTTATGCTGGGAAACCACAAGCTGATTGGCCACACAGAACATGGTCACTGTTTCTTGGTGGTACAACTGAAACCATGAAGAAAAGTCATTACAAAATGTTATGGTTTGCAACACCACCTTCTTCCTTCTCTCCCTCCCCAGAAATGGTGCCTCCTGTGCACATGCAGCCTCCCAGGATGCTCTGTTCCCCTGCATCAATAAAAAGGAGGAGTGAAATTAATGTCCTGGAACTCTTAGAACATGCATGTACTAAGAAATATTTTTTTTTCTAAAAAAAAACCAACTTTTACATCTGCAGCCCAATGTATCACCCCTACTTCAACACAGGCTGCTTGCCCTAAGATCAGAAAATGGGCCTTTATCACTGCTGTGGAGACAAGAATGCTACTGTGGTTGTTTCTCTGTCAGGGCCACTTGGATGATCCACTTATTGGTGTGACGGAGAAATCAAACTGATGACACCATGACCCACTCACTGATCAGTGAAACAAGAGAGACTCCAGTCAGACAACTGCAGGGACATTCTTTGCCATCAGACATTGGCCTTTAGCCATTTAGCTGGCAAATTATATAAAATACAATGAACTGAAAGAATATGGAAGAACCATTGCGAATAATTACATGTTGGCTACCTCTCTGAAGTTAAAAGTCACAGGGAAAAACCTCAAAGTTAGTGCATCTACAGTGACCTGAATCTTGTTTCCCTCTCATTCACTTCAGAGAGGATGACAAGAAATGTCAGTGGAATCAATGAAATAACAGTGGGACAAGGACGAGAAAGAGACTCACCCCTCTCATCCGAACAGACCCTGTAACACTGCTCCCTGGCTCCCTGCTGACCAGGGCTCTCATTCTTCTCTGCAGCACATCTCAGGGGCTCATTTTCCCCAGCATAAAGAGTAAGCAAAATACCAGTAGATCAAAATGACAGTTTTGAATTATATCAGTTGCAAAGACAGTGGAAATTCAGGACAACCATATCTGTAACAGAAGAGGGACAGCAGCGATATGAATATCTTTGCTTTTAACTTGATAGCATAAATGTGCTATGCAATAAGCTCAAAATATTTTGAGAGCCCCCAGCTTGAATCTCCACCAAGCAATCTATTTTTAGTGGAATGTGTTTAGCTTGCTTGTTAAAGATTTAAACCTAGGCAATAATTGCAGTTACTCTTCCTTCTGAAAGTAGGCAACATTTATTAATGTACAGTGATTAAGTCAACTATTCTGAAGTAAGCCACAAGGACTTAAAGCAATGAGGAAACAGGATGATATCCTGGCTGAAGGAAGTCAGCCCTGTGACCTAAAGTATGATCTGATCCATGATAAATAGCCTATTAAGGCAGACTGCAAGTTATAAAGGAGAATTTGATTTATCCCTCTAAAGGCAAAGTGATAACTGACTGATCAGAGCAAACTCTGTCATAGATTTTATAGACCCAGTTATTTCATGCAGGTCTCTGAACAGCTCTTGTCTTAGAGTAAGTCCATGTGAGAGCTGGATTCAGATTAGGAAAGAGGCTCATCTATGATGAAATCCCGATACATATTATTATTCTGTGTTCACCCACTTTAAATCTGAGTTCAGTATCCTCCATACTCATTCTTTAAAATGTCCTGATTGAGCAGCAAAGTTCTCCTGCCCTCTTTTCCAAGTGTTCATGTATGTACAAGCTCTTCAGTAACAGATAAAACAAGATATAATTACCCTGCAACCTGGGGGTGAGGGAAATTGCTTTTGATGATGATATTCTGAATGTCCAGTGACTTTTGCTGAATTGTTTTATGAAGAAACTAAGTCTACAAATTGATCTATCTGCTTCAGCTATTTGTGAAAAACACCTTATTAACAGAAACACTTTTTTCCTACAGAAGCCTGGTACATATCCAGTGGGTAAAAGGATAAATGGCTATAATCTTTGAATACACAAGACTACACAGAGTAGGTATTTCATAACTGTACAAAGCCCGTAATTGAACTTCTGCCCTAGGGGTAAGTTTTCCTGCAGCATAAGTGCTTCCAGATGCCATAAAGGGGTCATGTTCCTTGTCAGAAAAGCAGAGCTTTACATCCAGTTCATTATTATTCCCAGCTGTCTTCCCCCCCCCACTGAGGCTAGTTTTCCAACAGTCATTCAAGCAAATGTGCTCATTTCCCAGTTCCCCCGCAATTCCCCACCAGAGTATAACAAAGTGCGAATTTTGCATGGCTACATTCCAAACTCTGTGGTCTTAAAAATCATATCAGCAATGGAAAAGCATATAGCCTCAATAAACATAATGTAGGACTTGAACTAGAGGTGACTCAGTGGTAGTCAAACAGATGCTATATGAAAATGGAATGGTTTCTATGTACTGAGCGGTTAACCCATAGAGTTAGTACCCACACACTAGGTTTTCATAGCTTTTAAAACAGCAAAAATTACTCAGTCTGAATTAAACTGGTGACCTCGTCTCAGTTCACTGATTCTGGGTGTCCATCTCTGAACACAGTAACCATAAACAGCAAGTCCCTTCTCCTACTATTCCTTTGGACTTCATCTTTGGTGTCAATCACATGAAAAAAGGCAACAACCATGTCCACCCAGTATTTGGACCTCTTCAGCTCAGGAGCAAAACATTCACTGATTCAGGATAGCTCAACAATGGCTGAGAAAGGAAAGTTCAGACCACAACCTGCTGCAGAAAAAAACTAAAAAAATTGCAAGGTAAGCAGCGGACATAACAAAAGGACAATACAATCCCTTTATCGTCCTCAAAGTATTAATGAGAAACTCTTGTGTGTGTATTTGCAATGCCTGTCCCTTGTTACCAAGCACTAGCTATCACTTGCTTGGGTTAACAGACCTGTTGGTTGAAGAACAGCTTGGGAGACTTCACAGTTCAGACTGACAAGCAGCTGACCATTAAACACTCAGGCCCAAAGTCTAGGGAAGGATTTTACCCCAACTTACTTAATTTTACCAGTAATACCTCTGGGAGAGACATCTTCAAGCCACTGTAGTTGCAGTTTTCAGACTGTCTTTCAATACAGATATAGTCCTACCTAAACAGCCCTTACCAGTCCCTCTTCCCTCAAAAAAAACCAACACATTTTTAGTCAAAAAAAGATCAGTTGATCTTTGTAATAAGGTGTTGGATATTTACAGCAACCCACTCCTAATCTCTTTGGTGTCTATTCTGTGAATTCCCCAAGCAGGGAAACCCACACTATTCTGTGAGCTTCCTGTTGAATGTTGTCACTGCCTGATGACAAAAAAGCAAATGTATGTATAAACTTAAAGGTATGGAGCCAGATATTTAGAGCTCAGTCAGCACCTGGGCCTCATAAGGTTGTATTTTCCCCAGCAAAGTTCACTAGATATTTGGAAGATCTGAAAACTACTCTTTCAATTGTTAGTTCATAAACAAAAAAGAGAGGGGAAGTGCACCATCATCAAAACACTCCTCATTTGAACATGCCTCTCCTAAGCTTCTGTTGGACCAGAAAGCAAACATGTTGTGCCAAGCCTTCTTCTCTCTGGGGGCTTATGCCAAGGCTATGATTTCGATCTGATGTGTTAGCACAGATAACCCCCACTCACATCCCCCCATTGCAAGAGGAAGGGCAAGGAAAGCCCCTTGCTACACTGTGAACTTTCCAGGAAACATTGCCAAGCAGCACGACCCTGTGCACCTCTCTGTGTTGAAACTTCACCAGTTCAGATAATTTCTTACTCCTGTTGCAATTAACCTGCAGAGAAAATTCTTAACTACAATCTTATACCTATGAGGAACTGATGCAGATGATTAGCCTAGAAACAGTGTCCTTATTGCAATTTAACAGTTGTTTCTCCTCCCTGGATGATATCCTGACCCCTTCCCTACAGCCTGGGAGTCCTTGCTCACTCAATACTAAAGGACAATTATATACAAAAGAGAGGTGATCAAATCTTCTTCCTTAACTGGGACACTGGAAATTAAAAAGTCCTCCCCTCACCCAGTGCTGCTCCCGAGAGATCCTGCAGAAAATCAGGCACAGTTTTACATGTAATCTGTCCCAATATGCTAAACATTTCAAAGAAAAAAGCCTGGGTCAGCATTATCTTTGACAGCCAGAACATGATAGGTTTGGATGAGGAGTCTGGGGGAAAGGAGAGAGAGGGATCAGCCTCTCTGGTATCTGTGCTTGGCTCCTCTTCATACAACACCTGCCTCCAAGCACAGACTCCCACCCGACTCCACTGTCCCTCACAGCACTCACCCCTCTCACCCCACCCCCAAATCAGTAATGTTTCATACTCACCATGTCATAAACATTCAGAATCACTGGTTCATTTGCCATCGTTGATTGCAGTAGAGGCTGGATTAAAACCTTGCAGTCCCTGCCAGATGTGTGTTGCTGTCCCCAGGGTATGCTTTTACCCTGAGCCAGATAGAATGAAATGCCTCATCCTACAGTCTTTGACGGAAGGAGCATGGAGGGAGGATGGAAGGAGGGAATTCTTGCTGTTGAGGGGGTAAAGTTGGTTGCAGGGAGGCTGGAAGGCTTGGGCTGGTTTTGCTGGTTGTATAGGGTTTTTCTGATCCCTCCACAGCACAACAGATCCGAGGTTTCTTTCTAACTCTGTAGTGCACCTCAGGGTCTGTAGACTCACATACCACTGTAACCAGGCTCCATCCACACTTGTAAATCCCGATCCACAGAAGACAAATAGACTCCGATCCCAAAGATAAGACCTCTTCTGGCACCGTGAGAGAGGTGGGAGGTCGCAATGAACCTGTGCACTAAGGCACGGAGCAGCTCCGGAGCAGCGCACTGACAGACAGACCGACCGCCGGCAGCGTGCTCTGGCCCGCCGGGAGCTGTCCGCGGCGCTGGGGCTCTTCGCGCTTGCGGCCGGGAGCTGTCCGCGGTGCTGGTGCTCGGTCTGCGCTCAGGCGCTCCGCGGAGGGCTCTCCGCCCCTGGCAGGACATGGCGAAGAGGCTGTGCCAGAGGGGCTCCAGCACCGGGCTCGGCGGTGGGAGGAGGAAGAGGAGGGGGCTGGCTGCCCCCGGGGCAGAGGGAGGATGCTGTAATCCCCATCCTGCCGCAGCCGTGCAGGCAGACCCGGCGTCGGCGCCGAAGTCAGTGGGCAGTTCTCCGCAGGAGATAACGCGGGGTTACCCAGCGCCCGGCCTGGAGGGAGGAAGATGCGGAGCGGGTGCTTCTTCCAGGCACGGTGCGGTGCCGGGGCAGGGCACCCCCAGCTGTGCGCGCTCTGCTCTCAGCCAGGGTCAGTACTTATTTCGGGATCAGCTCGTTCCCAGCCGGGCAACCCCTACTGACTGACAGCCGGGGAAACCTACCCCGTCCTCTACTGGCTGGACGCATGTCTGCAAGGCACACCATGGGAGGGCGGGGAAGGGACGAAGCGACTGGGCAGAGCGAGTAGTTTCACTTCAGGCAGCAGCAGGGTCTGGAGTTTCTTCTGTCCTGGAGCTACTTTACATTCGTGTTAGGTCCGGGCAGCTCTGCAATGTCTTGCCAGCAAACACTTCCCTCTGACCTGGATGCGAGAGTCATTTACAAAATCCACTGCGGTAAATTCATCTTCCCTGTGCTCCTCCTCTCTCTTTAAAGGGAAAGCAGAGTCTGTGATGGTGCTGAGAAAGGGTGCAGTTGAGAGGGGAAAGAAGAGGGTTCCTGCACCCAGAAATTTGCAGTGGTGGAGGAATTCACATGTTGACCTTAAGCGTTCTGACACCACAGACTTTCTGAAGCAGCTCCCTCTGCTCCCCCCAAAAGAGGTAGGCATGACCTCATCTGAGTTGGAGGCATATCTAAGGCTTTCTGCCAGCTCACAGCCAACGAGATCTCAATGAAAATTGCAGGGAGCCCATTACATCATCAAAGACCAGCATGCCCCAGCCCTTCCCGATACTGTCTTTAGCCACATGGGAACCATCCTGTCCGAGAGAAGGGCTCACCTCCCTTTGTCAGGAGTGGAAGGACAAGGCTATAGAGCTGCAGCCTTGTAAATACTTGTTACACAGACTGTAGGCAGATTTGTGATGAAGGCAAGCAGCATGAAAGGAGAGCAAGTCCATACCCTGCATAGCTAAATGTCAGCCCAGAGGAGTCAGATATAAAACTCTTCCCCTAGCCAGTGCCCGAGGAGACACAGAACTGCTTTGCCCTAACAGTATGCATTTGCATTTTTGAATGAGCAAAGCCATGGCTTGAACCTGGGCATGATGGCATGCAATGCAGCAGAGACTCCAGCACAGTAATTTCTAATGGGCTAGTAACTCCAAGGGAGGGCCAGGCAATTCCACACATAGCACTGGGGGTGGAGCCAGCACCCCGACCACCCTGTAACCCATCAACTCCAACTTCTCTGTTAGGTGCCATTAACCATCTGGCTCAGAAGCCTGGGCCTGCCAGAGCAGTTTGTGCAGGTCAGAAAAGGTGCCTCTTCCTCCGCACTACCAGACTCCAGCTTCTGCACAGACTGAGCCCCATAGGCATTTTAAAGACCATGAAGCAATGAAAAGCTCTCTCTGCAAGGGAAGGAGCCATCACTTATGCCCTAACTTGTAAAACAAACCTTTCACTGAATCACACAGGGCTTGTCAAAACTGTCAAAGATACTGAGATTGTCACTTTGGGCACATCTCTTGCCCTGGTGATGGTGATGTTTTAAGGAGACATGAAAGAGGGAATAGCTGATATTAGACCAACTGATGTAATGGGAAAAGTGGCACACAAGCTCTTTCCACACTTGTCAACATGGTTACTTGCTAAATTAACTGCAATGTCTGCTGTGCCTAGAGTTCACCAAGATAAATTAAGATACTTAAACCAGATCCACACTCCAGAGACAAATTATCTATAAATACCTAGGACTGGGAGAGGTGACGGCAGCCACAGTCTTAGATGTTTGGCCCTGTAAACATTTCTGAAATAATTACTGTGGGGAGGGGATGCTATAAATTAAGACCAGAATTCCACTTCTAAATTTTTGAGGTACAAGCAGGGAAAAGGAAATGAAACCAAAGCTTGTCTTTAAATTCACCTTCTTGCTTTAAGAGATCAAAGCCAGTCTAAATGTGCAATTGTTATTTAAAGGACTTCTGCTGTAGGACAGACAGCAAATGTCACTTCCACATTAAGACCTGGATTCACTCACGGCAACTTGAAATTAACTGCAAGAGCTACATTATGAATACTGTTGCTCTAGGCCCCCTTTTTTTCCCCTTCATAGAAGGGAGTTACTCCACATGGTGACTTAGCCTCATCGGTGATCCTTTTAAAGTTCCTTTTTCTACCCCATTTTATTCAAGGTGACTTATTCTAACTCCAAATAGAAGGGATCAGTCTGAATACAAATGTCCTAACATTAATATAAGCTGTTTAAAAATCCCATAAACTCTTTACAAGGCTTTCCTTGGGCTGTGTTGAAGTGTTTCATCAGCAGCTCAGACTGATACCAGCCAAGAAACTAAACTGTTCTATTTCAGGTGTGCGAGTATGAACCTGCAGATATCCCCACTGCCAACAGGCACCAGAATCCAAGTCTTGCCCTGTAAAAGAATCAAAATTTAAATAAATTGCAAATACAGAGGAAAAGGAAGATTCATCTTACTACTTGCTAGAGCAGCTGGAACTTCGGAATCTGTTTTGAATTCTTCTTTTAACCATTTATGCTACTTTTAGGACAGAGCAGAAACACACACTTTTCCTATACATAAGCTTAGAAGTTGGACAACACCTCAATTCACACTTAAGCAATTTGTTGCAAGGCCTGATTTTCTCAGATTCTTCACATCCCTAACACTCCCTATCAAACAATGAATGTGCACACTTTAATTGTGGTCATCCATACTCTCTATTCATGGCATAAGTAAGTGTGCATCTTGAAGGATCACTGTCTAAAGCGGACAATGTGGACTTACATGTCTTCTTACATTAAAAAAAGAGGTGAAAAGGTTAAAAGGAAAATAATGCAACCATACAACATGGGTTAGAAAACCAAGAATCAGGTACAGCCTTCAGTAATTACCTGGTACATTTTTCAAGGAGGTAACTGAGAACTTCAGCCACCTCCTCCAGCTCCCAGCCACAAAAGTGACAGCGCTGGGCACTGTGAACAGTGCTGTGACATTTCACCAGGGACAAGAACAAAAGAACAGCAGTGCAAGAAAGAACTAATGGTTGCATTAGAGGTGACGGTGGTACCTGAGGGTCTGCTTGTGTTACTATTCAGAAATTGTAGTTTAAATTAACATTTTTTTCTTAATTTACCATCATGTACTTCCAAAGGCTCCTCAGCAACCTACTCAGACAATGGGGCTTTCAAGCATGTTTCACAGTGGGACTGCCCAGTTTAAACTTCAAGATGCTTAATGGTCTTGCCTCTACATCAGCTACATCGCTGCTGGCTTTTTATTATGCTTTTTGACAACTTGTCATTTTGGATTACATATAATGCTTTTGCCCATGTCAAGTTATCATTATTATTCCAATGTGAGTACATTAGCCAAGACTATCCTTTTTAAAGGAAGTATAAAACTAGAAATAGTATTTTTTTTAGGTCCCTGAGAATGGTGGAGAGTATTCGAGAACGTAAAGAGTTGCAGTGCCCTTCTTTCATGTACAACAATAAATCACTTCCTGGGTAGGTGCTGGAGCTTTGTAGCCTTATTCCAGGACTGTCAGATGAGGTACTTAGGTAGAAACCTGGGCTCTCTTAGTCCTGCAGATTTAAAGCTCACCCATCAAGGAAAGCACCCAAACCTTCAAATTACAGAGCTCATGTACGCACCTTACATCTTTCCACCACCCAACAAAGGATGACTTGATGCAATTTATGCATTTTACACTGGGGGAAGACAATCCACAGAAAAGAAGATGGAAGTTCCAGTACTTGCTCTTAGACATGTTCCCTAGCTACTAAGTTGCACCGTTTCAGCACCATTAAACTGCCTATTGATTAGAGTCCAGCCATTAGATGCCCAGGTATTATGTGTCTCTTTTTCAGTCAAACCAAGTATCATATTCTGCAGCAACATCATAGCTGCTGTTCAGTCATTTTAGAAAAGTTAGCAAAGGTAGTGGTACAGGATATTGATTAAAGAGATGCATAAAGGCATCCCAACTTATTCACAGAATTTAGGTATCCTTTATTATCCCTTATCCCTGCCTCTCTTTGCAATCCTTTCATAGAACCTGAACATAAAGGAAATTAAGAAACCACAAAAATATTGAAAGGTGTCTCAAAACTAGTCCTAATTTTTAACTTTTCCATTGAGATTTTTGATTGTATGTGTAAGGTAGGGTAAAATACAACTTGCCAGCTAGGCTTATGCCAGCTAGGCTTACAGCTTGGTAACAGTAGTTAGTAACTACAAGTGCTCTACCATCTTTACTTTGGTTGTATTAATTTCTTTACAAATCACTGTGGTCGGTTGGTGGATTGGTTTTCAGAGTTGTTGTTGGTCCCCCCCCCCCCCCTTCAGAATACTTAAACTTAATTCCCTTTTCTTATTTACTTGCTGTTTTACCTGCATGTTGGATGATTGGCCAGCAGATACAATAGCATGCTGTGATTCTCTGGGGCTATTACAGCATTCAGACAACACAAGGAACCTTTTAGCTTCTGAAATAAACACACCAAACACCACATCGGATGGCAGGTACATCCACAAGTGCCTTTTGATAGTTTCAAGGCTACTGTGCTCTACTCACCAGCATCACATATAGGTATTACTATGCCAGTTTCACTTGATTCATTTTACTCTGTCACTCAAAAATCTCTTTTATTTTATAAAAAATCTCTTTTTATGTTATTTTAAAGAGTGAGATATCCATTTATGCCTAAGCAAAGATGGTAGCTCTCTAACTCCCTGGGAGAAGATTGTCTCTTGTTTGATTAGATACAAAGGGTGGGCAGCTTATTCCCTCTGAGCAAAAACAGCTTCAGTGTTAGACCCTTAAGTTGATTTGTTTGATTTCTGAATGCAGATAGCATTTTACAGCTTTACAAGGTTTCATGATGGGTTTTGTTTAACCCAATATATTCTGTAAGACATACCTGGAGGGCTCTAACAGGCCCCTGCACATAATCTGTATGAACAAACAGGCTGCGGCTAACCATTAGACATGTGTACACTACTCGGGCAATTCTTAATTCAAGCCAAACCCCACTGTATTGCTTTCTCAAACAAAATTGTTCATATATAAAAAGATCAAACAGTGAAGAAACATCTGCAGGTAAAGAAAAAAATCTATCAGGATTTGGAGATGGAGCTCTATATTTTTCCCCTCATTCCTCCCACCCCCAAATTTTCATAACCCTGCTGTGGTATACACATGGTATAATCTGGTTACCAATGTTTCTGAATACTGCTATAATGTAAACTGAAATACATGTCAAAGAAACCAGTGACAGTGTCCCATCCCACTCACATTCCTTGAGCTTAGTTTGAGGTCTTACTTGGCAGTGGTAAATGAATTGAAAGAACTCACTGCACAAAGGCAGCCTGCAGCAGTGCACATTTCCCATTTCCCACCTATTTTTGTTGACACTATAAGAGCAGCCCCAGCTTTAGTCAGTATTTACAGCCTTTCACAAAGGACCCTATGTGCTAATCTCTTTCAAGTCTAAATGTAGGGAGATGCTGGTTAACAGTGCCAAAGCAAAAAGCTGTGTTTGTTTCTACAGAGCTACCGAAACCCAAAGCTTCAGATTAAATACATTTGTCATTGAGGAAGGCAGAAGCTACCACAGATGTCTTGGAAGTGTATTGGTCAGAAACAGATTATCTAAATTTATTTTCTCCATTGCTTATGAATAATCCTGCAACACAGAAGTCAGATCATCATCTGATCAGCAAGCAAAAAATATGAACCCAGATACTCAAAGGGTGAGGAAAAAACAATTCTGTCTTGCAACAGTGACGGAGAAAGATCAAGGCCAGGCAGGGCAGAAAGACAGGGAGAGGCACAAAGGCCTCTTGCAAAGCTGGTGAAGTACACAAATGTAAAGACATGTTTCTTACCCTTCCCTAACCTCCTGAATCCAACCTGATTTTGGGATGCTGTTCCCACACTGCACCCTTGCTAATGTCTCAGTCTCTTCCTCCAATTCCAGGACAACAGCTCCCCATTAAACACAGTCAAATAGCTATCCTGTGGTAGCTACTCTCCAAACCCAAATACACCAACACTCAGTAAAGAATCAGGGAAGAAAGACGAGTGGGAGAGCAGCAGTCCTGACTCCACAAGGCACTCATGGGCAGTGTAGGCAGCAGAGCCTTGGTTCCCCTTTGAAAAAAGGGCTGTTTTTCCCTTCAGCAGCCTGCGCTGGAAACCACCCATGGACAGAAGCCAATTTTGCATGACTTCTTCAGGTAGCAGAGAGATGCTAATATCAGCATCCCAACAGAACTCCACTTGCTGCATTCATTTCCCCACAGACTTTTAACTCATGAATGCTATAAAATGCCACAAAGCACTAGTAGTATGTCACTAATTTCACCACAGATATGGCAACTCCTGATAGGACTTCTATCAATAGTCTCTGAATCACTTCGAGATGAATCAGACTGTTAAAATATTTAATAGTCATGCACCAGCTTGGCTGCTTCCTTACCAAGCTCAGACCTTACAAACCATGAGTAATATTGGCACTGAACAAGGAGCTAACATTTTGAAGAAAAAGAATCTCTATTTTTCCTCTCTCCTGCCACCCCACTGGTTAATAGCAAGGCAACAATTTTAAGTCAGCTGATGAAAATCTTCTGATAAGACTGAATTATTATATCTTGAAACAAAAGGGGGAAAAGGTCATTTACATGAGTGTTTTCCAAGTACTTTTCATCTTCCTAAATATTCATACCCTACTTCCTGCTCTCCAAAGCATGAGGAGGCTAGGTGGCACTGCACACAAATGGTCTAGCTTATGATTATAGAAACTAATCAAGTGCATTTGGTCATCTTATCAACAAGCTCCATGGCTAATATAGATTTCTTCAACTTTCAATCAGTGAAAAATTGAAGGCAACAGGCCTAAGTACATCATTTTGCAAGGTCAATCCTGGACTGAATAACCAATAGAAGCCCTCTTTTCCTGAAGTACTATTTATTCTCATAACTTTGCTTGGAGTAATGCAGTAAATATACAAAAATGTCAATATTATTTCAGACTTATATCAGAGTTTGTCTGTTCTACCACTTCCTCACTGTGTCATGAGCATTAAAGCACACACATTCCCACCTATACAGCCATAACCCAGCTTAACAGTGGTATCTGCTTCTTTCTGGTTACAGCTCTGAAATAATAATAAAAGTAGAATAAATAAAAAAGCATCATTTTTCCTGCCTGCTTACTCTGTCTAAGCAGTATTCCAGAAACGGAGGCCTATCTATTTTCCTATTAGGGAAAAAAGAAGGTGTTATGCAGGTACAGTCCTGCTGGCTCACAAAAAGATACACATGGTCCCATTTCCACCAACAAAGCAAAAAAACCTAGCAGGCTTTCTCACCCAGTGAACTCTGTGCTTGCTCCATCAGCACCATTCCTGACATCTCTCTCACTCTCATACCCTTCCATGCACACACACACATGCATCTTTGGTTCTCTGCATTCTCAAATGGTCCCAGACCACGTGTTTTAGCCTTGCTTGGGCCCCGCCTTGGAGTGTACTGCCTGTTGATCTCTCCCACTGTCTCCAGTTATTTTATTCCACAGAGATTTCATTGATCTTTCTGTGTGTCTTGAACAAACACACTGCCTGCCTTGTTCTTACATACATCATTGCATGGCAGGAAACACAGTCACCTTCTATAACAATATTCTTCTGTAAAAATAACTGCAAGGAAGGCTCTCCAGCTCTGAATTGGGTGAAGATGTTAGTCTGAAGACAGGTGTTTCTAGAATAAAAGATCTTGCATGATTATTACTAAGAAAATTACTCCTTATTGAAAAACAAAATGTACCTTCAGGAGTATTCTAACAGAGGCAGGTTAAGTACAAAACACAGCACCTGGAAGGACGACAATAGACTGAGATAGCAAAATCTTCTACAAATGTGTCTTCTCACATAGGATCATAGATCATAGAATAGTTAGGGTTGAAAAGGACCTTAAGATCATCTAGTTCCAAGCCCCCTGACACTCCTATTTGTATAATGTGCACGCTGGCTTGCACACACTGGCCTGCTAGTGCCTGGAACACGACTCTAAGTGCAAAACAAGAGAGACTACAATTAACATATTTATACTGAGGAGAAACATTGCTATCTGGGAGAGAAAGCAGACAGTTCTGCCAGTGCCAAAGCAGCAGAGTTCATAAAAAGCTTTTCTGTAACACAAGGGCACGTGCCTAACATTTAAAGCACTATTCAGTGACTAAGCCAAGGGTACAGCCCAAATACGAAGAAAAAATAAGGAAAAGCAAAATAATTAAAAAGATACAATGGGAAGATCTCCTGTCCTGAACTGGGTGGGTGGAGGGTAATGGAGAAGCAGCTCATGACTTGAACTCATCAGCCCTCCCCATCCTGCCCCAGAATGGTCACCTGTAATGCTCTGGAGGCCCCTCTGGGATGGCAGACACTGTACCAGTTTTAGCCCAACGCATCAGCAGAGAACAAGGGAGAGGGAAGGATAGACAATGAACAGGTTTGGTCCAACACAGAGACTGAAGCCAACTGAAAGGTGAAGTCACAGCTGCAGATACTGACCATCCACAAAGGAATCCAGATTATTAGAACTGAAAAGGCAAATCTGATGACACTGCAAATGTAAGCATGGACATTTTTCCACAGAGGTGTTCAGGATCTCATTAAATACAAATGCACACGGGTGTATATTTGTATCTACACGTAGATAATACACAAACTCAACTTTTTATAAGAGTTCAGTATTGTTCTCATTTTGCTAAAATTACTTCATCTGCTTCCCAGAGTCTCTCTGTGGACAATAAAGAAGGGAATTAGTATCTTTTCGTAGATACCACTGAGACTGAGTGGGAAATCAGTGTTTCCTGAAAGATGAACCCACTCTCACTTTTTGAATGAAAAAGCCAGTTTTTACTAAAAACACATTGCAGCAGAACAACTCCTGTCATTATAAAGAGCTACTTGCAAAACATAATCCCAGCAAGCACTCAACCTTTCTCCTTCTCCAGCTTAAAAACATCCCAGCCTCATCAAGCACCAAGATCTCCTCGAATTCATCCTTTGAAATTTAAGCAGCACAGCTCCACCTTTAGCCACCAAATCACACACATACACATCATCTCTCTTCCACTCAGGGAGCTGTCATGCTAATAAATACAAGGGGGTTAGCTGTTTTGTATTCCACGCATACTCCAAAGGGCTCTTGAGATCTCACCATGCTGATGGAATTCAGCTTTGCTTCATTTGCAGCTGTTACTGGGATCTCAAATGGAATCAGATACAGGTCAGGTGTTTTCCATTCTATTGAACTGCATTGCTTTTGAAATCCTTCTGTTAATCAGATCTCTTGTACATTGTATGGGAAGAGAGATTCAGATGCCAGATCCCCAAAATTCTATTTTAAAAGGAAGTTTCTTAAAATCTGTGTAGCAGCATCCCCTGTCTCTGTCACTCATTTAAACTCATCCAAACCAGAAATGCATCCCGACCACAGCAGCTGAGGGTCAACAATATCTTTTGAACCAGTTCAGCTATGTTTCTGCCATGATACACCTGTAACAACTCAGAATGCCCACATTTTCTATCTATTGAACTCACTGCTAGCAGTAAAGAGACTTTCATGCATGAGATCTTTTTAGATATGCATAGGGTGTGTAACAGCAGGGGAATAACCCAGCCTTCCATGCCAACAAGGTTTTCATCAGGGCTACATCCCCATCTCCTCTGTACCTAATTCCATTACTCATCACTGCCCAAAACTCAGCATACCTCCCCTGGAACTACAGTGCAAGACATGATCAATCATTTCTATAGGAAATAAAGACTTCACAACAGATAAATCTGAAGAATTCCCTATAAACTACCTCAAGTTGCCTCATCACAGGTGCAGAAACCTGCAAGGGAAGCAGCATCCAGAAAGTAGAATATTTCAAAAATACCATCCAGCAGAGTGCCTGAAGTTACAGAGATTGGCTCAGGACCATGACTTCTTTGTGGTACACAGCAGCAGAGCAGTAGCAACCAATAGGTGTAAGTAAAGCAGATAGGCAAAACACAAGGATCTAGAGGAAAAAGACAGAATATGGATCTACAGGAAAAAAGTGCAGCCATCAGCGGTATGTTTCACATGTGCACAAATGTCACCCCCATCCACCCAAGACTACTAGGGACACATGTTTGTACAGATGCTTGCCACATCTTGCAGCTCCACTTTTGTTTGACTTGTGTTCTACTGGAACAGTTACAAAGTCAAAATACTTCTGTAATCTCATCTTTAGATGTACTCAACAAGGGTGGTATCCTATCCAAAGTCTGATTTGCTGAAGCCAACCTATAAGGAGACCTATATGTTTATTCTCAATCATACCAATCCTGTCCCTCCATCATGCCTGGCCTAAAGCATACTTTATTGTTATTGTTCCATACAGAGTCAGTAAAAAAACAGCATTATGCAGGTCTTAGAGTTATGATGGTCCATGTACCTGGAGTCTCCCAATCTCACTGAGATACACTAGCTTCTCAGACGAAGGGAGAAAATATGCAGAAAAGTATTAAACATTCTGTGCTGTGTTTCTGGTGGATGCAGCATATTCTCTGGAGGGTGCTCCACTCATAGTGCTGCAAGCATGATGCTATTTTCCATCATCTTACTACTTCCCCTTTGACCAGCTTTCATTCACACAGACACTTCCACACAGTCAGAATGGTGTTCATGTTTGAGCAAAGTCTGCAGACTGCAACTGTCACTGTCCAAAAAGACAGAGGGGGGAAGCATTTGTCCTGCTCCCCTTTCAAAAGTCAGCACCAGGGCTGTTACATTTATCCCCAGAATAAGATCTGTGCTGATAGCTAAAACAGACCAGGAGATATGGAAACTCTCCAGGGAACCATCTCTGAGCCAAGTCTTCTAGGAAAGCTTTTGCCTCTCTCAGAGAGGCCCTGGAAGGTCAGGAAATAAAAGCTTTGCATCAGATGTCCTTTGCTCAGCCTGAATGTCTGAAGCCTCTTTTGTTTTCTGGAAAAACGCCAAGCCAGAGCTCTGAGCACTGACAGGAGGAATCACCTTCTGCTCAGGTAGGAAGTCAAAGTCAGCAAGAGCAGAGGACACAGCCACAAATGCTTTGCCTTCTGGCAATTCAGTTCTAACCCAGCTCACGTTGTGCTTCCAAACCACGCAGGTGAGAGATGTGCTCTGCATATTGCTTGTTAGAAGAGTGCCAAAGAGAAAGGATTCACTGATCATGCCCTCTCCCTTCTCTGCTACCAAAGAAAATTCACTTACATGAGGAGGAGGTAATTCAGCCACACAAGATAGCTACAGGATGGATGCTCAAGGAACTCATACACTCAATTGAGTGATTTAGAGTGTGCACATATGAAACAGAAGCCTATTTCCTGAATAAGCCATACCTGCCATGCAAAATATCTTGTTCTAACACACAGTGTCTTTGACATTTATTTTCGGTCATGAGGAGACTTACAATTCACAAGTGCCATAATCACGTATGATTCATCAGTTGTCTCCATAGGATTTAAAATAACTCAGACTGAAACCACCATCTATTTAATAAATGCTTATCAACACGTTATTTAATGTGCCAAGTTTGTTTTCTTTTGCTCAGCTGAAGGTTTCTTGTAGGATTTTTATTTTATATACAGCTCAAAAGCACTCAAAAGCATAAAATGAATTACACTATAAAAGTGCTTCCTGGTTCAGAATTCATATTGTTTGCTTTGTTTTTTAAAAACAATGTCACTCTCCTAATACATAGAAACTGTGGACAGAAGCCCCAGTGAATTCAGAAGCAAAAGCAGACTCATAGAATCAACTAGGTTGGAAAAGACCAGTAAAATCATCAAGTCCAACCATTAACCCAGGATGCCAAGACCACCACTAAAGCTTACCACTGAGGGCCTCATCTACATGGGTTTTGAATATTTAAAAATACTTGAAGACACGGGGAGCAGAATAGATTCTAGTGCTAGACACACAGTTTTGTGTGTCTAGGAAGCACGACATGGAGGAAAGACGAAGTGTTCTACCAGACTTGGAGAGCAACACAATGTATAGGGAAAGAAGGAAGATCCCATGTGCCAGTCGAATGTGGGTAATGAGGTACATCTGAATTCTGCAAGGTCTGAGGACCTCAGACAGTGACAAAAACATTTGCAGACAGAACAGAACAGGCCCTAGCAGCAACAACACAGACTGCATTACTGTGACCACGCTCCTACATGTGATGTAGGAGGTGATCCCTGCCAGTGCCTCTACTGATCCCCAAACTGCAAACATGCGTCCCATGAGGCTTTGACTCACAGGCTGTAAGTGAGCAGCACTACTACACTTCATAGATGATCTCATACAGACTGTAATTTCTTTTCATGTCCTGAAAACTTGGAGTACAGTGACAGCTTGCTCTGAGCATTGCAGAAACTCCATTCAGTATAATTTCACTGGCATACAGATCCAGTCCCAGCCTCCATCTCCTCTGCCCTTCCAATACCAGAGTGCTGTCAAGGCTCCAATTCCTTCTGCTTCATTTCCAGATGATCAAGTACCAAAACCAAGGGGCACTAGGTGTCATCTGCAGGACTGGCATTGCATGGCCACTCCATTACAGGGGAGTAATAGAGGATCCCACGAGCAGAAGTCAGAGTAAAGCCCTGAGTCCCAGTGCAGGCAGCAGCAGCTGCAATATTCTGAGATGCCTCTGCACTGAACATAGTTGTGACTGTAGAAAAGCTGTTTTGTTGACACAAGCTGCAGTACAATTTGACACATGTTGAGCGGGCCTTACCCCTACTGCTTACAACAGTCACGTAAGGCGCTGCAACCTGGAAGGTATTTTAGAATTAAACCCGAAGTCTGTCATCAAACACAAACACACACTCATAACTTGCACATCTAAACAGATAGTTCTCAGACAAAGGGATGTTGTGGGTAGTCCAAACATACAGAATTACGTACATTTTAGCTGAACCTTTGCAGGGGATGCTTATAAAGCTGAGTGCATGAAAATGGAGATGAAGAAGCTGTCAGCCAGAAGTGACAGCCTTCAAATACTATCACTCCTGGTTTAACTTTCATGAAAAATGACAGGATAAAATGGCTTACACAACATAAAATGACTTACAACAAGTGGCACTATGAGAAGGAACCACTTCCAGGGCAGGTATCTCCTAATAGCAATATTCTAAAAAGTAATTCAGATTATCATACTCATGTTTCCCTATTCCTCTTAATTAAAATATGATAAGTAATTAGGTAACCACACTGCTTCCCTCCTCCCTCCTGATCCTCCCCCTCCTGAATCCTCATTCAGATTTGAGCTGCCCTGAAAGGTGTGGGGTGTTTCAACTCTGGATTAATTTCAAACCAGTAGGCAAAAAAAGCCAAGCAATGGAGTGTGGATTGAAACTGCAATCAAAACTTCTTTAAAGTTCAGAAGAGTTGGACTGGGACCTGAAATTTGAAGTATTCACCTCCATTCACAGATAACTAAGGGCATACTCAGCCTGTCAATCACACCAAGAACGAATCTGTGCAATTAGACCTTGTGCAATTTGTGCATATAATAAATTGCAATAAATCTGCACAATTTAAACCTGGGGACAAATTAAGGTAACAGTTACCAAACATTTTCACCTTACTGGCATATCAACTGCAAAATATGATTTTTAATCCTGTAACTGGAAACAGACTGAGCAAAGGAAACTCTCAGCAGTCAAAAACAAACAAACAAACAAGAAAAATGGATTGAAGTATAATACAGATGTCAGAGAAACAGTCTTGCACAGTCTGCAGAGTAAGGGCCCAGCAGCAGATACTGGAAATCAAAACCTGAAACAGTAATATCTATCCCCATAATTGTCAAACCTACTTTTTTACCAGCTCTCACTCTCCCTTATTTCTGGAAAAATTGCTAGGCTAACAGAAGGGCACTGCGTTAAAGCCAGATAAGAGAGACAACCATGATGTTCCTCTATTTTTCTTCTTGAAACAAGCCAGAATCAGCAACTAAGCAACTCTTTCAGTTCTAGTTTTGCAGGCCAGACTGTTTTTGCCATTTTGTTCTTGGAAAGAGAGGAAGGAGGGAGGGAGGAAGGGAAGGAAAGCCATTTTAAAACCTCAGACTACGTTTCCAGCATTTGTATGCATCACATTGCTCAGCTCTGGTAGAAGGTTTAGCATAAGCAATATCTCACCTCATTAAATTCAGCTACTCTGTGAGCTCAAAATGTGCTCTGTGCCACTCTTAGCAGTGCTACTGTGACTCTACCACTGTGTTGCTGAACCCAGGAAAGACTCCAGCCTACCTCCATTAGGAAGACTGCCAGCTACTTATTTGCCTCCAACCTTCCTGTTGTCATAACTGTTGATGTTTGAGAGAGGGAACGATAAAGACAAAGAAAGGAGAGGGCATTTTGTGGATAAAAGAAGCTTGTCTGCCAATATTCTTAAGTGATCTCCAATTCTGAACAAGATACAGGAGTGGAATAATCTGGAGATGGAAAGGAGTTGTTAGAATGCTACTAATTATTTGGTTCTTCACAGAAAAAAATTACTACCTGTAAGCAATGCATGTATTACTCCCCCATGTATTACAAGCCCAACTCTAAAGGGTTGCTATAGCTTTATTAAATTGTCCCAGAAGACAAAGCACTACCTGTTGGGAGCTCTTCTGCTTGCTTCACTGCAATATTATTAGATCACTCCTTCCTGAATCTTTCTGGGTATTGCCATCTGTAAAGGGTTGGTTTTGACTGCTATACCATTTCAGAGCTTGTGGGAGTCACAAAAACCCAGTCAGTGACTTTTCGAATTGCTGAGCACTGACAACTGCCCACAGGAGTCCCTTAAAAAGAAACACAGCTCCTTCCAGAGGGAGTCTTTTGCGTTGGTACTCTTCAGACCTGCAAGATATCAGGAAAACCACTAGAGCATTAGTGCAGCTTTCCTCTGGCATCTCAACCAAAACTCATACTTTTCTTAAGATCAGCTTCTGCTCTGGAGGACAGGAACATAGAAAACACTGTATGAGGTTCCAAAAAGACATAGGGAAGAATCTGTAAGCAGAATCACAGAATCACAGAATCCCAAGGGTTGGAAGGGACCTCAAAAGATCATCCAGTCCAACCCCCCTGCAAGAGCAGGGTAACCTAGAGTACATCACACAGGAACTTGTCCAGGTGGGCCTTGAATATCTCCAATGTAGGAGACTCCACAACCCCCCTGGGCAACCTGTTCCAGTGCTCTGTCACTCTCACAGTAAAGAAGTTCTTCCTGATATTAACATGGAACCTCCTATGCTCCAGTTTACACCCATTGCCCTTTGTCCTATCAATGGATATCACTGAAAAAAGCCTAGCTCCATCATCCTGACACCCACCCTTGACATATCTGTAAACACTGATGAGGTCACCCCTCAGTCTCCTCCAAGCTAAAGAGACCCAGCTCCCTCAGCCTCTCCTCATAAGGGAGGTGTTCCACTCCCTTCATCATCTTTGTGGCTCTGCACTGGACTCTTTCAAGCAATTCCCTGTCCTTCTTGAACTGGGGGGCCCAGAACTGGACACAATATTCCAGATGCGGCCTCACCAAGGCAGAGTAGAGGGGGAGGAGAACCTCTCTTGCCCTACTAACCACACCGTTTCTAATGCATCATAGGATGCCATTTGCCTTCTTGGCCACAGGGGCCCATTGCTGGCTCATGGTCATCCTCCCATCCACCAGGACCCTCAGGTCCCTTTCCCCTTCACTCCTTTCCAGCAGGTCAACCCCCAACCTGTACTGGTACATGGGGCTGTTCTTCCCCAGATGCAAGACTCTACACTTGCCCTTGTTGAATTTCAAGTTTCTCCCTGTCCAACTCTCCAGCCTGTCCAGGTCTCACTGAATGGCAACACAGCCTTCTGGTGTGTCAGCCACTCCTCCCAGTTTAGTGTCATCAGAGAACTTGCTGAGGGTACACTCAGTTCCTTCATCCAGGTCATTGATGAAAATATTAAACAGCACTGGTCCCAGCACCGACCCCTGAGGGACTCCACTAGTCACAGACCTCTAGCTAGATTCTGCCCCATTGACCACAACTCTCTGCCTTCCTCCTTTCAACCAGTTCTTGATCCACCTCACTACCTGATCGTCAAGCCCACACTTCCTTAGCTTATCGATGAGAATGCTGTGGGAGACAGTATCAAATGCCTTACTGAAATCAAGAAAAACCACATCTATCGCTCTACCATCATCCCTCCACCTAGTCACTTCCTCATAGAAGGCTGTAAGGTTGGTCAAACATGACTTCCCCCTGGTAAAACCATGTTGGCTGTTCTTAATGACCCCCTCATCCTTGATATGCCTAGAGATGGAGTCAGGAATAAGTTGTTCCATCACCTTTCCAGGGACGGAAGTAAGGCTGACCGGTCTACAATTACCCGAGTCCTCCTCCTTGCCCTTCTTATAGACTGGTGTGACATTTGCCATCTTCCAATCCTCAGGCACATCTCCCATTTCCCACGACTTACCAAAGATGATGGAGAGTGGCCCAGCAATGACCTCCGTCAGCTCCCTCAGCACCCGTGGGTGTATTCCATCCGGACCCATGGATTTATTGATGTCCAGATTGCATAGCTGATCCCTGACCCAATCCTCATCTACCAAAGCAAACTCCTCCTTTGTCCTGACTCCTTCTGGGGCTATAGGAATCTGGGGCGCCCGGGGAGAGTCTGCAGGAGTAAAGACAGAGGCAAAGAAGGCATTCAGCACCTCTGCCTTCCTTATATTCTCTGTCTCCAGGGCACCCACCTTGTTCAGCAGTGGGCCTATATTGCCTCTTGTGTTAGTTTTATTCGCTACGTATTTGAAGAAGCTCTTTCTATTGTCCTTAACCCGACTAGCAAGATTAATATCCAAGGAGGCCTTAGCTGTCCTAATTGCCTCCCTACATCCTCTAACAACTGTCCTATATTCCTCCTAGGTGGCCAGCCCCTCCTTCCATAATCCACAGATTCTCTTTTTCCACATGAGTTTGCCCAGCAGTTCCTTGTTTAACCACGCTGGTCTCCTAGTTCCCTTACTTGATTTCCTATCCACTGGGACACTCTGATCCTGAGCTTGGAAGAAGTGGTCTGGTAAATCTGAGTGGTGAGAGAAGAGGAAAAACTGAAGTTCATGAAGGAGTGAAGCAACTAAGAGGCTCTACCCAGAGCTTGCTTGCAGGAGGAAGCACTGGATCTCTCTCTTTGGAACAACCTTTGCATCTAATGCCACGTGTTCAGCCACATCAGCACCCTGAAGCACATCTCCACGCCTGGAGGCTTAGCTGATGAATCTTGATAAATAAAGGTAAGAACCAATCAGGAGAAGAACCACAGAAACCAGCACAGAGTAGGAGAAGAAAGTAAAAGCCTGAGAACAAGCAGAACATGACTTGGAGAACAATTCAGCAAGGAAGCTTTGGGGTGAGAGCTGGGAATCTCCTTGAGACAACGAGAGAGCAGAGATACTGCTTGCAGTAGGAAATGAGGAAAGGACATTGAATATTTTTGTAAGTTGGAAGCTAACATCACAGATTGCTAATTTTACCAACAATCTTTTTGTTATAAAGAACCCAAAGGGGTTTGGAGTGTGAGCAGCAAAAGACAATACCTAGATGTTGAACTTCCAAGTGACTGGATACATAATAAAAACATGCAGCTTTATTAAGATCAGCATTTCTTCCAGAAAACTGAAAAACCAGTTTGTTTTACCTAAACAAGGTATTACCTAAAAGGCTCAGATAATAATCTGAGCAAGTTAGACCTTGCTCAGCTTCTTAATAAATCAGATGAATAGCTCCTGGAAAGCAGGACACCCCTAAAGAGACTTCTGCATGATTACAGTGCAAAGAAAAAGAATCCTCTATTCTCTATTGTACTGCTTTGATTGTATCAATATAACAGCAGGAGATAACTAGTGACCAACATCTCCTTTTGGAAGGCATCTACTAAAGCTCCCCATGGTGAGTAATTATTGTCTGAGCTGCAAGAAATACAATTTAACCATTCTGGTTTATGATTGAAGGCAGAAAAATGGGAATAAATTAGCAATCTTCCTCCATGACAGAAGGTGAACAGCATAATCCAACAACTTTCAACATTTGGAAGTATTTTGTCTAAAGTATATGTTAATGAAGTGGAAGAGAAGACAAGCAATAAGATAATAGTATTTCAAGTGATACCATTACACATAAAAGCAAATTTTATACAGGTGCTTAGAGAGCTGTGGCATTGTCCATTTAGATAAGCTTTCCAAAGTCTCCACTCTGAAGAAACACTTGGTCCACCTATGTCTATTTGACATAAAAGCAGGAAACTGCAGTTTAGATAGGGAAAGAAGTAAAAGGCAAGAAGAACACCCCTCCCCCCCCCCCCTCTGATACAGATAACTCCACTGACAGGCAGATTTTCCTCCTGGTGTATATAACTAGGTACTTCCAACATGCCACTAATTCTGGTTTACACAGCTGAAGATGTGCTGGGTAAAATATTGCAGCTCTCCATTCTTCTGCTCTCTTCCTACTTTTTAAAGGTTATTTCAATAATTGATATGTATCCTCTTAGCCAAGGGAAAACAATATAGACAGTCACTGATTCTGGCACAGACCATTGTGCTGCAGACCCTCTCCATGCAGCCATGTGTTCAAGCAGCTGTGAGCAAGAGGCCATGAGCACCAGTTCTTGAACAGTCTGTGTTGTTAAAGCCTAGGGATAAACACACAGACACCCAAATGAGAAGCTTAAACCATACTAACAACTGTTTGAGAAAGAGTTCCTTCATCAATAACAGCTATTAGCACATCCAAGTCTGACTCATCTCTTTCACCATCTGTGACATGTCATTTGCATTAATGCCTCATTTTCCTTGCTCCACATTCTTCTTTGCATTCATGCTTCCCAACTTGCAGGAACATTTGTCTGACCCTTCCCCATAAAACAGCCACCATCAACAGTATTTAGATGTGCCGCTGATCAGAACCCAGAGCACCGAACCTATTTGATATTGCCATCTTGGGAACCAATTAATTGAGAATTACTAATGAATCACTAATGCTCAGTGACTGTATCTTCAACATGCAGTGATTATATAGATGGGTCATTTCTGTGTGTACACAGTATTACTTCATTCTTTTTTTATCTCTACTCTACTACACACTCAAAAATATGTTCAGATAAAGAAGGTATACCAAGAACCCCCATGAAAAGTCTAGGAGCTAAACCACAAATACTATGCATCAGAAAGAATTTACTATGGCAGTTGCTAAATGGCAGAAATACACCATCACTAGCAGTTTCACAAAACAAGCATCCTACTTTCAACATGTTAGATTTAATCCATAAAGGAGAGGTGCAGGTTAGCGTTAAAAGGCAAGTCAAACAATTAAAAATTCATCTCTGAATCAGAATCTCAAGAGGACAGCATTGGGACAGACTAGGATTTCCCTCCTGCTACCCCTTCCCTATTCCACAGGTGATAATTGCTTCTATGCCTTTCAGTAAGGGCAATAGAGATCTCCACAGTGAAAACCCTATTTTTCTCTCTCAAGTTGCCTATCTGATTAACAAAGCAAAGCTAAATTCAGAGAAAAAACAATGCATGTGCCTGTGTTTAGCCTCATGCTCGTGGTTTCCATTTCAGCCTGGAAAAGTTCTTGTGTCCTTCCAGTGCACAGAGGAGCTGGTGATGGGCAGAAAACTTTCAGAGGTAGGTGCACAAAGGTCACAATGCTTTCTTGATGGCCCAACAAAAAAAAAAAGCCATGTACTTCAGGCACTGAAAAAAGTCACTAGAAGGCTACAACAAAGCAAAGTTTTAGAGAACAGTTTCTAATTTTGTGCTTTTAAAATAAATCAGCATTTAACAAGGAAAAGAGACAACTCTGCCATCTTCTTTCTCCTCCACCTGCCCTCACTGCCAGGAGAAGCATGGTGGGAACACCAACCTTTCATTGCTTTTCTTTTCTCAGCACAAGACATTCATCCTCTGTATTTCCTGTTAAGCTCTGAATCAGAAATGATTGCCCCTATTAAAGGGCAGCCCACAGTCTCACCTCTAAAATGTTAAATATCATGACTGTCAGAACCTATTTGTCAGTTGAAGCTGTTCAGAGCAAATTCCTTTAACTTCAACCACTTCAAATCAAGGGCATGTTGGCTTTATGCAAAAAACTAAGCCTGCACTTTGGGAAAGTAGGTGCTGCTTCTCTAAGAATCAGCAAAGATAATCACAAGGCACTGACAGAAGCACACACAAACAGTGCCACAAGGTGGGCCACATCTCACCCTTTAACAAGAACTGTGGGATCTTTGGGATTATCCAAAGCTTTCTCCCTCTCTAGCACTTTCATAGTCAATGCCTTTCACATCCAGCCCACACCTCTATAATGCGGTGTTCACCTGGAACAGCAGCATACATGTTCTGACACCAGCATTTAAAATTACACTCAAAGACGGCAGCAGCAAAATGGTTTCCCTAAAGCAGCATTTTGAATAAGTTGTTTGGATTTTTTCCACCACAGCCACAGAAATCCATGTGCTGCATTGTGTTTGGTTTGATTTTCCAGCTTCACACCCCAGCTTCAGAACAAGGTGCTCTCATTCAGGGATCTTACTTATAAAAAACCTAAACGGATGATGTATTTATGTACTACAGACAACTTCAGTAGCTAAAATGGGACATACCAGCAGTTCAAGGAAAGATTAATTAAACCTTGACAAACAGGCAGAACTTGAATACAGAATGGGGAAGGCTTTTTGTTTCTCACCCCTGCATGTCTGAATGTTTACACAAGAACATCTGAAGTCCTGTTTCAACCTCTAAGTGAAACGCAGGGGAGCCCAAAAACTACTGCACTGTGTAATTTCAGTAGAGATTCAAACGCTCCCTTCTAATTAGCATGAGAAGAAAGTCAACAGTTTGATCAGATTCATTGACAAAGTCTACACAACATTTCCTTGGTGATTTATGGATAACTGGCACAGCTGGTACCACTACTAGGGAAAAAAAAAGAAAGGTTCAGTAATTCAAGAAACAGGACTCAAGACTGAAATTTCTTTGCAGAACTGTGATCTTCAAGTGCTGGGCTGGCAGACAAACTGGCTTTTTGTGGCACTCTTGCTGCAATTCAGCCATATGGTGTGTGACAGCTCAGCCCCACACTGCTGCCAGGGACTTGGGTGAAGGGGACAAGAAGCTTGGCCTCTGCAGAGAAGCTCCCAGCACAGAGGATGACTGCTGTGCCAGGCAGACTGCATCTGCGCCTGTGTCCCACTGATATCCACCCTGCTTCTGCAGGACCTCTGCACCTTTTCTGGCCTTCCTCCTTACATTTCTGCTCCCTTCCCATAGATTCCAACACAGCAAAGCCAAGAACACATGAGTACTTCCCTTGTATAATAGCAGCCAAAGCTATTTTATTTGCTATTAGAGTGTGTGACCAGCATCACAGTGACCTTTCTGTGCATCAGCTGACAACAGTCGGTGGAGGAGGACAAGCAGAGCTGCAACAAGTTTTCTCTAGTCACTAGAAACCCTTCTGAAGAATATTCTATACACAATGAAAGAAGAAAATAAGCCACATAACCATGAATTACTACTCACCTTTTATAATTAAATTTCTGAACTATATTTCCAAACTTTGTATTACAGTTGCTATATTTAGAAAGAAAAAAGTGAAAGAAGCCCTAAATATTACAATTCCTTTATCCCTTTTCCTTCCATGTTTTACTGTTCGAATAATCTAGAAATTTACTAGAACACGCTGAGAAGCAACAAATGCAAAAGACCATTTGGGGTGACTGTGAGCCTGCTATTACATTTGTTGCATTTGGACACCCTTACACCCTATGTATTTAATTGAGACACAAATTACATCTTTCATACACTCTCCAGTTTCACCTGGGAATCCCCATGCTAACAACTTTTCACATGAGATTGCTAGTATCTCAATCATTCTATATTTGAAAAATATCCATAAGAACACAAGTATTCTCCTGAACTAATGAATATTAAATTAATTCAAACCACAAAACCATATAACTCGGACCATTTCCCATTTAACAGCTTAATGTCCTTCAGTTAATGTCGACAATCTACCCTGAAAATTATCTCCAAATTTTAAGTGATTCAGGGAAAGAGAGCTTCTAGTCTATTTGCATGAATGTTATTAACATCCAGAGTAGCTCTAATAGTTAATCAAGTGCTTATTACTGGTTAGATTGAAGTAGATGAAACAGGTGGCTGTATCAAAGATGAAAAACCAGCATGGCTTATACCTTACACTGCTACTTCTCCATTCCCAGAAAACACTGTTTAAATGAGCCAGCCCCAGCCATGTTCCCTGACTTCCCCCTGCCCCATCAGTCCTACTGAACCAGGTTCAGCCCTTTCTTTAGGTTCATTTCCTTTTCTTTAGATGCACACTTCCCTCATGCACTCGCTATGCATAAAAATAAATATGTTTTCTTCAGCACTTCTTTTCTCATCCACTCTAGGTCTTCCCCTAAAACTCTTCCCAGAGATGTAGTCAGCCATTGATATATAGACAACCCTGGTCTCAAGCACATGTACAGCTGTTTTAATAAAACTCTGCTTGCCTTTGCTAAACTTCTTTCTCTTTTCTTTCTCTGGAAGTACTCTGCCCCAGCAGAATTACATGCTTAGCATAAACTGCACATCTGCTCCACTTTCCCAAGGAGTGAATACATAGTCAGGGGCTGGTGAGCTCGAAGATCAACTTGTCTGCCCACCCAAGCCACAGCAAGAAATAAAGTACAGGTCTAATGTGGACTGCCAGACTCTAGCAGCTGGAAACATCTTTTCACCCAGCACCACCATGATCAACAACATGGAAAGGTGAGACAGACAGACAGTAAGAGCAAAAAGTGCAGACCTGGAGCTGGGAGTTCTCATGACATCAACACAGGTCTTCAGAGGCATTCCTAAAACTGGAATCCAGCTGTTACTGCTTTAGAGACTGGATCATCCTGCTTACAATACGGGTACTCAGCAAGAACTTCGTGTGTCCACTTAATCTGAGTGAAGCTCTTAGGGCTTCTTTGGGCTCAATTCAGAGCTTCTTATTGCTCCAGCTGCACAGTCTCTACTGCCTCAGAGTACACACCTGTACCTGATGTTCTGACAATCTGTCCTCCAACACCTGACAAAACAGCCAGGGGGAGGGCAGTCACAGAACTAAATCACATCATTCATTTCCAAAGGGAAGAGAAAAGGAGTAAGTAACACCAAGTCCAATAGAGCTAGCTCAGAGAAACTAAGGGGACACAGCTGAATTAACAAATACCAGTACCTGCTGATACAGAGCAAAAGCAGCAAGGTTTTTTTTGTGTCATGGAAAAAAATGCAAGCTAGGCACAAATGCTAGGCTGCTGAGAGGTCATGAAAAGTGACGACGGAAGAAAACATTACCAAACAGAAACATGGAGGGAAGGGACAGACACAAAAACAAGCATGAAAGCTTAGTGAATGATCTCAGATCATTCACATGTCACTTTGAGTAACCACCTTGCATACTAGGTGCAGTTACTCTTCTTTACTAAGAGTGCCAGCCTAGGAAAGCTGGTTTTGGCAGCCAGGAAGTAGATAAACAGCTCACTCTATGGTGAAACTTGCCTGCGATCAGTCACAGTTGCAGCAGGGACAAAAGCTTTCAAATTTGACAAGGAAAGTGCAACATTGCTCTTCATTTAAACTCATGTACGTTCTCATCATATATAGATCCTTCTTCAAGGAAGCTTTGAAAGACCTGGAGTCCGCCTCAGCTGTACAGGGGGAAGAGACAGAGCTCCATAGATGACATACACCAAGCACAGCAGCACAGATGCAGCAGGAATCTGCCAGAAGCTAATCATGGGGAAAAACCTGAGGACAAGAGTATAGTTAAAGCTCTCCTTCAGACTTCGCCACATAACCGTTTGCTTGGGCCCCCAGTCGGTGGGACACTGTAAAGCTATCTACTCTTCCCTTCAACCTGAGTAGAGGAAAATGACTTCTAGAGGCAAAATCCACATTAATAAACTAGGAAAGAGCATGGGAGGAAGACTGCCCTATACAGCTCACCTGACCTGCATCAGCTTCTGCCAGCAAGAGAATAGATGAAGCTCACTGACTACCCAGCTGTAATCTACTTCACAATCTGATAAATGTATTTATTTCTTCTTTATATCAATGCTTTACAGTATAAGAATGCACCTGTTAGACAAAGAATACAATGATCAGGAGATACCAGCAGTTACTGAAAAATCATAAATACGGGGGAAAGTTGCCTCTTTACCAAACTCCAGTGTTTTCACCAATGATCTGGTAAAAGACAAAACCAGTCAGGATAGTGGAGTGGTAAATATTACAGCAGACAAGGCAGAGAGAAGAGTCATCTGGGCCCATAGTGCGCACAGCTGACACAAACAGGAGATGCAAGTCATTCAACAAAATACAAAATCAGATACCTTCACCCACACCACGGAGGTCACACTGAGTCTGGACAAGGATTCAGAAGTTAGAATATACAGACACTTAACACTCATTTCTCATGTCACACTATGACAAAAAGGGATTGCTCTTTTGATCTACTACCTGGAATTAAAAGAATTTGCCTCTCATGTGGTAATAGTATTTATTATGTTCCTTAGGTTCCTGAGGGCACTTGAGAAACCAAATCAAGAGGGGAAAGCTGTATAGCACTTCTAAGAGATTTCCAAATTATTTGAGAAAACACAGCTTTTAGGAGCTGACTTAAATTCGCTTTGCACGTGTCTGCACCTTCACAAAAGAAGACGTAAGGGTCTGCAGATAAAAACTAGATGGAAAACTCCTAGGATATGGCACTGGCATTCTCAATAGCAAGACTCCACACATGGCTGGGGTGTATGGATTTTACAAAGTAATACAGAAGCACTGGAAAGAGTGCAGAAACTTCTCATAAAGTATCTTACACTGAGAATTTAGGGGCTCAGTTGGCTTCACTTCTCTCAATAATGTGAGAGGTAGACAATTACAACACACAAACCCCCTCACAGGGAGGGACTATCAGTTTAATTTAGAGGCCTCTTTAATCTAGCACAGAACTTAACAAACCAGTTGCTGGAACCTAAAGGCAAACTGAAAGCAAGGCACCATTCCCTTCCACCCACTCCTTTCTAGTTTGTTGTAATAAAAAAGTGCCAAAAGTGGTGCATCTTCCTATCTTCAGATCAAGTCTGTCTGCTCTCACTGCTATGCTTAAGTCAAATATGTGTTATTAGCACATATAATTCAGGAGACTCTGAGAGACAGAAATGTCTATAATATACAGGAGGTCAAACTAGATGGATTTGCCTTTAAGCCACTCATAGGTAAATCCAGGCTTCTGCAGGTCAGTAAGTTCACAATAAGGTTGAGGGAACTGATGAGAATAGGAGAGAAACATGGGGATTTAAGAGTTCCAGCTGTGGTCAGTATTAATGGCAAATGAGCTCTCTAAAAAACCCAAGCTTACAAATTAGTCAGAATGTGTTTTATGTCTGTCTTCAAAAATTCAACTTACCTTTTTCCCTAAAACCCAGATTTAAGTTTTAACAAAAGCTAAAACTTACTTGCTTTTACCAGCTGTCCTGGTTAGATTTAGTTTTAATTCACTTCTTTCACAGTTGCAGACAATATATATACACTGTTCAGCAGGAAGATGAAACTCAAGGCTACAGAAACTTCATAGTGGAAAAGATTTTGAAAACACACAAAGTTTAGGTGAGACTATCAAAGAATCATCTAGTTCCAACCCCTCTGCCATGGGCAGGGACACCTCACACTAAACCATATCACCCAAGGCTTCATCCAACCTGGCCTTGAACACTGCCAGGGATGCAGCATTCACAACCTCCCTGGGCAACCCATTCCAGTACCTCACCACCCTAACAGTAAAGAATTTCTTCCTTATATCCAGTCTAAACCTCCCCTGTTTAAGTTTAAACCCATTACCCCTCGTCCTATCACTACAGTCCCTAATGAAGAGTCCCTCTCCAGCATCCCTGTAGGCCCCCTTCAGATACTGGAAGGCTGCTATGAGGTCTCCATGCAGCCTTCTCTTCTCCAGACTGAACAGCCCCAACTTTCTCAGCCTGTCTTCATACAGGAGGTGCTCCAGTCCCCTGATCATCCTCGTGGCCTCCTCTGGACTTGTTCCAACAGTTCCATGTCCTTTTTATGTTGACAACACCAGAACTGCACACAATACTCCAAGTGAGGTCTCACGAGAGCAGAGCAGATGGGCAGGATCACCTCCTTTGACCTGCTGGTCACACTCCTTCTGATGCAGCCCAGGATACGGTTGCTTTCTGCGCTGTGAGTGCACACTGCTGGCTCATGTTCATTCTCTCATTGACTAACACCCCCAAGTCCTTCCAGCTGTTGAAAGTAATATGAGCCACAGCTCACAGCAAAGTTTGAGGTATATTTGAGGTTGAGGTATATTTTGCACAAAGATTTTGTCAGCAACTGGGACAAGAGGTGGCTGAGGACTGGTGCCTGGGCATTGAGTGCTGGTACTCCTCAGGCACTGGTTTGAAGGTGGCAGATGCAGGAAGGTGCTCCTGAGGGTCAGACCGGGTGGTTTAAATTCTGATTAAAAACTACTATTCAGACTTCTGGAAGACACCGAGTTTATGCTGTGATATTAAGAGTACTCAGCAACTGTGAAAAGAAATCCAAAGGAACACTATGCGCCAGAAGGGCCTCTTCTTGCTCAATAAGCTACATCAATTATCTGACCATTGGATACTCTGCCTCTGTAATAAACTACCTGCAGCATAGACGGCAATCATGTCTGAACAGTATCAAAATCTCAAACCTGAAAATAAAAACCCCAAACACAAAATCACTCAAAGGCTTTGCTTTCTCTGCTTATTTCCATTGGAAATGCATAAGATTAACCACTCCCTTCTGCAAATCCTCATCCTACTAGCCTGTTCCACATACTCCCTTACAGAGAAACTCAGCTTAGACAAGGGCTAGCCAAAAGCTTGTCTCAGACAAACCTTTTTCATACTTTCTGTATCTTTATTCTGATGGCTGACACAACAGCATCGACTTCTAATCATCCATCTTAGTCCACAACAGGGGTGCTCCATGTGGTCACCACAGCCAAACATTCAGAACAGGTCATAGACAAGCAAGTTGGTTCATGCTGCATCTGCAAAGATCTGTCTGAACAACAGCCCTTCTGCTATCAGGCGTAACTAGTTTGACAGCCAAGGCAAGTCACTGTATGCACCAGCCCAGGCCATCCAACACCAGTATACATTCACCAAACCTCAAGTCTGTTCCCCTGCGAACATTGAGCAAAATTCCTCCTGTTTTACCTCCCCCTTACACTAGAGCAGTTTATAGGCCAAAACAAGATTTCATGTGGTCTAAATGCTCTGAAGCTCCATGGTGATTTAGCAATGTCATGTGTAACAGTGTACCATTTCTATCTGTAGCAGACAGCAGGAATACAGCCCTGAGCAATCATAATTTCAAATACATCATCAATATCCTACTAGAATAACAAAGAACAGACACCAGTTTTTCTTTGTTTGAATATATAATTGCATATGGGATTTTTTTTTGGCATCATACTTTTCTTTTACAAAAACAAAACACATTGATATCTTGGAAACAAGGGAAACAGGTCTTCCCCACAAACCTCATGTCAGCTGGGGCATTTAAAAGCATCCATATCACAGTGATGAGACTCTGCAGATAAATTCAGCAACGTGCTTTCCAGAGCAAGGGTCTCTCCCTTTGGTTTTATTCACTAAGCCTTACTCTGGCATATATCTGCCAGTCTATCTCCTGAATATCACATCAGTCTTCACAAACAAGCAATAGCCAAGATGATCTCAGTCTCTCTTGGCTTATCCCTTTCAATCAGCGTAAGATTCTCTGACTACAGAGAGCAAGTTAGCTGCTACAGGAAACTTTTCTGAAGTATTCCCCACACAAAAAAAACACCAAAAACCGACCTTTAACCTGAGCAATGCAGACTTCAACCCACTTGATGGAGGGAGGGAATACTGCTCATTACTAATTTAAGGATTTTTCTGCAGCTTCAGCATGCCCAAATCTCTTGCCACTGCTTATCCTTGTGCTTCAGTTGTCTGCCGGTCTCTCTCCAGTATGCTAGCATTTTGTGGAAAGCATTCTCTTACAGCTCTGACCCAACAGTGAGAAGTCAATCAGCAGGCTATCTTCTGTCTTCCTAGAACTGGTGGAATACCTCGTCAATACTGCACATTGCTGTTAAATCAGCAGTTACACTGATGATTTTAACTGTGAAGCCATACATCATATTTTGCACATTTTTCCTAAGGTATTCATTTAGCAACAACCAACAAAAATTCAGTGGAAAAGATAATATACCCTCTGTGTTGCTTCTCTTTATTCATGTTTTAGACAGGGTTCATTAGTTTCAAGAAAAATACAGTGGAAACAAGGCAAAGCCTCTAGTAAATGTTTGTGATTTAAAACCACCCCAATCCCCATGCTGTTTAACCAAATCACATCTTAAAACATGGTACAGATAAGTGTTTGAAAGTTCATGGTGCAAAATAGAGGGGGATGTCAAAACCTCCCCAGATAGTCAAAAAAACAGCTATCTCACCCTATATGTGAACAGAGTGATCACCCTTCCCATTTTCCTCTCTGCTTCCATTCATCCTGCAACAAAATCAATATATAGAGAACATCAGCAGCAGCTTTATGATAGGCAATGATCCTCTTTGACATCAGTCTGTGATAAGATAGTTGATTCTCTATCTTTAAATTACGTCATAGCTGTGTAAATATGCAGTGATATCCAAAACGTGAACTCTTCATATCTGCTGTCGATATCTCAGCAAGATCCACACCGCTGCCGCAGCAAGTGCCAGGCCTGGCACAAGAATGGCTGCTAGAGGAAGCCCACCTGATTCTCCATCGCCTCGATAACCCACAGGGCCATTCTGTGGCTGCAACTACAAGGAAAAAAAAAGTATCTGCGTCAGAACCCATCACAGGAGAGCACCCACTTTTGTGCCAGGACCAGGTGGTTCTGTGAGGATGTGCATGATGGTTTCCCCACACACCTGTACATTCCACACACGGGAGGGCTAGAGCAGCTTTGGACTGACTGAGCTTTACTGCATGGTTCCCAGTCACGACCAGGCACCCTCATGTTTCTCTGCCACTTGGTAAACTAGGGCTCTAACAGCTAGAGCTGGGTACATTTCATACGGCAGAAGCAAAGACACATATTCCCAGTCATCCCTTGATGCACTTCTCACCACACCATTTCCCTGATGTCTTTACAAGGAAAAGGACATCACTAATTCTCCTTTTTTCTTCTTACTTGCTCTGTACGCTAGTCCAGAACATTTACTCCTTTACTAAGGGAGTACAAAAGGGGCCTCAATGCACCTCTCCGCAACAGTATGCTTCAGGCTTTGTCAACTTCTGTGCTAGCTTCAAGTTACAACAGTGCATTAAGGATTCCTCTCTTTTTATATCCAAAATGATGCCAGTATATTTAAACTACAGTAGTCCACATTTCATAGAATCGTTTAGACTGGAAAAGACTTTAAAGATCATGGAGTTCAACTGTTAACCGAGCACTGCCAAGTCCACTGTTAAACCATGCCCCTAAGTGCTCCATCTACCCATCTTTTAAATACCTCCAGGGGTGGTGACTCGACTACTCCCAGGGCAGCCCATTCCAATGCCTGACAACACTTTCTGGGAAGAAACTTTTTCTAATACCCAATCTAACCCCCCCTGGTGCAACCTGAGGCCATTTCCTCGTGTCCCTTTGCTGGGAGAAAAAGACTGACAGCCCCCTGAACCTTCTCTTCTCCAGACTAAACAACCCCTATTCCCCCAGCCACTCCTCATCCGGCTTGTCTCTAGATCAGCTTCACTACCTTTCTTTGGACACGCTCCAGCACCTTAATGTCTTTCTTGTACTAGTGGCTTCACAGACATCTCGACATTAACCTAAGTGATGACTACTGAAACAACAGGGGAGTTCTGCCTCCAGTAAGATTTTGGCCTCTGCAACAAAACCGGAAAACTGGAGAACTTGAGATTTAGTCTTCGCAGACAAACCTTTGCCTCTGAGAAGGGACATGTCTGAGAAAACACATCATACTCCAGCAAAACAAAGACGTGGGGACTTCTCCAAACTCACCTCTTCCATGATACTGACACAAACATGTAATGCATGGATGATTATAGCTGTGGACAACTAGAGAGGCTACAGTTCAACTAAAATCCTTGTATGTATAATTCACACTGAGTACCTGGACATCATATTTTTCTGCTTCATGATATAGAGACCTATCAATCATAGAAACCAGTCTAAACTGAGACAGAAATAACCCTAAGAAACAGGTAAAACATACCCTGCGCTGAATTTTCAAAGACACGTCACAGCCTGCATTCCTGAACAGTTCCACAGCATCCTTGTGCCGCAAATCCTTCAAGTCTCTGCCATTGACCTAGCAAAAAAAGGAAAACCAGTTGCTGAAGCAAATTTTAATGATGCAGGCTAGCACAAGAAGTAGATAAAATTCTTCCTTTTTCACAAAATGATGCATTTGGGGCATGGTACTATAATCAGCAAGATTCAACCATTCATATTATAGATGTATTTTTATATGTTGAGAGATAACATGAGAAATCACAAGCCACAACACAGAGGTACTAAAAATAATTACCTAGAAGCAAAATCAGAATAGAAGATGACAGTTATGTCAACAGCAAGCTCTTATACTGTTGCTTTACTGGCAATAAATCAAAGGTGTAATTCTGACAGCTAATGAAAACAAAAAAGCAGCTACAGCAAAATTATTATTATGAGTGTCTTTCCCACTTGTTCCTTCTGCTGCTCTACCTTTGAAATCCTTCCGTTCGAAAAAGTGTGGTAAACATATATTTAAAAGCACAGTGAATAACAAAAGAAAGCAAAAGAAGACTTACATACATTTTGGCAGTCACTTGAAAGTGTTAGCATTTTTCTTAATTTAAAATAATATCTCATGGCAATAGGTTTTATAACCTATTTGATTTCATTCACTAACTGATGACATCTATCCTAATTTTATATTTTCATCCTCACTACCCCTAACTGTATCCCTTGAGATCACAGCCAGTGCCTCCTTTCTCTTGATATTTAGACTCCCCAAACACAAGTACATAAATATTAAGCTGTCAAGAAAAGATAGGATAATATTCTCTATTTAACTTAGTATTACTTTCTGGATCAATAACAGGCTCCAACTACTGCAAGACACTCTGTAGAGGCTAAATGATTACATGTGGAACATAATAAACAAGTATAAAATAAAATTAATCAGTATTAAAA
The DNA here is from genome assembly GCF_012275295.1 of Melopsittacus undulatus. Classification (NCBI taxonomy): domain Eukaryota; kingdom Metazoa; phylum Chordata; class Aves; order Psittaciformes; family Psittaculidae; genus Melopsittacus; species Melopsittacus undulatus. The sequence continues at coordinate 15,769,660 of NC_047530.1, forward strand.
GACTATATATCACACTAGGAGAGGCTACTTCTTCACCCAATCACTTTGTAAATCATATTGGCTTGTATGTTTGCCAACTGTTTGAAAAACCATCGGGACTGAACCTCAGCCACTTTAAAACATTTTTCTAAAAGGGGAACCAGCCTGTATTATTCCTGATCAGCTGAAATGAACAGTTTTATGACCTAGAAGTTTTATAGCCTAAAAATCCCCCTGAGCAAAAATACTGGTAAAAAAATGGAAACTTAAGAGATGAAAGACCTTTATTTACATGTGTATCAATGACAACCTATTGTGAGCAAGGGAAGATCTGATGGAATCTAAAACTTCTGGGAAACAAGTCAGAGGAAACATAAATGCAGCACCAAGGAGTGCTTCTGAGACAAATCAAGAAGGCTGAAGAGATGGGCCCATGTGTAGAGTCACTCATCTCCCTAGTGCTCAAAGTTCTACCCAGATCCCCAAGATAGCTCCTCCACAGAATGTGTTCAGCATCACCTAACTGCATTCATCAAACCCTCCCTCTCTGTGCACTGTGATGGCAAACCCGCATTTCATATCACATCACTGATCATATTCGATCACAGCACTTCAAGAACACACAGGGCAACAGAAGAAAGGGCTTACCGATAAAATTTTATCTCCTTCTTGTAATCGGCCATCAAGGTAAGCTGCCCCATCCTTTTTGATCCGGCTGACATAGATGCTGTTGTCATTGGAAATGTACTGCTGATCTGTCCCACCAACAATGTTGAAGCCCAGCCCTAAGGTAAGCCAAAGAGAAAGCTGATGAGAAAAAGCTCAAAGCTGCAGACATTCTTGCTGTTGTTGGAGACTGCATCCTCCCAGTTGTCCTTTTCTCTCCACCATACTAAAACTCACAGCACACAAATCTGCATCATCCTTACCAGCTATCACTACCTAGAAAAGTTATTCTCATTAAGCTTATCTTGAAAGTAGAAAAGAGACCCTGAATGCCTGAGGCCCTAGATGCTTCCTTCCATAAAGCACCAATGAGCCATTCTGAGATGGGTGTTGGGGAATACTGAGGAATACGCCATGGTTTCTGAGATGCTGATTCAACCCTCAGCAGGAATATACCTCTTCAGCACAACAGGAAATGAAAAGAATGAATTTGACATTTCACAGGAGGCTATGCTAAATTATTATCTTTGAGCAACAAGAAATCATGCCTGACAAGCATGTCATGAGCTGGAAAACAGAGTCAGGAAAGGCAAAGAGCTGCGCTACCAGTTTGAGGTCACTCAGAGCTCAGAAAGATCCCCTTCCACATCTCAGGAGCTGGAACTGGCATCCTTCGCCTCAGTGAATAAGATTAGCTTAGATGCAGCTACTTCAAATTGTATATAATCACTTTATTCTGTTTCAGGGATTCAAAACATGAAAGGAAATAAAGACAAAGTTCTTGTATTTAAAGCAAAACAAAAAAAATACGCACACATCAAACAGAACTGATGTCTACATTTCTGTTATGTTTCTTATTGCTCTCTAAAGTAAGCCTTGATTACAGATATCTAACTGGAACCAGCTGCTTGATTAAAGTGCAGTTAAAGATTAAGACTTCTTGTTTCATCAAAATTGAGAAGAATAAATTGAATTAAAATTGGAAAACCACAGGTAATGAGAGCACATTACCCACTTTGCATGCAGCTAAGTCTCTCAGTAAATAATTGTACATGACAAGGGATGGGAAAGATTCCCTACGAAGAGGCTTGCAATGAAGAAAGAAAAGTCAAAGAAAAAAATTCACCAAAACAACAAATATACAACCAAAGTAAATGGAGGAAGAGGAGAGGGAACCCCCTTTTTTCTGATATAAACCAGTCATCCAAAACCTCTTGTCAAGAACAGCTGAAGGTGAATTCTCCCCATGTTCAGCCAGGTTGATTTATTTATTTTCTCTTTCTTTTTTACTTTCTCTCAAAGTTGGGACTCGAAACTCAGAGGAGAGTTGCAAATGAAAGTAAAACCACCTGGTGCCTTGCTGGGAAGCAGCACTTTAAATCAATCATAGGAGATCAAAGGATGTACTAGATGAATCATGCTATTTTAAGTATGCATCTAAAGCTGGGAAGTAAAGAAATATTAACAGCAATATTGCCACACCTCTCCTTCTCTCCCCCACCCCCTTCCTGGAAGCTTCAAATAAGGAAGAAAATAGAAGAGGCAACAGACTGAAGAAACACTGACATTTCAGCTAGACTATTATCTATCCCAAGAAGGGACAGTTGTGCACAATAACACACCCTTGAGTGGGAAATAAAAAATAAATCTGAAAATACACAACCATAAAATTATTTGCCATAAAACCAATAATCTGGGAAGAAGGGGAAATCAATACTGCAGAAAGTATGCAGTTTAATCAACACTTATGAAAAAGCCAGAAAGAAGGAAACAGTTTCAGAATACATTCTCTTTCACATATATAAAAAAATACCAAATATACATATATATATATATATATACATATGAATTACAGAGTCATAAAAAGGTTTGGGTTGGAAAGGGCCTTAAGATCATCTAGTTCCAACCCCTCTGCCATGGGCTCACTAAACCACATCACCCAAGGTTCTGTCCAACCTGGACTTCACACTGCCAAGCATTTACAACTTCTCTGGGCAACCTGTGCCAGTGCCTCACCACCCTCACCGTAAGGAAATTTTTCTTAATATCTAACCTGAACTTCTCCTGTTTATGTTTAAACCCCCTGCCCCTTGAAAATATACATATTTTGCAAGTTTTCACCCACAGTTGGATAAATAATTAAAAGTCACAGCACTGATCAGCAGAGGCAACATGAGATAGAAGTAGATCTTTATGACAAAAAGAAGCAGCAGCTCATGCTAGGCCAAGTTAAGTATTCACAGGGCTTGCTCACTGTGTATTTCCTTTCCAGCACTTAAACTTCCAATCTGGCTAAAAATATCTCCCCTATCATTCCTTGAGTGCTCTGCTATTCTTCCCCTTTTCAGTTCATGCACCTGTAAAAGCAATGCAGCAGAACCAGGAGAAAAGCAGCAAGAGGAAGAAGAGAGCACACAGTGCTAAATCCCTACAAGGGATTTAAACACCTACAAGGAGCCAGAAGTGAAACAGCAGAGTTTTAAAAGCAGGCTCTGGGCCAAACTGACCCTCCCTGAGGCTATAGATCTCCCTATGCCTCATTTAAACTCCTTAAACTTAAAAAAAAAAATCCCTCAAAACCAGAAATCTACAAAATTATGACTGGCAGGATTAGGGAATGAGATTACAAACTGAACCAACGAAGTTACTTAGTTTTCCATAAAACCAGAGTTTTTTGCCTAGTTTAAGCCTAGTACTTCAGAAAAAGTCTGAAACAGAGACATACACACACTGTCCTGCCACTGCACATACATTCATGTCCTCAGCAAACTTTTGCCAGAGATATTTAGTAGCAGACCTACCCTGAAAAATTGTAGGAAAAACTCCAATTAGAGAGATTCTGGGATTACCCTGTGCTTTACAACTAACAGTGTTGTGTTTCTTCACAGAAATGAGTTATAGCTCACACAGTAAAAGTACCAAGGTTTTAAGGGGCTGTAGGACCTTCAAGTCAAGCAACATAGCTAGAAACCTAACTAAAAAGACACAGCCCATCTTAATGATGGGACAAATGGTACTCCTGGTAATCAGATTTCAATTGCTATGGCTGCATTCAAGACTTCCCAGCCCATGCTCCTTCAACATCACTTTTCATCTAGCTCAAAATTTTAGGCTCCAAAATGTATGGAAACAGCTTTCCCATCAGAACCAGCTTCATTTCGCATAGAATTTTCATTGACAAGCATAGCTTCAATAGCTTGAGCTCAAGGCTGTGCAGGCAGTGCTACACAGCCTTCAGACAGGTACCTACTGCAGCGAGCGGAGAAGGCAGAGGACTGCCAGCCACGCTCACCCTTTGGGGACCGACCCCAGCCCTGCACAGAACTACCTGCACTCCCGAGAGAGGAAAATGGCACATCCGCCAACAAGGTGCGTGCTGCAGGTCCCCGGGCGACCCGCAGAGCCAAGGCCGGCCAGCAGCCGCACCCAGCAGTGGTGCAGACAGAAGCGCTGCCACGTTTTCTCTCATGCTCATTTAGTTAAACAGCAGGCCTCACGCACCGAAGTGTAGCTATAGCTCCAAAACCTTGCTGGAGCCTGCGGTTCTTTGGAGCCAGGATTTTGCTCCGGAGCTGTACACTTGGTGCTAACTTCCTGCACTTCTGGAAATGCCGTCTGAATAGCATCATAAATCCTGTGAAAATACAAGGGAGGACAGGCTCCTCCAGGCTTCCGAGAGCACACGCTGCTGAGAAAGGAAAAGCAAAGCCAAAACCATGCCCCACATACTGCCCTATCCCCTCTCCCTTCCAGCCTGCGCTCCTCTCACTCGCTGCCCTGAAGCCCTCCCTAATGCTACCCCAAACACCAGAACGCTGACAGCATAGGGTATGATCACTTTCACTCATGCTTTTCAAAACGCCCCCTTCTTTCGGGTGTCCCACACGGCTGAGCGCCTGCCACCTCACTTGAGAGCAACAAGAGCTTCCCCGGAGATGGCAGGTCTCGGGAAACCCAGACGTGAGCTGCTCCTCCGCAGACACCGCTCGCAGAAGACAAAGCCTGCCCCAGCCAGCTCCCCTTACGCCGGTCACGGCTCTCCCCGCAGCGGTGTGTCCGCCACGGGCCGTTTCTTCGGGCACGCAGCGGCAGGAGAGGCCGCTCGGACCGGGACCGTCCCGACTGCCGCGGAGCGGGCACTGTGCTCACCGCCGGGACGCTCTCACCACCGCCGTCCCAGTGGGGCTAATGCTCCCCCGGCCCCACCGCCGCCGCGCTCCCAAAGCGGCCTCCCCGCCCCGCCGGGGGCTGCGCAGGCCTCGGCGCGGCTGATCAGGCCCGGGCGCCGCCGAGCTCCCCGGCGAGGAGCAGCTGCCCCCGGCTTACCGGAGGACCTGCGGGTGAGGTTGATGATCTCCTCGGAGAAGCCGCCGCCCGCCACGCTGCCGTTCATGCTGCGGCCTGAAGGTGAAATCTGCTCCTGGGGCGGCCGCTTTCGTTTCCTCGGCCGCCGCCGGAGGGCCACGCCGCGGAGCGCTGGGAGTTGTAGTCCGCGGCCGGCCGCGCCGCACGCTGACGGGAGCCTGCTGCCAGCCAGCACGCGGCGAGGAACACCGGGGCCCAGCACCCGCCTGTGCCCGCGGGGCCCGGCCCTCCGAACCAGCGGCGGCGCCGCGGCGGCTGCGCCATGGGGAGCGGTGCCCGGTGCGCGCCCGGAGAGAGGCACATCCTGAGGGCGGGGGGCCCGGGACGGCCTGCGGAGCACGGCTTCTCCTGCCAGAGCTCGGGATGGATCTCCCGGCAGCGGCGGCAGAGGGACGTGCCCTGGGGAGCCCTGCCGGGGAAGACGGCACAGAGACTTCCTGCGCCGTACATCACCCTTGCTCAGCACCGCTTTGCTCCCCAGACCAGGGTGGGCTGCTTGCGCAGGTTAAGGAGCAGGAGAGATGTGACCTGCTCCCAGACCTCGTAACTGGCCACACAGCACACACGGAATCATAGAATCAAATAGATAGGAAAGATCTTTAAGATCGCCAAGTCCAACCTTTACCTCACCACTGCCAAGTGCACCACTAAACCGTGCCACTAAGGGCTTTATCTACACGTTTCTTGAACATTGCCATGGATGGTTATGCCACTACATCAGGTTGGACAGTTACAGGCAGAAGCAAAAACCCAATGCAGACAGGTATCATGGACAGCATCCATGCCAGCTCCCAGTTATCCTGCAGTGCAATGCAGTGATAGCCCTACATTCAGAACCACAAATAGCACTTGAACCTCTGTACTGAGCATCAGTGCTGGGAACAGTACATACTTAATTATGTCTTGCAGAAGGTGCTCAGTGTGAGGACTTGTGAACTTCCCTCAAAACTCTATGGAACAGGTAGTTACCTACTTATAAAAGGCAAAGTAGTTCAACTTTAACAGAGGAACCACTTTAACCTAGGGCTCCTTAACCTAGGACCCCTGTATCTCAGGGAATTCTTAGGAAAAAGATAGCAAGGCAAAACTTATCCTGTTTATTTCCTTTTTAAACATTATCCTCATTTATTTCAGCACAAGCTGCAAGTGTAGCAATACAGATGATGACAACAGGGAACAATTAAGAGGGCCTGGTGCGATTTAATCACCGAACTGCTTGGTGCTATTAGGACAGTCACATCTACACAGGAACTTTTCTGGTGAAAATGAGGACCAGGTGCTCTGACCTTCAGTTTGCTTGTTCTATATTGTAGAGCGGATAAACAAATATTTTTTAACTGCATTCATTCCAAGATTATTTGCACTTACGGACTCCTGAATTTAACAGGGAGAGACAGGCTGAGTGCTATGGTGAAATCAGAAACAACAATATTTTCAATGAAAAAAATCTTAGGGAGGGAACTCGCACATTTTATACAACACACACTAGGTTTGTTGGGACACATGCTCATCTTGCTCACACAGCCTAAGCAGAAAAAGAAACAAAATGCACAGAAATAATGTCCACAGCTGAAAGCCTCCTCCCATTTAAGTCTCTCCACCATCATTGGAAAAAACATTAGATGATTGGAGCAAATAATTTATTTACAGCATTTCTTAAGAAGCTTACATTTGTTGATATGAAGCACGGTGGGGGGATTGGAACTAGATGATCTTAAGGTCTGAAACAAACTTTCCAACCCTAACAGTTCTATGATTCTATAAAAGCTATACCTACGGTTTTCCTAACTACTTCAGTCTAAGAGCTCAAGGTGCAAAGAACAGCACACCTTACCACCTACATTTATTAACTTAGAATCATAGAATATTTAGGATTGGAAAGGACCTTAAGATCAACTAGTTCCAACCCCTCTGCCATAGGCAGGGACACCTCACACTAAACCATATCACCCAAGGCTTCATCCAACCTGGCCTTAAACACTGCCAGGGATGCAGCATTCACAACTTCCCTGGGAAACCCATTCTAGTACTTCACCACCCTAACAGTAAAGAATTTCTTCCTTAGATACAATCTAAACCTCTGCTGTTTAAGTTTCAACCCGTTACCCCTTTTCCTATCACTACAGTCCCTAATGAAGAGTCCCTCTCCAGCATCCCTGTAGGCCCCCTTCAGATACTGGAAGGCTGCTATGAGGTCTCCACGCAGCCTTCTCTTCTCCAGGCTGAACAGCCCCAACTTTCTCAGCCTGTCTTCATACAGGAGGTGCTCCAGTCCCCTGATCATCCTCGTGGCCCTCCTCTGGACTTGTTCCAACAGTTCCATGTCCTTTTTATGTTGGGGACACCAGAACTGCACACAATACTCCAAGTGAGGTCTCACGAGAGCAGAGCAGAGGGGCAGGATCACCTCCTTTGACCTGCTGGTCACGCTTCTTTTGATTCAGCCCAGAATACAGTTGGCTTTCTGGGCTGTGAGCGCACACTGAAGCTGGCTCATGTTCATTTTCTCATCGAACAAACACCCCCAAGTCCTTCTCCTCAGGGCTGCTCTGAATCTCTTCCCTGCCCAACCTGTAGCTGTGCCTGGGATTGCTCCAACCCAGGTGTAAGACCTTGCACTTGGCATGGTTAAACTTCATGAGGTTGGCATCAGCCCACCTCACAAGCATGTCAAGGTCCCTCTGGATGGCATTCCTTCCCTCCAGCTTATCAACAGAACCACACAGCTTGGTGTCATCACCAAACTTGCTGAGGGTGCACTCAATCCCACTGTTCATGTCAGCGACAAACATATTAAACAAGACCAGTCCCAACACCAATCCCTGAGGGACACCACTCGTTACTGGTCTCCAGCTGGCCATTGAACCGTTGACCACAACTCTTTGAGTGCGGCCATCCAGCCAGTTCTTTATCCACCGAGTGGTCCACCTATCAAATTGATGTCTCTCCAATTTAGAGACAAGGATGTCATGTGGGACAGTGTTGAACACTTTGCACAAGTCCAGGTAGATGACATCAACTGCTCTACCCCTGTCCATCAGTTCCATAGCCCCACCATAGAAGGCCACCAAATTGGTCAGGCAGGATTTCCCCTTAGTGAAGCCATGCTGGCTGTCACCAAGCACCTTGTTGTTTTTCATGTGCCCTAGCATGCCTTCCAAAAGAATCTGCTCCCAGATTTTGCCAGGCACAGAGGTGAGACTGACTGGTCTGTAATTCCCTGGGTCATCCATTTTCCCCTTCTTGAAAATGGGGGTTATATTTCCCTTTTTCCAGTCATTGAGAACTTCACCTGTCTGCCATGATTTTTCAGATATGATGGTCAGTGGCTTTGCAACTTCATTTGCCAGCTTCTTCAGGACCCGTGGATGGATTTCATCAGGTCCCATGGACTTGTGCACGTTCAGGATCTTAAGATGGTCTAAAACAAGATTCTCTCCTACAGTGGGCCCAAGGTCTTCATTCTCACAGCCCCTGCGTCTGTCTTCCAAGACTTGGGTGGTGTGGTCAGTACATTTGCCAGTGAAGACCGAGGCAAAGAAGTCATTCAGAACCTCAGCCTTCTCCAAATCCAGGGTAGCCAGTTCTCCCAATAGCTTCCAGAGGGGGCCTATGTTGTCCCTAGTCTGTCCTTTATTTGCCATGTACCTATAGAATCCTTTCCTGTTGTCTTTTGCATCCCTAGACAAGTTTAATTCTAACTGGGCCTTAGCTTTCCTAACCTGCTCCCTAGCTTCCCAAACAACATCCCTGTATTCTTCCCAGGCTGCCTGTCCTTGCTTCCACCTTTTATAAGCCTTTTTTTTTCCTGTGAATTTTTCTCAGCAGCTCCTTATCCATCCAAGGAGGTCTCCTGACCCTCCTGCTGCACTTCCTCCTGGTCGGGATGCAACACTCCTGAGCTTGTAGCAGGTGACCCTTGAATATCAACCAAGAGTCTTGGTCCCCCCTGCCCTCTAGGGCTATATCCCATGGAACCTTGCTAAGCAGGTTCCTGAAGAGGCCAAAGTCTGCTCTCTTGCAGTCCAGGGCACTGAGCTTACTGCACGCTCTTCTCACTGTCCTGAGGATCTTAAACTCAACCATCTCCTGATTGCTGCATCCAAGACTTCCCTGGAGCATCACATTTCCAACGAGCCCTTCCCTGTTGGTGAGCACGAGGTCAAGCAGGGCACCTCTCCTTGTCAACTCCTCTATTACTTGCACAAGGAAGTTGTCTCCACACAATCGAGGAACCTCCTGGATTGCTTGTGCTGGGCTGTACTGTCCCTCCAACAGATGTCAGGGTGCTTGAGGTCCCTCCTTGAGATCAAGGGCCTGCGAGCATGAGGCTGTTCCCATCTGTTTATAGAGCGCTTCATCCACAGGTTCCTCTTGATCAGGCAGTCTGTAACAGATCCCCACAGTAATGTTTCCCATATCTGTTCTCCCTTTAACCCTGACCCACAAACTCTCTGTTGACTGCTCACCTGTCCTCAGACAGAGTTCCATACTCTCCAGCCTATCCCTAACATAAAGAGCAACTCCCCCTCCCATCCTGCAGGGCCTGTCTTTTCTGAAGAGCCTGTAACCTTCCATTCCAACACTCCACTCATAGGAGACATCTCACCATGTTTCTGTTATGCCTATTATATCATAGCCCCATACATGTGCCCACATCTCTAAGTCCTCTTTTTTTTGTCCAACAGGCTACTGGCGTTTGTGGATCACTAGAAGTGGGTAATAGTCAGTGGGACTTACTAGAGCAGGCAGCCTCTCTGCAACATCCTTGATCCATGCCCCTCGTAGAAAACACATCTCCCTGGAGACTGCGTGAGGCCGACAGATGGGTACCTCTGTTCCTTTCAAAGTACAGTCCCTACCACTACTTCCCAAAGTATAGAGGTGACCACCACACTGGGAACACATATCAGTCCAAGTTCATGATCAATGAGTCTATTGTATTACAAGTCATTGCCATGAAATACAGTGAAACAAGAACCTTAGCCCAGGGCCTCCAGCTGATAAACACTAAAACAGCAAATACTGGCTATAAGTAAGGTACATGCTGAAACTCCGAGATCAAGAGCAACAACTTTGAGAGCCAATAGATCAGCATTGTGACGAGTGACTATTAATCTGAAACAATGAATGCTTACCACAAATATGATCAGACACATGTCGACACAGGAATCCCGGACAACGCAGAGATGATCAATATGATCAAACGATTGCCAGACTTTATTAGATACAGTGCTCTTCTTATACCCTTACTCCGTTATGTAACAGCCTTGGATACTGAGCTCTAATTGGTTAGTCTAGAGGTTACTACCGTTTGCAGAGCTAATGTTTACAACTTGTTATAATTGTGATTAAATACCTTACTCTAAAAACACAGTGGGAAACTACAACCTTGGCAGAGATCATTCTCTGCACATTTTCAGTGGAAAATTACAGAGGCCTAACAAGACAATTGACCTTGCTTATGCCTGCCAAAAATCTTTTTACTTTACAGTAATAAGGCTCAGGGTATAGGGATCACTCACTACGTGGCCTTGGCTCTTTAAGAATTCCCACAGACACACTCTGGTCAAATCTGTCGTTGTCTCAACCCTCCGTGCCCCATGTTGGGCGCCAAAAAGAACTGTCGTGATTTAAGCCCAGCCGGCAACCCATGACCACACAGCCACTTGCTCACTCCCCTCACTTCCTCCCCCTGCTCCCATAGGGATAGGGAGGAGAATCGAAAGAATGTCATTCCCACGGGTTGAGATAAGACCACCCGGTAGCTAAGGTATAGCACAAAATACTACTGCTACCGATAATTATAATAATGATAAGGGAAATAAAAAGGGAAGAGAATCCACCTGCAGATTCATACCCAGCCTGACCTGAGCAGTGATCTAGCCCTTCAGGGTAACTGCCCCCGGTTTCTATACTGGGCATGACATGTTGTGGTATGGAATACCCCTTTGGCTAGCCTCGGTCAGGTGTCCTGTCTCTGCTTCCTCCCAGCTTCCCCTCCTCCCTGGCAGAGCATAAGACTCAGAAAATCCTTGGTGAGAGTAAACATTACTGAGCATCAACTAAAAACATCGGTGTTATCAGCACTGTTCCCAGGCTGAAAGTCAAAACCACAGAACTGCATCAGCTAGTGAGATGGAGAAAAAACGATTGCTACTGCTGAACCCAGGCCAGCTATGACCCATACCTTTTTCCTGGCAGCACCAGTAGTGATCTTCTTTACCAGTGCATCAGCTGGTTGTTCATGTTGCAAGTGTATTTCCTTGTTATCCCCCCAGAGAACTGAAAAGCACTTCTGGGTGCGGACATGAGGTTTAAGAGGAAGCACCTTGCTTTTATTTGTCCTCTTTCTCCATTGTTTGTTTGTTTGTTTGTTTTTGTTTTGTTTTGTTGCTGTTTCCCAGCTTCCCAGGTTAATGGCCTCCTCCTTTCCTCCATGAGCTACAGAGGACATCTGAGGCACCTGCACTGTTTGGGCCTAGAGCAAGCAGTCCTGCTTCCTCTCAGCTTCCCTGACTTCTTGCAGCCTAACTGACAGCATCCCGCAGCTCAGCCACCTGCTGCAGGAGGACCTGCACCAGGGAGCAGTGGGTGCAGCCCTGCCCATTGTGCATCCTCCCCTCACCAGACCAGTGCAGGCACTTTCTGCACTCCAAGCTCTGCGCTGCAGCCTCCCCTCTCATCGGCTCTGCCTGGGTGCCTACCCTGGCCACAGCTGGGGCAGACAGAGCAGAGCTCCCAGACAGGGCACTGCTCATATGGTGAGTGCCCATCATCCCGCTTCCCTGCCCACGAGATCGCCCTTGACCTGCCCTGGTCACTTGCGCTGCCTGGGGCAGGTTTTTAACCAGTCAGGGCTGGTGCTGCTCCTCCTGGCTCCCCCCCTGTGAGTCCCTGCTCGCCTCAGCTGAGCTGTCGGCTCCTGGGCAAGTCCTGTCGAGGACTTGAGGCTCCCTCGGTGGCTCTTGGCACTCTGAGCTGAGGCTCCTGGACGCTGATCTCCCCCCGCTCCCCTGTTGAAGGCGTCCTCTCTCGAGTCACTCACCTCAGTAATATAAATAAACATAAGTACTATAAAAAATAAACAAAGATAACATTTACTCTGCATTTAATGGTATCACATGAGATTAAAACTGTTCAGAACGTGTTGAACTATTTTGATGAATTATCAGCTGGCTCTGCCCAAGGGAGACTTCCCCAGGAACACCCAAAGCTACTGCTTGTTGGTCTTCAGGAAGTGCTTTTTTGGAGGATTTTGACTCATTAGCAGGCGTCCTCCTTTAGGAAAAACTGCATTTGAAATAACTGCTATCTTCTTCTGTGGAATTGGGCTCTTTTCCTCCTAAGCCATGCCGCTATTTGACATTGATAAATTATAAGGATTACTACGGTGATAAGGTAAGAAAGAGTGCATAGTCCTGTTCTTGCCCTGTAAAGAGGGCCCCTGGCTGGAGGAGGTCCACTGTCAACACTACCTCCATATCCTTTCAATTTGCAATACGGAGGAGCCCAGCCATACCTGCAGTGGCAGTTGTTATGATTGTTACACACTCCTCTGTCATGACACTTTGTCACGTTACAGGTGTAGTTCAGCAGTGATACACTGGTGCATGTCCTGTTGATACAAAGCATATCACGACCACATGGCGTGCCATCTTCCACAGCTCCCACATCACCTACTGGTATCCCTACATGGTAGTCAAGACCCCAACACTTTTTACGTCCAACAGGGGTTTGGACTAGCGTGACGTGGTCCGGCAAGAAAGGCAATTCGTGTAGGTTTTCACACTGGACCCTACCACATAAGATATTCTCAGTACTGCATTTTATAAAATGGACACTGTCACGAATCCCACAGTTCCCAAACCGGTCACCTTGAGTATTCACTGCTTTGAAGCAATCTAATGAAGCGGCTCTGGCTTCTTTGCCAAAGAGACGCTGGCACTGTTTCTGGTGGGTAGGGCATTTTCCTCGATAGCAATAACCCCCATCTTCGCAAGGGGCTCCATCTTGTATGTACGAATCTTGCGGACACTGAGGGGAAGTCCCATTGCAGTACTCTGGCAGGTCACAGACACCAGTACTTGCTCTGCACACCTTTCCTGCTGGAAGGAAATGACATCCCTTGCAGCATTTTCCAGAAGCACAGACGGAATTGGCAGTAAACGTACAATTTGGGTGACAACAAGGATCCTTTCTGCAGTCTGATTCTGAGCCACAGTCACATTGCTCTCCGTTTTCTACTATCTTATTCCCACAGTATTCACGCTTCATGGTGTAGAAAGTACCGGGTGCTGGTGGTTGACGAAGGCAGTTGGCACCACGTGTAACTAGGTCAAAGTAGTCTTTGTAACTGCAGTCGCTGAATGCATCTGTGTCAACATCACTTTCGTACATAATACATCTCTTTCGCCTGCATTTACAGCCTGGTTTATCATGGCGCATCCCAAGATTATGGCCCAGCTCATGGACAAATGTGATAACAAAGGAGGACAACTTCCTATTAGTGAAGGAATCAACTGCTGCTGACCACTGGTTATTACATATGGACCCTAGGTACGCCAGTCCCAGGTTCTTCCCAAAGTCCTGAAATGCAAATAAGTGAGCAACATCGTGGCGCATCCGTGGAGACAGGTCTGACCTTCGCCATTTGTTAAAGACCTGAAGTACATAAGAGATAGAGTTAGTAATGTTTATAGGATTGCTTTCGGTCCAGATCTCCAATCCCACAAGAAACAGCTGAACAGAAAGCTGTTTGTACAGAGAGTCCCCAATGTTGATGACTTCCAGGACTTGCCTCAAGACTTCAGATTCATTCCTGCCTGACCTCACAAACCGTACGTTGTCCACGACCACTGCTATCTTCACGTACCTGGCGTGTGTCCACCAACCCTCCAACGCCTCTTCCTCCTCCTGCACCACCTGGGGCTCCTTGAGCCAGGGCAGCAAAGGCTCTTGGTGCTGCAGCTCCTGTGGGGTCAACCCGCAGGTGGGACCCACGGGGTTGCTGGCCTCCTCCATGCGGTAGAGGATGTGCCGGAAAGCCGGATCGTCGGGGATGGGCTCAATCTCATAGGTGTCATTCTCTACCCAAAGCATGCCATGGAGACCCCTGCCACAGTTGCTGAGCGCCACCATGGAGCCAGGGCTCCCCTGTACCTCTCCCTGGTAGAAGCAGTTGTCATGAACGAAGGGGTGCTCCTCCCAGCGTGTCCCATCCTTGCCGTAGGTGACCAGGGTGAAGGGGTGGGAAACCAGCCCTCTCCTGGGCTGCAGGCGCAGCACCCACGGCCGCCCAGCCACTTCCAGCCAGTAAGAGACAGCCAAGGGGTTGGTGTCAGCCCGAGCACTCAACTGCCGCGGCGCCGTCATCCACATGGAGGTGACACGCAGCCCCCCGAGCAGGTCCCCTGGGCCAGGAGGGCACCTCACCAGGCCCAGCAGCATCAGCAGCATCAGCAGCATCCGCAGTGCCTCCATGGCTGCCACCCGGCACTGCCCCACAGCCTGCTTTGTGACAGTTTGGAACTAGAACCACGCCCAGGGAACCACCCCGAGGCCTCCAACTGCTCCTCGGCAGGGAGGAGCAGCATTCTCACAGCCCACTCTGCCTTCTCCCTGTGGAAAAGTATCCCCAGGCAGCAGGGTGCCATCTCATTACCTTGAGACATCCATCCCCTCCTCTTTGAGCATGTTGGTTAGCCTGCCACAAGCACGTTCACAGCTTTTGTAATCTTAAATTTCAAACTAATAGATGTTCCTCCTTTCTGAGCAGATATAGCAAGGAGGGGCCCCAGCTCAGCTTCACACTCCCTGTCAAAGATGTTTTGTGTTGAGCAAAGGGATCATTTAATTAGACCACAGAGAGTAAAAACTGTTTTGATGGCTCAAAGGCTAGCTTTTTGCTTTGCTCACTTTTTTATTAAAGGGTAATTTGTGAGTGGAGATCAGGAACAGACTATTTCTCAAGCTCAAAAGAGCACTGGACAAGCTAAGTGTCTGAAATGGAAAAGTACAGAAATACTAGTCTCCTAACTGGTTACTAGGATATAGAACTCCTTATAACATTTTCTTAGCATGTACTTTACTATAGCTACTGCTGCTATACACATGCACACCAAGTGGAAAGGCAGAACCTGGGAGGAATTAACTTCCTGTCATGGTTTGAGCATGTTTTGAGGGTGTTTTTGTTCAAGTTTTTTTTCCAGCCAGGTGGAGGAAGGGAGTCCGGGAGGAAGGAGAGACAGGACACCTGACCCAGGCTAGCCAATGAGGTATTCCATACCATAGCACGTGATGCCCAGGATGCATACTGGGAAAGAGAAGGCTGGAGGGGGGAGCTCTGGAGAAAAATGGAGGAGGGAGCACATGGTGCTCGGCCAGGCAGGGTGGAGTGAGTTATGGGTTGGTGGCTGGTGGGGTGTTGTATTCTTTTCACTTGCTGTTTGCTGTATCATTATTATTTGTAGTAGTAAATGGCAGTAGGGGTTTTGTGTTATGCCTTAGCAATTAAACTGTTCTTATCTCAATCCGTGGGGGCTACATTCTTTGGATTCTCCTTCCTAACTCTCCGGGAGTAGGGGGACTTGGTTTAAACGACGACACTTCCATTGTGCTCAGTAACATAAAGGCAAACTAACAGCACGAAGGATGAAAGTATAAAGCCTACCACTGATGCAACAGCCATTTTTCCATATCATGGTCTTTCTAGAAGTTAAGTGCTCGCAGAGCACTGGCACGAGAGCTTACTGGTACATCTGCCACTTAGCTGCCATCCATGTTTTGGGGAGACACAGATGTAAGACAGTGATCTTGATTGTGCTAAGACAGGATGTCCTGTGCGGTACAGCTCTGCCCACTGTTTTTTAGGCACATCGTGCTGGGATTCACCATAGCCACAACTGTTACCTTTTGGGTACTCTCCACAGTTTTCCTTTCAGCACTGAGACCATGTCTGGGATGAGTCTAACCTGCTATGGCCCTTACCCTTCTCAGGTGCAGGAGGTACAGCCTCTCATCCCCTCATCTCTTATCTCAGGGATCCTGCCTTTTAGCACCAGCTTCTGGGTGCTGGCCATCAATCACCCTGGTACAGGCAGCAGCACTTAACATTGTAAACTGTCTGAGACAGGCACTGCCTCTTACAAGGCCAAGCAGTGAGGGAAGCAGCTGGCAGAGTGCTCACAACACCCCTCTGCTACCTCCTGCCCCAGGGTTGTGAGTGGGCTGGTACCTTGAGCTGGATACATGGCAGACCTAACCAGAAGATGTGGAGGTTACCAACAGTTGACCAAAAGGGTTTCAGATGCTGCGAACTGGTACCTTACTCATTCATTGCACAGGTGGCCAGCATGAGTAGTGGACACCTTGTAATACAGTACCTCAGATCAAATGAATGAAAACAGGATTATGCCTGCTTCTTAGTACCTTCCTAGATACCCATAACTGTATATTTGAAATTTATTACTGCTTTACCTAAAATTGAACAAACTCATGACCTGTGTAAGACTTAGATTTGTTATTGATTTTAATTTTAAAACTGCAGAAACAACTAGTTGTTGAATAAGTATCTGCTACTTTTCAAGTATCATTTTTTCATTTCAGAGCTGTGAACTACATCAGATTATGTCCTTTGAAACAAATATAAGTATCATAGAAAAATCCTGTTACATAATCTTTGTGTGCAATGTCTGGAATGCTATTTTTAAATGCATACTTCTGTATGCTCGCTCCTTAAGTTATAGAAAAGGCCCTCCTAAATCACTCTGGCAACTTGCTAGATACGTCTTATCCCTCCTCCCCCCAAGGTTGCCTGCTGCTTACTTTCTCTTTCAATATGAACATAACTATATATAGTTAGGACTAGAGAGTACTCTGGTTTCATTGTCGAACTCACGTCAGGTTATTCTTTGAGGGGAAGTGTCCGCCTCAGTTTGTGACACTGCATTGAGCACTTCAACAAGCCCTTCAGCACTGAGGTTACATAAAAAGATAGACTGTTGTGTTCAGATTAGCAGAGCCTTGCACTTTTGTACTCTGATCCGGTAAAGACCAAAGGGGAGAGAGGGAAGGATTCCCATTAGTTGGCAGCAGGGAAAAATGACTCACCTTACAGTCAAAAAGGTATCACAGCAATCCATAGCTACTTCAACTGCAGAAATGTCTGGCAGAAGTAACTGGCATTCTCACAATGCACTGTTTTTCAGGCTTGTAGCCCCCTAAAACTTTCAGTGAAGGTGCAAGCTTCTATGGAATTGAATACTGCCAGCAAGAGGTTTACTTTTCTCACCTTAAGTTTTTAGGAACTGGACACAAAACCCCAGCAGCCTTGTGAACTGCAGGCTGAAATCCACTGTCCTGGTAGAAGAAATAAAGCCTTTTGATTGCTGAGAGATCAGTTATACATCATAATTCATGCCAGTGGGAAAACTTCCATCACCCATCCATCTGTGATCCACATTAGGCTACAGAACACTTGTCACATAAGGGACTATTTCTTTGTTCTGTGCATGATTACAAGGCCAAAGCAACACTTCACCAAAAAATTCACCTTCCTCTCCAAGAAAACAAAATAAATCAACCCCAAACTGACATGAATCTTGATTTCCTACTTAGCATTTGCTTTGACATTGAAAAAATATCAAAAAAAGGAAAAGATTGTATCACACTGGCGTTTTGCTCAAAAGCCATCTGTTGGTTCAGTGAAGGCATAATCTTTTTGCATAATACATCTTCACCATTTTTCTCACAGGGAACCTCCATGTCTCAAAATAAAGCTAATGTCTCCCCCTCTGCCTTGTCCCTCCCATTGCCTATACCCTGTAACTTTGCTCTGGCAAACAACATGTACTGACTGTCCAAACAGCATCTAACTTTCTTTGCTAGGAAAAGGTTATGAAAGTATAAAGTATGTGGGGAGAGCAGCAAAGAAGAACAGGCAAGAAAAACACGCAGGCTGGTCAGACCTTACTCAGTGAAAACTTGAAGACAATGGTATTTCTGCTGCATATGAGACACCATTAGCTTTACACAGTGAATTAAGGTAGCCAGACTGCTGCTCTTCCTACAATCTGGCTGGCCTTTTGCTTGTATGTGTATATATACACCTGTATCCTTACCTGTTCACATATATACATATTTATATGCACTTTCAGGCTCTCAGGAGAAGATTCCTGTTAGAGTTCTAGGTAATTTTTAGCTCCTGCTACCCTGTGATTTAAGCCAAGAAAAGCCCTTTTGAAGTCTGAATTGTTATTACATAAGAGCAAAAAGTAGAGATAGCTCTCCTGTGCAACCAAAACCAAATCTCCTTTATGCAAAGGAAAGTGACACACAGGACAAATTACAGAACTGCTTGCTTATTTCCCTTTTATCTGTAAGATTTACAAATACTGAAGGTCCTTTGAAGGACTTTGGACCTCAGAACTCAGCCTCCAAACCAAGGGACAGTATATAAATACCAGAGAGGCTTAGTATCTCATACACTGAAAAACATTACTGACTACAAGATAGCTGCTTAATACCTTTGTGACAGTAAATTATTCAGAGTTTAACAGTAATATCTGACATGTCACTTCAGTTAACAACAAAGCTCATTTAACTGATAAAATTATTCGGACTATCTTGTTAGCAAGTAACAGAAGATATTTCAGTCCCTCATCCCCTCATATGGCAAACCTTCAGCACTGAAGGACACCTACTAAGAAACTGACCATTGGTAACATCCCTTGTGACTTTATCATTCTCTCAGGAAAAGATCATTCCCCAGAAGAGGCTTATCGCATTCAAATGCCTTGCTTCATGCATGGAAACCATTTTCTATCCTCTCAATAGCTTAGATGTTGGCACTTTAACTCACATGGGACCAGACCAGAAGCTCATCCTTTTTGGTTTGTGTAGGCCACATGCTAAAACAGCAAAGTGTATAGCTGCCAGTGATGTTTTTTTTCAACTGCCCTACATCCTCAGGTCTAAAAAGCAGGTGACTAATATCACGGTGATCAGATGCAGTATGCACACAGCAGATGCAGCAAGAAAGTGCTAGAAGTACAGAGAAACAGATATATATTTGAGTTACACTGGAAAAAAAAGGTATAAACAATGTCACTGAATGTGCAACAGCAAGACATTTTAGCCTGTTTTATGTCATCATAAATATCTCTCACAGAGTACTAGCTTTTACAATAAAAGGCCAGCTCAGCTATTAAGTAAAAGGAGTGGCCAGGAACATCCAGAGACTGAGTGAGGGCAGTCTGACATCAAATTACATGGATTTGAGCCTCCAGTTACCAGATCTTTTATCTGTATTCCAAGAACACTAAAGGCACAGCAATTTATAGCAAGCAGCCTAAAACCTCTAGTTGAACTTTCCTCCCTCAGAGTAGCACAGAATATATTCCAAAATCCAAGCAAAAAAATGCTGTTAGCACATACGGTGCATTTGTTAGTAACAAAGTAAGCATTTAAGAAAAGTATTCCAGCAACCAGCATTTTTATTTGCCAAGAATTCTTTTTTTATTATATATAAAAGTTTTTTTCTTTTTACACAGGAAACCAAGACACAAGCGATGCAAGAGTCTGTGAAGATTTCAGCAAGCTGCAAAACACATCCATGTAAAAACTCTCAGAAGCCAACATTCAAAGTCAGATGAAAAGACTGAAAACACTTTCTTTGAGGCATCTCACAACCTGACATTAACATCTGAGTGGCAGGGTTCTATAGAAAAAGATGCTACAGGGACTTCAGGCCCATAATCATCAGTCTCAGTGGAAGGGCTTAAATATAAAGAAAGGGGAGCAAGAATATCCTGCTTTCCAGGTACCAATCCAGATGTGTAACAACTTCTACCTTCACTGGAGTCTCATCCGTTTTTCCGGTGGTCCTTTAGCACCAGTACTCTGCTGAGCATTTTTTACAGTCTCCTTTTCCTCTTGCTTCACAGCTTCAGGGGCTGGTTCTGGTTCCTTCTTGATTTGATCCACTTAAGTAATGGCAAAAGGAAGTTAAACCTCCAATTTTTATTCTTAAAACACTACTCAGAGTACTTTGAAAATACCAGTGATGTCAAAGGGCCAAAATTAATTTCAAAGGTTTAAGAATAACCAAAGATTAAATTCATACCAATACTGGTAAAAAAGCAGAATAGACTGAAGAGATACACTTCATAGTTTTCCTGTTTTGAGGTTGCTTATGATCAACTCAAAGCCTTCCCATGCTCTTAGCTTATAGCACCATTCAAAAATCACTAAGACGCTGGATTGACTAAACTTCCCTCATTTTCCCTCCTTCTGCTTTCAAAGATCATTTCCTGCATTTGGACCTTCAGGCAATACAGTTTTACAGACAGAAAGGGCAAGAGCAGAACACACAGTTTTTTCAATGAAAATTTTTCAATTTAGGAATGGCAGGATTCCTAAGCAGCTCAGCAGCAAGCAAGGAGCTTATATGGCCACTGGAAGACATTGCTATATAGAGCCTGGTATTTAAGTCTTGTGAGAATATTAGAGTTTTACCTGGGATAGGCTTTTCTCCAAGTTTTTGCTGAGGGGAAGGAAGAAAAAAAAAACAACACATTATCAGGACCAAGGCAATAGTTCTTAAGCCTGCCTACTATTCATTTAGGAATGTATAGCAAGCAAATACACTCTTATACATAACAGTTGATGATAGAATGAATCACTAAATACACTCAATTAACATTTTATAACATCCAATTTCTGCTCTGACAATTGAAAAGCACTGAAGCAAAAACTGTACAGTCTTTCCCACATCTGAGGAGTAAACAGTTTTGTGAGTTGCTGTAAATATAATTTCTGTTCCTCCCAAGCAGATGACCTGGTGGAACAAATGGCTACTAGAGATGATCAGAGGTAATTACAACTTCACAGAATGCCAAGAATTTTCACACTAATTAATAAGCCTCAAAAACAATAGAGTAGCTAAAACAAAATAGCTGTGGTGGCTTGATTTAGCTCACAAAGCAGGAAACTGGAAGCAGTAGCAAAACCCAATAGCTGACAAGAACAGACTCTCTGTGATTAGGTAAGGAATTTGTATAAGAAAATTCACCCTCACAGTTTTGCCAAGGTCCTAAATGACTCCTGAAGTTACAAAGGGGAATCCTACACTGCAGTCAGAGCCTTCCATTTCAAATTTATTATCTAACCCATGCTACCACTGCAGAAAGCACACAGAATTCCCATTCAGTTTCACCTGTTCAAGTGCTTCTGAATGCCTTACATTCTAAGTTACAGAAATACTATGGCTTGTAAGCATCATACCTGAACAAATTTGGGTGGAAACTTTTGTCTCAGGTCTAAAAGCAAAGCATCTACCCGTTGCCTTTGGAAAATAGAACTTGGTTCTTCTTTCTTCTTAGTTTTTGGTTTAGCTTTCTCTGCAAGTCACAGAAATGTAGGAGAAAGCTGTATTAGAAGTTCTGTCCACTTTGTTGTATGACAAGCTGGTATTCATCCCTCCTCTAAAATTGACCTACATTTTCCCTTTGACATCAGTTATTTCTTCTGTGGAAGACACATTAAGGACGATTCTTACTTCCTAACAAACTGGTCTGGCTTCTGAAGATGTACTCTGGTCTCCACTGGGTTGAAGATTTCCCCACTTTGTTGAGACACAGCTCACAATTTTCACCTCCCACCCATGCCTCAGTGTTCATCCCCACCAGCACAGAAGAGCAAGATTCCTTACAGGAAGCACTAACTTACCCGTCAGACAGACACTTAACCTTATCTCTACACCATCACTTCGCATTGCCTCAAGGTTTTCTACATTACCTTCTCCCACCAAAGTACATAGAAACAACTAGGGTTCATACCTCGCTCTTCTTGGTCTTTGAAATGCCACCAGTAGCCCTTGGATGGGTGATAGCGACAGTAGGACATGGCTTCTTCAAAAGCAGACTGAATTCCGTGCACTGCAGTGAGCTTTCAGAACAAGAACATAAGGCAGTGTTCAGAGTTTAAGGAAAAAATACAGTATAAAACTTTGAAAGAATGGATTCCAAAATTAGTATTCTGTGTTTATTTTTGTTCTGGGAATGGAACTTGGGACTTTTGGACCAAGAATGTAATCTCTTCAATAGGCTCTTACAAGACATTTTCTGAAATGCTTTTCTAAACTGACAAGAGGAAAAACTTACAAAAGCAGTTGCTTACTAGAACAGAAAAAAAAAACAAACAAAAGTGCCCAATTTAAGCAGAAATACCATATCAATTTAAAAGCATAAGCTTCACTTAAAGAGAAATATTACATCCCCTAACAGTGACATTCCAAAGCAAGCTTCACTAGGTATTTAATTATTATTTCAGATGCATTTGTGATGTGATTTTTCTTTTGATTATTCAAACCTTATGTTGGTCTGCTAATTGTGTAGCTTTGGTTAATTCTGATCCTTCATCCTTAAACAGCATATCCTAATTTCTGGACCATACTGCACACTTGCAAGATCTTTCATTTCCAGGTAGGATGTACACCATATTGACTGGTGGGGTTGTTGTATGTTACTGTGTACTACACAAGATCTTTCCTCAGAACAGCAAAGGAAGGATTTAAACTGCCTGAGAAACAGCCAGAAGTAAAAGCAGGTACAAACCAGTATCCATAAAATGCACGAAACACTTACAACTCTGGAGTTAATGACAGACCCTAAGTCAGGTGCCTGATAAATCACTCCAGCAATAATATAGTAGTCAGCCAGTGGAATAACTGTGGGGAGGAAAAAAAATTAAACAGAAGAAGAGACAAGATCAATTTAAAAGCTGTGGCTGAAGACAGGGTATTTGTTGTTGAAGTTTAGTTTTAACAGCAGAAATCACAATATTCTTGACCAAGTTTTCTATTCTTAACCTTTTCCTTCAAGGTGCTTTATTTGTACCTTAGCTACAGACTGATAAGGGGGGGAAAACCCTGTCTCCTACTGTAAGAACCTACTTAGCAGTATAACCAACCCACAGTTAAAGGTGGAAATAGCGCAGAATAAGAAAGTGATATGACACACACAGAAACATGAATGATCCCTCTCCCACCCTAATGATACTATGCTTTGAAGAATCATAAACCACATACTAGCCTCTGCAGATGATTAGCTAAAACTGAAATAAGCTTATCAGCCCCACACAAAGATACAGTTAGCCTTATATTCAAATAATTAAAATGAAAGCTTTTGCACAGCCTAAAAAAATAGATACAATATGGTGTGAATGCTATTATCCATTTCCCATGGCAAAACATATCGCAGGGCAGCAATATCTCATTGCACTCTTCATATTTCACCACAAGGTGGCAATCCCTGCCATAAGCGCACTAGAGGTCACTCTGCTAGACTGAGTATCTCCACTCCACTAGAAATCCTCATACCCTTTTATTTAGATTTCAGATAGAGACAGCAGTGGTTAAACACCAATAAGGAACAGACAAAAGTGACTAACTGATCAGCCTTCTCAACGGTGACAAGAATTGCGACCTTACCTTGTGTAGGAGACTGCCTTTGCTGCTTTCGGATAATGAAGAGAATGGGCTCTTGAGCATGAAGAAGGATGTACTCCACTCCAACCATCTGGCTGAAAAAAGAGGAACCAGAGTAAGTATCTTCCTCAAAGCAAAATCTGCAGAATGTGAAGAGCTACCAAAGGGCCTGGCAGTAAATGGATGAAGTTCTGATACTCCAGAAGCAATTCTATAAAGTGTGCAGTAAATAAAGGCATAGAATTTTCTGAGGTAGCTATCAAAACCTAGCTGCAAATACAAAAACAGTCAGTACAACTTCACACAATATCTAAGTAGAACATATTAGCAAACAAATAAATAGCAAGAAAGATAACATTCCGTCATCACATATATGTCATTTAAACACAAAGGACTGGCGGATGACGTGAACATGTGTGTCTGATGTGAAAACCCCTCTAAAACCATACCTGAGCACAAATGACTTTACCAAAAAACTTTTAGCTCAGCTTGCACACTTCCTATCATACTGCGGAGTCTTTAGATAGTTCTCAAACATCTCACTTGTGCTCAGTGTAGCAGATGGGGAACTGCAAAGAAAGTTAACTTGTGCATGCTGTCACCTCATTACACAACCATCTGTGATCAGCTTCTTTACAACACTCACTACTTTCGCTATCCATACTAAAAAGCTAGCTCTTTGAAGGAAATTAAGTATGGCACATAGCCAGCAGGATATAGAAACACAAACTACTTCTGAATTCAAAGTATTCCCTAACATAAATGTTTTTCTACTGTGAATAGGGTTTATCTATATAAATGCTACTCAGGTTCTGTTGAGCTGGAAGGATGAGAGAAGACAGCTTTTCTAATTCAAACATCTAAAAGGTGATTTACTGGAATCTCAGAACACGCATAAATTGCTTCATGCTTAACACTTTCTTCAAACGGCATATGAGAAAGTAAAAGACATTCCAATAAAAAAAAAAAAGCTGGGCTCCCTAGCAAGTGGTACGACTAAAAGGCACAGAACAGAAGAGGTTCCCAGTATGCTTCCATTCAACCATCAGTCTCTGGATGGAGAGACAAAGAATGCTGTACAGGAAGCAGTTCTAAATGACAACTTACTTCAAATGTTCCAAGGTCATCCGCTGCATTTTGACAACTTCATTGTTACATGTTCGGTCATAGAATGGGTTGCTTCGCTCTGAGAAATAGTCCAACACGCTCCCATTGTTTAATATTGGAATCCAGGAGCTGTCAACCCAGGAAATTCCCAAGAGATTATCTGAGAAGAGAAATACACACTGAGTACCAAAGCAGCCAGAAGCACTACAAATACCTGTAGGAGTATATTGCTATCAGTTATTGATTACAGCAGGGGAAGGAGGTGCAACACAGCCTCACACAAACCAGTTCTAATAAAAAATATGTTTCAGAGAGCTCAAATAATAACTGATATCATTTAACCTTCTGCAGATCTGCCGTAGATACACAACAGAAACACAGTCTTTTCTTACTTATTGCACCTTTCTTTCCTTCACCACTAGTTGCTGGTGTACCTTTATGTTTTGAGAACATGAGGAGGGTCTGCGTGCACATACGTGCACGCTGTGTTGGTGGGAGTCATTTAGCTCTGATACTGCATATAATAATAGTATCATGCTACATCTACTCAGTAGTACTATATGCAGTTTATTCTATGAACCACAGCATTAGCTAAGTAAAAAGACAATCCAAAGTACGGTTCCTTTCCAAAGCTAGGTCTCTGGTAAGCAAGTTGAATTTGCTAAGCTGAATTAGAACCAGTTGGTGGGAGGGGGGTGTGGGTGGGAAGGGTGAGCCTATCCCCCTAATGTGACCAGCCTGAGCCTGGTCATATTTAGAACAATTTATTTCTGAGAAAAAGTCGTTTCAAAGATATAAAAAATTATGTTGCAAAATAAGTAAAACACTGCAGAGATCTGTTAATTAAACAAAAAGTTTTCTTTTGCTGAAGTAAATGAGCAAACTACTGAGTGAAACAAAATAGTGGCATTGGTAACATTTCTAAGGTGTTCTGTTATTAAAACATATATCACTATGACATGACAGCAGCTGATAATGTTATGTTTCAAAGATGCTATTTTTTGTGGGTGAAGTCTATAATAAACAAAAAAAAACCAAAACCGCAAAAATGCTGTCTTTGGGCAGATGTTTCCCAGTAATCTTGAACAAGAGATTTATTCCTGACTACAATTAATCTGCCAAATTGCCTGCATCAAATTATTTATTCCATAACTCAGTGGTATTACAGAAATCTAACTACAGAGTAAATACAATTGTATGAAAAAAACAAGCTTTTTGAATGAAACATTCTGTAAAGGTCAAATCATTATATGCTAGTTAAGTTCCTACAGATTTGGGGACATGTGAATTAAAATCCCTGGATTTTACTATCATACTGCAGCAAAATCATGTTCCTGGAGCGCACCAAAGAAACCAGCATCAGCAGTTGGTTCCATAGGCAACAAGCTGCTAACACTGAAGATCCACAAAAGCACTCTCAAATTCAACCATTTTCAATTGCTGCAGCAGTAAACAGAATTTCCAAGACACAAGAAAGCAGGAAACAAAGGCTTAGAATTAAAAACATAACTGGTAAGAAGTGATTAATGACTGAAAGAACTGAAATTCCCTTCTTGCAGGAACACATTATATGTTCAAGCATTATACACGTACCCAGAACTCCCACTTAGCATTTCACTGTGAATATTTTACTTCTGCGACAACTCAGGAGGCTCGAGGATGACTGGATCAGTTCCAAAAATGCCAGCTCATAAACTATTAGCAGCTTCTCTGTGGAACAGTTAATAAAGTAACACCAGCTGCCTAGCAAACCAGGGAAAATGCAGCACAAACCGTCACACATAAATAATTTTTGCCCTGTTAACCTCAGAATTGTCAGCATCTTTCACAGAATGAGAATCTAGAGCCATTCGTGTTACTTCACATACGCTATTGTCCCTCCTCACTATAAAAAAGGAAATCTCAGAATCACAGCACTGAGATTCACTATTAAGTACGTGAATTGTGTTAGACAATTAGTTAGTGCTGATTATCCTAAATGCTTTTCAGGACCATAAGACAAGCCTTCCTTCCCAACAAACCCCACAACCTGAAGTGCTTGCATTCTTGCCACAATAAATGTTCACACATGCATTTCAAATACAAACTTTTCTTGCCTGTGTGTTTAACAATAACTGCATTTTTCAAGAGAGATGTCAGACAGGCTTTACTGTTTTTATTTTATTATTGCTATAATGCTGCACAGAAACTGTTAAGTGTATTATAAAACAGGATATAAAGCTGGGCTCAAAGGCTCAATTATCCATAGCTACTTAGTGCCAATATATATAATTGCCTCTATAACAAGTACTATTGTTCTCTTACACTATTCTTTGAAAAAAGGGGAGGAAGAACAAAAAGAACCTGACACTCCTGTTCTTCCCACCAATAAAGAAGTAGTTCTCTTTATTTTGGGTATAAGAAAGAATGGATGGTGTTCCTGCATCAGAGATGCAAAAATGCTTGTGACAATACTGTCAATCTGTCGTGAACATCAAGACAACCTGGGAGATGATTCAGCAAACCATGGTGAAAACAAAAGAGGAGAGCAGTTCACACAACATCCTGTGCCTGGCCTTACCAGCTAGATAGCCCAAAATGAGGCTTTGACAGACTGAGAGGAACAGTAAAATAGTTTTATAGCTTAAAAACGTAAATATGCCTCAAAATCTATTTAATATATTGAACCATATTGGATAATAGAAAAAAACAAGCAAACAAAACCCACAAAACTTTGAGGGAGCTTAAATTATCTTGATTAAGACAGAAGGTTCTTACAGCAGCTAATAACTTAGTACAGCACTCCTCCATCAACTGTCCTTGCTGTATCTCAAACAAGGCAGTCAGAAAAGCAAACTGGACTGTAAGACTTTGAAGAAAAAAGGAGAAAATCTCTATGACATGATCAAAATTAAACCCTCACAAAATTCCTTACATACCTGCAAGAGCAGGTCATTCCCTGAGACTCCACCATACTGAGATTCTCAGTATGATCCTATTCAGACACCCTTTCAGATAACAATAATTTTCTTTGCCATGACCTCTCAACCCCCTTTCACCCACAAGGTTCAAACTCTTCACAGTAATTTAAGCTGTATTTTGTTACAGCATAAACCTTCTTTCATACTTCATTCAAGTACCACCCCTTTTCCAAAACATCCTGTTAATATCCCTGAATGCTCACCCAAACCTTTCTTGTTCTCAGCTACTTCAGCCTTCTTTCTGACTTTCCTAACACCTGCCCTGGCTCATCCTGTTCACCCAAAGCCCAGTTAAAATCACCAGCCTATCTCACTGCTTTGGTCCTGTCCAGGTCCCACACACGTCAGTGTTTCCCACTTCCCCTTCACACTCCAGAACTAAGCTCTTTTTTGGCGGTTCACTCGTGTCACCTCCTCATTCTACCTGAAAAGGAAGCAGCGTAGCAGAAGGGATGCTTGTTATCACACACATTTCCTCCCAGCCTATGACAAAACTGCTTTTTGGGCAGGTTTTGATCCCAATCCCTTACCGGGATACAGATACATTCCCAACGCTACTAAATCCCTTGTGCAGAGCTTCCAAAGACATACAACTCAGTAGCTCCGCTGCCCTACAGAGCACTAATAAAGGCAGCAGCTCTGTCATGCTCACACCTCTGGCCACATCGCACAGTCCCGTAGCTGGCAGGCTCGTTGGAGCGAACGCCGATAACGCAGCAAGCTCCAACCACCGCAGGGCAGCCAGGCCCACCCGCTCTGCCCGCGGAGGGAGCACACCCCTTCGCGGCGGAGAGCAGCCCCGGCCGCCGGGCAGGGCGCACGGCTCGACACGAAGGTGCCGGAGCAGAGGACGCCCACCCCGCACGCAGAGCCGCGTCCCGGGAGCCCCGAGCGCCCGCACACGGCCCAGCCCGGCCCTACCTCGGATGTCCACAGCCGCCATGACCGCACCGCTCACTTCCGCCCGGCGCTGGGCACGGGGAGCAGGTGAGAACGGGAAGAGGAATAGAGCGGCGCCGGCAACAGAGACGGGAGACTAGAGCGGCACCACAGCAGGCGGGGCGGGGCGAGGGCGGGGCCTCCCGCAGCTGGGTGGAACCGCCGGGGTGAAGGCGGGGATAGGGATGGGAATGGTCATGAGAGTCGAATGGGATGGGATGGGATTGAGTGGAGTGGGGATAGAGAAGGACAGGACGGAATGGGATGGGATTGGTTGAGCCGAGCTGGGATGGGTCGGGATGGGATGGGAAGGGGTGGGGACGGAGTGGGCCAGGATGGGATGGGTTAGAACAGGATTGGATGGGACAGGACTGGGATAGGATTGGGTGGGGTGGGGATGGAGTGGGATGGATTGGGACAGGATGAGATGGGATGGGATTGGGTTGGGTGAGGATGGAATGAGATGGGATGGGACAGAACGCGATGGGATGGGATTGGGTGGGGTGGGGATGGAGTGAGATGGGATGGGACAGGATGGGTCGGGATGAGGATGGGATGGGGATGGAGTATGATAGAAAGGGATGGGTTGGGATGGAATGGGATGAGGCAGAATGAGGATGGGATGGGATGGAATTGGGGAGAATGAGGAGGGAATGGGATGGAAGGGGATTGGGTGGGATGAGGATGGAAATGGGGATGGGATTGGAAAACACCCCTTGTCCCTGCCCACAGTTGCTCGGCAAGGAAACATAAGCGTGCTGCGAAGGGTTGTGCTGCCCCAGCCTCCCACTACAAGTGCAAGGTGACCTGCTCCTCACCCATGAGTGATGCATAACCACAACAATGGCATTAGTGATGAAAACTAAATGCATATTTAATGCTAATTCTGAGCTGTCTGTTCAAAACCAGAGGTGCAGGTGTTCCACAATCATCTTCAACTGACAGCTCTCTGGCAACTGCCAGTGACTTTCAAAATGAAAGGGACATGGGCTGCAGGTTTCCGCTGAGCGTCACACCCATCCCGGTTGCATTGGCTGGAGTAGCCCTGATTTATATTGCCATGTGGGAATAACATGGGATGTTTGAGATAACACCATCAGAACACTGCAGGGATCCTACTGTGCGGTTTGGTCCTTGGCAGTTTGACTCTTTAGTGGTATCACTGGCCATTTATAGCATGAAGAACAACATTCAGTGCATTAAGAATATACATACACTGAAGATTAATGAGCTTTTTATCTAGACTGATAACCACAATTTACCCATGTACTGTACACAGCACCCAATGCCCCCATGTCCAGCTAGGCATCCTCCTCACCTGAGTCTTAGCAGAGGGTCTGTGAAGGTTACAGAAGGTGACAAGATCAAGAAGTTAAGGCAGAAGAATGCTGCATTGGAGGACTGGACTCTATTATTGCCAGTGATATAGTCATGCATTATATTAATTAAGTATTTTTCAACCTAACATTTCACAGTTGTCCGGTCATTTCAGTTCCTCATTTGCTGGAGACTGACACAGCGATCTGATTTATAGGTATATTGAGCCCTTGGTGCAAAGTGGTCATTCTTTGTGTGTTTTATAACTCTGCACTCTGAGAAGTCAGGTTCTCTGAAATCTCTCTCAGTTTAAGCACCTAAAACAAGATTTTTGTTATCTCTGTGCCTCAAGGCTGCATCTCTAAAAGGGGAGTGATAACAGGTTCCTTAGCTCCCAGTGGCTTAGGAAAGTAAATATTATAATCTCTGTAAAATATGAGGCTGGGGTGGTTAGTGTCGTGAGGAAACTTATAATCCCCTCTTCAAAAAAGGATTTGCCTGATGTGTAAAAAATAAGTAAAAAAGCTTGAACAGTAGAAACAGCCAAAGTAATGAGCAGACAAGCACTGTCCATCCTTAACAGTGAACACAGAAGAAAGCTATGAAAAGTTGGTACTTGATAGTATTTAATGACCCAACTATATTAAAAATCAAAGCTAACTCTAATTTTCCAGTTTTCTCATTTCTGAGTGCTTGCCTTTGTTACAGAGATAATATTCCGTATAATATACTTTGCCAATGGATAATACACGTGCGCACACTGCAGATCTCCATTCACTAATTAACTGCTACTTATTAGCAGTTTCTGCCCTTGCCAGACATACCACTTTAGCGTTATCCACAGCAGAGTGCTTCCAAATAATATTATTTGGAAATAATATTATAGTATTATTATATTAGGTTGCTGTTCTAAATCAAATATTTAAATACCCCTGTCCTGAACAATCCCCCAGAGAGCAGAAATGCCACAGTCCCTGCTCATGGCAGTGGGGTTGGAACTAGATGATCTTAAAGTCCTTTCCAACCCTAACTATTCTATGATTCTATGATCTCTGATGCCCCATCTCACTCTATTTTTGTGCAAACCATTTCTCTTCATTAGCAAAGGGGAACTCAACCTCCATTTTAATTATTTATGTTATCCACCTTTCCTGCTGACTCTGCACTTTTCCTCAGCAAGTATGTCTTTGGGTGAGGGAGGGACTGAAAAGCAAAGACTCTTGGATGGGTAATAATAGTGTTCGATGACTTACAATAAATCATCAATTACATGGTGAGACTAGCAAAGCACTGCTGGAAAGAACTGTTCATCTGGTAACATTTTCACCTTCTATAGCATAAAAATCTAGGACTTTTTCACTTGGCTTTCTCTAAAGGGAGAGTTCTGAGTTATGTCCTTGTTAGCAGGAGGTGTGGATTACAAACGGAGAGCTAACAGAAGCTGTCAGGTAATATGAGGAATTTATGCACTCTGCTTTTAATGTCAAAGGTACATTAGGCAATGACTATTTAGGCATATTCATCACATTTGTGTGTTTTAAAAATAATTAAATACCTGGATAAAAACTGGCACATTTTCATGCCTCAGTGTTTGGATGTTAGTGTCACCCTCCCCCAGTGAAATTATATTTATATATTTCTGTGATCAGAGCTAATGGGGAATCTCATTCTCCTATGCCCCCCTTCTGTAGGCACTACACATACATATACCAAAAGACACTGCCTGTAATTTACAATGTTTGTCAGCTGCAGGATGCAAGGTTGTAGCACTGAGCACTCCAACCACATTATCGGTACAGTAGGGATGCTACTGAGGACTCCTTTTATAGTCTCAAATAAACACAGCTAAATTGAGAAGACTATGTCTGCGGATGGAAGGAAAACTCTCTGTGAGCATCTCTAGCAGTCTGCAGAGATGGAACAAATAAACTTGCTATATTCCATAAGGTGAAAACTATTGTGCATGTATCCTTTCCATTACACTCTGGGCAGTTTCCAAAACATATTAGAGGCTACTGAACAAGGATATAATCACAGCACTTTGGATTCTACCAACCTGCATTTGAAATCTCAAATTAACAGTAAAAAGCTCCAAGTCCCATTTTGTGTTCTGGGCAAATCTAATTCTGTAGTGAAGCACAAGGGAAATTTACATTCCTACACTAATGCAAAATTGCTGGCCTTGAATTACTTAGAAAATTAGTGATTCACTACTGGTTTTATAGTCAATAGGAAAATGGTTTTTTAAATGCTTGCCTTTTGGTTTGGAGGGAAGACATAAAAAAATTAACAAATCAGTGATGGAAAATTATGGCCAGTGCAAGGAAAATGCTGAAATCACAGGTTTTCAAAGGAGGGAATGGGAAGGTTTGAGTGGGCTGCTTTGAGTTGAGCCCCCTTATTTTCTTTTAACATTTTTGCTGGTGAAGTTTCCTTCTTTCCACCCTGAAAACAGTGCCAGCGTTACCAGTATTTTCAGATGGCACTACACATACAGTCATTTACAGAATGGCTTCCAATAGGCCTCAAAAGCCATCGCTGAATTGTGCTTTAGAAATCCACAGCACAGCAAAATTGTAAAATTCTGGTTTTTAAATCCTTAATCAGGCACTTTTGCTGACTTCAAAGTCTCTTAATTTCTTCTTTCCTTCAGTGCATCTGCCTGTACTTTTCCTTTTCCTGAGATGCTGTTTTATGCACAGTTTTTATAAATACCCCTAATCACATGCATTGACTATAGAAAAAAATAGCCAGGCTTGTGTGCTCTTTTTTCTCCTGGAAAAATGCCATGGGGAAGATCTAACTAAGCTGACTGCAATGACAGCTGCAGCTGGTGCCCTCTTCAGAAAATGGGTCTCTCCCTTGTTGCTCTCAGCTCTGGGCTGCAAGAAGCAGAAAAACTGGGGGACAGTGAGAAGAGTCCTGGCATTCTTAGAGCATTTTAATATATCTCACAGTGCTTTATTAGAATTATCTGTATGAAGGGATGGGGAGAAAAAAGACAAAACCCTGCTAACAGTCTAAAAGCTTCTTGAGAACAATTAATCTCAAATAAAGCCCAAAAGGCTATCTGTCGAGAAGTTAATAAAGATGAAATGTCAGGATGCTACATGGCTACGAAAACTGCAGGCTGGAGGGGAGATGAGGTCCCAAGCAAAGAAGCACCAGATATGTCATCTCACACATGATAACCTATTATAAACATGACAAAGCTCTAGATGCTGGCTTTTATTTATCTGCAGGCACCTCTGATCTTAGCATCTCTGCTGCTGCATTGGCATTACCAACACAAAAGCCCACAACAAAGAAGTATGCTACTAATCCAATCTGCAGGTATTGGATCACCCAGAGGGGACTGGTGGGAAAAGCAGAGTTGCCCCCTGTCCTGAGAGCTGCATGGGTCAGATGCAGACCAATGTCCAGGAAGAGGCAGATTGTGTGGTCAGGTAACCCTGGATCATGGTCTCCATCCTGCACAGCTCTACTTGTCTGCATTTGTTTACTGGATTGGGAATCAACTGGTCTTTTACTTCCATGCAGTTTCCAAAGGGCAGATCAGGGCCCTGGAGCAGAGCCCTGGCCTTGCTTGTTGTCAGCAGTGACAGCTGACAGCCAAGGCTTGCCCAGGAGAGGGAAGAAAGTAAAGCAAACCAATTGCCTTCCCAAGCATCCTCCTTACTGCACACACCTAATAATCTAATAATCCTAATCTCTGGAGTGCACCACAGGTTTAGTGTTTGTAGAATATCTCTCAGTAAGGTTTGAATGCCATCATTTTACTGTGCATTATATACTCTAACATAGCCAAATTGCAAAGTACTTGTTTCTTATGCCCTTAGTCAGGCATTTGGTTGATCCGATAGAAGGTTTTAATGAAACAAAGCATCTCTCTAGTCTGATGAACAAAATCAGGGTTTTCTTTCATGATTTATGGTATTTTCTACTAAAAAACAGGGCTTTGGTTTGGCAGTGAGCCCTGTGCTACCCAGTGGGAGGCTGTAAAACATGGACAGGCTGACCGGGTGAGGAACTGAAAACAAATGTTTAATTTCAGCTTTTCAAGATTGGAGGGAGCTGCAAAATCCAACAAGCAGAATCCTTGGCAGAACATGAATGAAAACCCTAAAAAAATCCCTCTGCTTGAACAACAGGCCTTATAATGCTTAAAATAAAGGGTCTTATTTAATTCCAGTGAAGGATTTTCATCTCTACTCTGTCCATTTAATCACATATGGTATTTTTCTTGCACCTTCTGTCTACCTAAAACAGATTTCCTCATCTACTGCAAAATCTTAGTGTGCTCACTTCATCACTGTCTCAGGCATGTAATTGGCCAGGCAGGTCATTGATTGGATCCCTTCCTCCCTGTGCGTCTTGCACATTATTTTTTACTAGCACTGGTTGCCTGGTAACCCTAACACCTCTGCTTCCTTCCCAGGAATTTTACGTGCACCCCCTCAACAGGTACTGATAAAAAACCCCATCATTTCCATCCTGACTGCTCATCCCCAAGGCCCAGAGGGAGCATGAATTAATGCTAACAACTGAGCTAACCTAAGGTACAGAACGTGGTCCATCTTCTGGGCCTGTGAAAAATGAGTTCTAGCAGAGTGTTCCTTCTCTGCTGGATAATGCTGTATTATCAAAGGTTATTTGCAAGGTAACTGGATACTGCTTTGGAGAGACAGGAGTTCCAGCTTGGTAGAGGTGACATGAGTTTATGGGGTCTTTCAGCTCAACAGCTACATGGGGCTTTTTCCTCCTTAGTCTGCACAAGGCATTTTTTAGAGGGGGGATTTACTCAGTTGCTAAAATGTAGATGAGAAGGTATGGGTTTCTCTTCCTTTGCATTCAGAAGCTGCTGCAGAGATTGTCACTTAGGCTTCATCTTGTTGTCCTATAGCCTTTAAGCTACAAGGTCTTCTGTGGGTTAGGAAGCTTCTAGTGAATTGGTGCTCAGCATTGGCTCTGGGAATTAATACAGGGGCATAGCTCAAATAGCTCTGTGCTGCAATTTGCAAAAGAATTCCGTACTCAGGAGCATCTGCCCCTCTGTAGGAGTGGTAGTTGCAAAATTCCTGTCACAAGCTGCATTAAAATATTGTGGCTTTTCCTCCCCAAGTACAGATTATCTCATCTTTGACTTCAGTATAGTCCCAAAGAAGTGAGGTTGATATTGTTCTGATAATGATCAGATCAATATCAGCCCATCATGCTGGTGCTGCACTGTCCATCATCAGAGGCTGAGATCAGTCTTGCTATGACGCTTCACAGAAACTTAGAGGCTGTACTTGTGACCATGACCTCACAATGTACAAAGCTAGGAACAATATAAATTAGCAGGAAGACACTGGCCAGTACATTTTGCACATAAGAGAATATTCCATCTGGGAATATTCTCTAGATCACAACAGCCAAAAGTGGGCCAGTATTTTACTCCATACATTGACAGGAAAGTAGGTTAAATAAATTAAATTCACATCACAGAGATTCAGTATGTGTTCCAAACAACTGACAAACCTGCACTGATACCAGAGCTTCATCTGTATGGCTGAAAGCACCTCTCTGCTTTGCAGGTCACAATGAAGTCTGTAGGTATGTGGTGACTCACAGAATGTGCTGGGATAGTTGCACATCCAGCAAAGAACTAGTCATGTTTTTCTATCAGGCAACAGAGAGTGGAGCAAGGACACTTATGGATTAACAAGCAAAAGAATTTATTTGATCATTCTGCCCAATCTCCTCTCCCCAGTGTTTTAAATACCACCTTTGTTGAGCAGGAGAAAAATCAGAATAGCAAGGCAAGAGATATACAAATATAGCTGATCTACTGGAGTGAAGCCAAAACAGCAGAGTCAGGCATGTGTTTCTATAGTACGCAACACAGTGGGGCTCCACTGGGACTGAGAACCTTCATGATCCAGTGCTAAATAATGATAATAGGAATATGAAGAGATGAATACAGACAAGCTAGATGTCCTACAAATCTGTCAAAATTTAATATTTACCATCAGCAATACACCACATGACAGACCTTCATAGCTTGATTCAGTACCATGAATGTGAGGGATTGTAGTCTGAGGGAAAAAATGGTAAGGCAGGGCAATGAGCACCCTCTGTCAACAGGGCTGTTTATCCAGGACAGGCTTCCTCAATATGGCTCAAATCAGCAGTAAAGTGTTTCATTCACATACGAAGTATTGCATCTGTGAGCACTGCCCAACAAAAAATGCTCCTACACAATGAGCCTGGGCTTTGTACTTAAAAAGGATATGATGAGCCTTACCAAGCTACATGGTCTTGTTCACTCAGCTCCAAAATAACCTTTGTTTAGTCTCTGCTGCTTTACCAAATATCTTAATCATATTCATTTAAGTTTTGTTTGTTTGTTTGTAAACAATAAAAAGATACTGATTCAAGGATGGTTGGGGTAAATTAATTTCCTTATCTTTGAAAATCCACTATCAAAGCTATGGTGAGAGCAATATCCTTCAGAATTAAGCTCCAGGTTGACCAGAGTATCTTTTCTGTCTGTGTA
Organism: Melopsittacus undulatus; assembly: GCF_012275295.1. Lineage (NCBI taxonomy): Eukaryota > Metazoa > Chordata > Aves > Psittaciformes > Psittaculidae > Melopsittacus > Melopsittacus undulatus. The sequence continues at coordinate 15,806,018 of NC_047530.1, forward strand.
ATCCATCTATGTAACTCATTATGGTGGTTTCTTCCTAAAAGGGAAAGATAAGTGGAGAGGAACATTTTATAGCTCATGAGATGGTCTAATTAAATGATCCCTTTGCTCAACACAAAACATCTTTGACCGGGAGTGTGAAGCTGAGCTGGGGCCCCTCCTTGCTATATCTGCTCAGAAAGGAGGAACATCTATTAGTTTGAAATTTAAGATTACAAAAGCTGTGAACGTGCTTGTGGCAGGCTAACCAACATGCTCAAAGAGGAGGGGATGGATGTCTCAAGGTAATGAGATGGCACCCTGCTGCCTGGGGATACTTTTCCACAGGGAGAAGGCAGAGTGGGCTGTGAGAATGCTGCTCCTCCCTGCCGAGGAGCAGTTGGAGGCCTCGGGGTGGTTCCCTGGGCGTGGTTCTAGTTCCAAACCGTCACAAAGCAGGCTGTGGGGCAGTGCCGGGTGGCAGCCATGGAGGCACTGCGGATGCTGCTGATGCTGCTGGGCCTGGTGAGGTGCCCTCCTGGCCCAGGGGACCTGCTCGGGGGGCTGCGTGTCACCTCCATGTGGATGACGGCGCCGCGGCAGTTGAGTGCTCGGGCTGACACCAACCCCTTGGCTGTCTCTTACTGGCTGGAAGTGGCTGGGCGGCCGTGGGTGCTGCGCCTGCAGCCCAGGAGAGGGCTGGTTTCCCACCCCTTCACCCTGGTCACCTACGGCAAGGATGGGACACGCTGGGAGGAGCACCCCTTCGTTCATGACAACTGCTTCTACCAGGGAGAGGTACAGGGGAGCCCTGGCTCCATGGTGGCGCTCAGCAACTGTGGCAGGGGTCTCCATGGCATGCTTTGGGTAGAGAATGACACCTATGAGATTGAGCCCATCCCCGACGATCCGGCTTTCCGGCACATCCTCTACCGCATGGAGGAGGCCAGCAACCCCATGGGTCCCACCTGCGGGTTGACCCCACAGGAGCTGCAGCACCAAGAGCCTTTGCTGCCCTGACTCAAGGAGCCCCAGGTGGTGCAGGAGGAGGAAGAGGCATTGGAGGGTTGGTGGACACACGCCAGGTACGTGAAGATAGCAGTGGTCGTGGACAACGCACGGTTTGTGAGGTCGGGCAGGAATGAATCTGAAGTCTTGAGGCAAGTCCTGGAAGTCATCAACATTGGGGATTCTCTGTACAAACAGCTTTCTGTTCAGCTGTTTCTTGTGGGATTGGAGATCTGGACCGAAAGCAATCCTATAAACATTACTAACTCTATCTCTTATGTACTTCAGGTCTTTAACAAATGGAGAAGGTCAGACCTGTCTCCACAGATGCGCCACGATGTTGCTCACTTATTTGCATTTCAGGACTTTGGGAAGAACCTGGGACTGGCGTACCTAGGGTCCATATGTAATAACCAGTGGTCAGCAGCAGTTGATTCCTTCACTAATAGGAAGTTGTCCTCCTTTGTTATCACATTTGTCCATGAGCTGGGCCATAATCTTGGGATGCGCCATGATAAACCAGGCTGTAAATGCAGGCGAAAGAGATGTATTATGTACGAAAGTGATGTTGACACAGATGCATTCAGCGACTGCAGTTACAAAGACTACTTTGACCTAGTTACACGTGGTGCCAACTGCCTTCGTCAACCACCAGCACCCGGTACTTTCTACACCATGAAGCGTGAATACTGTGGGAATAAGATAGTAGAAAAAGGAGAGCAATGTGACTGTGGCTCAGAATCAGACTGCAGAAAGGATCCTTGTTGTCACCCAAATTGTACGTTTACTGCCAATTCCGTCTGTGCTTCTGGAAAATGCTGCAAGGGATGTCATTTCCTTCCAGCAGGAAAGGTGTGCAGAGCAAGTACTGGTGTCTGTGACCTGCCAGAGTACTGCAATGGGACTTCCCCTCAGTGCCCGCAAGATTCGCACATACAAGATGGAGCCCCTTGCGAAGATGGGGGTTATTGCTATCGAGGAAAATGTCCTACCCACCAGAAACAGTGCCAGCATCTCTTTGGCAAAGAAGCCAGAGCCGCTTCATTAGATTGCTTCAAAGCAGTGAATACTCAAGGTGACCGGTTTGGGAACTGTGGGATTCGTGACAGTGTCCATTTTATAAAATGCAGTACTGAGAATATCTTATGTGGTAGGGTCCAGTGTGAAAACCTACACGAATTGCCTTTCTTGCCGGACCACGTCACGCTAGTCCAAACCCCTGTTGGACGTAAAAAGTGTTGGGGTCTTGACTACCATGTAGGGATACCAGTAGGTGATGTGGGAGCTGTGGAAGATGGCACGCCATGTGGTCGTGATATGCTTTGTATCAACAGGACATGCACCAGTGTATCACTGCTGAACTACACCTGTAACGTGACAAAGTGTCATGACAGAGGAGTGTGTAACAATCATAACAACTGCCACTGCAGGTATGGCTGGGCTCCTCCGTATTGCAAATTGAAAGGATATGGAGGTAGTGTTGACAGTGGACCTCCTCCAGCCAGGGGCCCTCTTTACAGGGCAAGAACAGGACTATGCACTCTTTCTTACCTTATCACCGTAGTAATCCTTATAATTTATCAATGTCAAATAGCGGCATGGCTTAGGAGGAAAAGAGCCCAATTCCACAGAAGAAGATAGCAGTTATTTCAAATGCAGTTTTTCCTAAAGGAGGACGCCTGCTAATGAGTCAAAATCCTCCAAAAAAGCACTTCCTGAAGACCAACAAGCAGTAGCTTTGGGTGTTCCTGGGGAAGTCTCCCTTGGGCAGAGCCAGCTGATAATTCATCAAAATAGTTCAACACGTTCTGAACAGTTTTAATCTCATGTGATACCATTAAATGCAGAGTAAATGTTATCTTTGTTTATTTTTTATAGTACTTATGTTTATTTATATTACTGAGGTGAGTGACTCGAGAGAGGACGCCTTCAACAGGGGAGCGGGGGGAGATCAGCGTCCAGGAGCCTCAGCTCAGAGTGCCAAGAGCCACCGAGGGAGCCTCAAGTCCTCGACAGGACTTGCCCAGGAGCCGACAGCTCAGCTGAGGCGAGCAGGGACTCACAGGGGGGGAGCCAGGAGGAGCAGCACCAGCCCTGACTGGTTAAAAACCTGCCCCAGGCAGCGCAAGTGACCAGGGCAGGTCAAGGGCGATCTCGTGGGCAGGGAAGCGGGATGGTGGGCACTCACCATATGAGCAGTGCCCTGTCTGGGAGCTCTGCTCTGTCTGCCCCAGCTGTGGCCAGGGTAGGCACCCAGGCAGAGCCGATGAGAGGGGAGGCTGCAGCGCAGAGCTTGGAGTGCAGAAAGTGCCTGCACTGGTCTGGTGAGGGGAGGATGCACAATGGGCAGGGCTGCACCCACTGCTCCCTGGTGCAGGTCCTCCATGTTGTGTAGTAGCTGATGGGTTTGTGGCAGCACCTCCTTTTGTCATGGGTACCAACCTACAGAAGGCATAATTTATGAATAATTTGTGTGAATTGTGTGGCTTATGTGGAACACTTCACATTTAGTAATGTAAAATGTATATATACATATATATGATTTGCAGTAAGAAGAACCCTTAAACACACGCACACACAAAGAATAATCAATAAACTAACCCAAATCCTGAATGGGTTAGGAAGCAAAAAACACGAGGACAATTGCAACATACCCTGTTACTCCCAGCAGACAGGCAGAATTCCCTCCATCCCCAAAGCCTCCCAATAAAGAAAGAGCGATCTTGCTAATAAGGTCAAGCATAGCTTATTCTTCTAACTGCTTTGCATTTTTCAGTACTTGTATTTCTAAGCTTAGCACTATGATGAAAACAGTCCAATGATTGTGCAACTTCATAAAGGAAGGCAACAACCCAGTGGGAGTTTTTTCTAGGCTGATCTTCATGAGAAAACCATAGAATCATAGAATAGTTAGGGTTGGAAAGGACCTTAAGATCATCTAGTTCCAATCCCCCTGCCATGGGCAGGGAAACTTCACACTAAAACATATCACCCAAGGCTTCATCCAACCATCTCTAATTGAAAACCAGTGGGCTAATAATTAAATGAACTCTGGATACTGAAGTGGGTAGTTGACTGGAGATACAAGCAGAGAATCAAACAGAGGCATGGTCAATGAGTATTTTTGTGAGTCTATATTAACACAGATATTTTCATTTTAGAGGGAAAATGTCTTTTTTTCTGTTCAATCAGTGTATATTTGGTTAATAGAAATTATGAGAATATTGAGGGCAAGAAAATCATGGTTTCAGATTAATTTCTCATAAACTGCACCTGACTTTGGCACGAGAAAATCCTAGAGACCTGCAACATCTGCTATCTGCTCTAGATTTGTCAGGTTTGTAGACAGAGTCTCAGAAAGTCTGTCACATAGGGCCACATACTTCACTGATACATGCACAGGTCTCTGAATTTATGCCACAGGGATTTTGCAGGTCCATCTTTTGTAAAAGGGGTGTTTTACTGACTTTAGCTGGACCAGATAAAGCCCTTAAAACTTTCTGTCCCTGAGTAGGAAATGAGTTTTCTCCTTAACCAACTTTCTCCACTGTGCCTATCTCGGTAATTTCAGTTACTCATCTGGGAATAGTATTTATTTCTTTCTTTCATTTGCAGAGATCCATGCCTTCAGAGACTACAATCTACCTCTGGTGCAATCTGGAAAGCAATCACTGCATGCCACTTCATGCGTTTGTCTGGAGAAAACAGTGAATCAGGGCTCAGACAAATTCTGCTTGCAATTCCTGTCACAGGGATTACTGTAAAAAAGCTGACCATTTTTACATTATTTAGGATTAAATTAGGTTATCCAGACAACATTCACCTGGCTACCAAATGCAGCCTGTAGGGTGGTAACAGATAAAAGAGATTTGTAAATTTTGCCTGTTTATGCCTCAACATGGATTTTTTCACCACTGCATCCTGCATCCTCACTCCTGTGCTGCTGTGGCCTCTGTTTGTCCCTGCCCTAGGAATTGTGATTTGTTACATGTGTTCCAGCCACTGGTTCCATCTTCAAACATCCATTGCTTCCTCACTGAAGTGCAAAGGTACTGGTTTTATTATAGTATTTTCCATTTTATTCCTCATCCGTGGCATCCTTTTTATTCATCTTTTGCTCTTTCCACTCTGTCTTTGTTCTTTCATATTCTCACTACCTCTGATTTCAAAGCTCCTGTTCAGCTCCTTCTCTGGAGCATCCATCCGATGCTCTCTAGACCACTGGTTCTCCATTTTTCAAATCTCTGCTAGAAATACATTTCCCACTTTACCTACCTAGCATTTAACTGTTCCCTGCCTTGAAACCACACAGTATTTTACAGAAACATTGGATTTAAATAAAAAATTACTTCCAGCCTCCATATCCAACATTAATCAGGACTATGTCTCTGGTTTTAGTAAATACTATGTATTGTATATGCTAAAGTTTTTAAATAAGACATTATGAAGGAGGAAACACAATATCAATATATCAAGACAGGAAGCTCATAGCTGCTGGCCAAGACAGAGAAACTTCCAGCTCTACATGCTCAAAGCAGCAATTTCCCACAGTTCTCTGACAGCACATGCCGTATTTTTTAGTGGTTTTCATACTCTGGTCCTCTAAGGCAAGTAAGTGCAGTGTAGAGAATATAGCTTACCTTGGCCCTCTTTGTTTGCGGAATTTGGTAATACTGTATTGAAACTCCCTTTTCATACCCCCTGTATTCTGAAGAAGTGTGTTTAATATTGCCCTAGCAGTCATATACAAAGTATTTCAATATTTAGCATTGTATTACCTGAGGGACACAAATTCTACAGATTACTTTCTCTCAAGCAAAACAGGCCCATGTTACAGCTTATCCACATTTTAGATGGCCTGATTTAGAGCTAGCCCAAATAGAGCTGCAAGAGAGTAATGTTGGAAATGATACTTTATAATGGCAGCTGTTTATTTTAAGAACCAAAGTCTTTGGATAGTATTCCCATTGCTGCTGATTTAGCTAAGGACTCTGATTCCTGTGTAAGTACATATACACATACAAATATGCAGGACATGCATTTCTGCACTAACCAAGGACACTTCATCCAAAGTCTTCATACACTGCCTGCCAATGACATTTGGGAGCCAAGTCACTAGGCCAGGGAACATTTCACTGTCAGAAGTGAATTAGGAAATCATAGAAAAGGCACAGAAAAGGCCCAAGGCAGGGAGCAACAAGGAAAAAAGTCTTGAAACATTAGAGAACGCTTGAATGCCAAGACAGCAGCCAAAATCTCAAGATCAGGAAGCCTTCCTTTACTGAGCTGAGCTGCCAGGACACTCGATCAGGGCTAAGACATCATCATGGCAGCAGTGCACAGGCAAGTAGAGCCATGCAGCCTGCTCTGCAGGATCTCCTCAGGGTGTTAATATAAGCTATGCACAACAGCTCATAGGAAAGAAATACCTTTTCAAAGATTATAACAATGCAACAACAGTGCATTGTAGGAACCACTAACAAAAATTTCCCGCAGTGAAATCTTCAGTGAGCTTCTATTAACAGTGACCACACTCATCTCTACGTGTCCACACTTGGGACCTTACATTTGCAATACCACGTGGCCCCTCTAAATGAGTTTGAAAGGCTTTCATAGATCAAGGTCCATTAGAATTTCTCATCTCTTTGCAGGATGGAGCAGTGATGTTTCCTCACTTAAAGTTCACTTAAGCACCCAGTATAGACAGAGTTATACTGATACCAGACCGTGCTGGCCACCGTCCACCACTGCAGTGCCCTGGGAGATGAAGTCTGCTCTGGAAAGCTGCCTGGAGGGTAATGGAACCATTTTTGCAACAAAAGAAGAAAGCCAAGAACCTCACATGTGAACTGCAGACTTGATGCTACCAGGATCCCACGGAGATGGTAAGACTGTGACTGTGCTGCCCAGGGCTTTGCACTCACCAGACCTCACAAATTTATTGCTAGCAAATCTGGGATTTCATGTCCTCAGGAAAACCCCACAGGCTGCATGATGATTAATGTTGGGATGCAGCAGAAAGGCTCCTTTTTCAGAGCTTTACTCCCTTTTTATACTTTCTTGTGAACAAATCACCCACACCTATGGTAAATGACCTTAAAGATCTTCAGTTTCCACTGTAGCTTACAGTTGAGTGGTTTTACTCAAGCACTCCTTTAGATACAAGAATCCCTACACTCGGAAATGGATCTGCCTCTAGGATGAAGTGAGCCATCTGCTTAGCTGTGCATTGCAGCACCTTCAGCATGTTGGGAGAGAGAGAAAAGCAAGCAGAATAACTATATCCAAATGGAAGAGCAAGTAGTAATGCACTTACACTGAAATCTGACCCACACCCTGCAGCTCACACTTCAAACTCAATAACAGCACAAGTGTATTAAAGGTCAGGAGCATAAAACACCTTCATCTCACCTCTCTTCCAAAGACAGGATAGCTAACTGAGCTGCAGGGCCTGCCAGTCTGCTGACAGAGTGGCTAAGTACCCTCTTAGAGAAGAGTACCATTTACTGCATCCTCAGGCATACTTCCTGAAATAGCCTGTTTCTCATTGGAGGCCACTGATTACCATCTACAACTTACAGGGATTTTTGAGACAAGACAGGAAAATGGTAGAAACTTTCCCTTTGACATCAGCCCAGTCAGGTACATCTTGCACAGCAAGAGCCTCCCCAGAGGCCAGGGTTGGGTACCCATAAGGCATGACTGCCTTGGTAAGCACTGAATCTTCACCTTAGCAAAGATTGCCCCATGACATGTAAGACAACAAAAACAGATGCCATGCTTGAGACAACACATGTAAGCCCTGGTTTTCAAACTTGGCCAAACAGGGAACTTTCCAAACAACTCTGCTTGTTGCAGGGTCTTAGCTCCCTTGCATATCACTGGAACATATTAAAAAGACAGCCATTTCTCTAGCAGGTCTGCTTGCTCTGTAAAATTGGTGCTCACAGTTTTCCTCTTGCAGTTCAGCTGTAAGAAGGATTGGGAATAACTGTGCCTCGCACTATCTGGCTGTTGCACAAAGCAAGCAATTAGAAGCACAAGTGTCCCCATTTGCTCCCACGCTTCATTTTTAGACTCATAAACACAGACTGAGCTACAAAACTGAGAGAGATGGTTTTTTGAGCTTAGGGGTAGTTAGATGCACATTTGATGTGTGTCTATATGTTACCATGGAAGAATTCAGCTGAATGAGAGTTACAGCTGTATGTGTGAATTCAACCTAAGGATGCTGGTGTTAGTTATGTAGGTAATGAGCAAGTAATAAGAAATATGCACATATCCTGGAGTGCAGCTGCAATCACTGCTTGATCCTGAAGGTGTAAGGATGACATAAAGATTATGTAGCTGTCCTAATATTCACATAAACTGAGCAGGCTTTACTGCCAGTGGTCACTGGATGGCGTTTCTCAGTTCTGAGTGCCAGCAAGATTTATGGGCAGTGAGTGCATTTTAGGGTTCTTTTTATATTGTTCAGTAATGCAATTTCCAGTTATACTCGCATGCTGTCTGATTAGACTCAAATGATTTTTCCACACTCCTGTACAGATCTGGATACCAAGTGTCACCTCTTGGAATTAAATGATCTTTACTAACCTTGAACTACTCACCATTAGCCCAGGCAGTAAGAGAATGCTAGATGGGAGCAGCCCTGTAGTCTCTTATTCCCCTCTAATGCAGCATAATATGCATCCTTTCACTGTTAGAGGAATGAGTGTCTTCACCTTCACAAAGGGTCAGAGCAGGCACCCTGCCAGACATGGTGGAGTGGCTGATGCACAGTAACTCAAGCCCATACTGCCATGAAAAACATTAAGCAGTTCTGCAGGTCTCCCTGGGGCAGCAGTAACTGGGACGATGGAGGGAGGGTCTGCTTCCTCAGGGTCTTGCTAAAAGCATTGTTCTCAAGTCAGACCTAGGTCATAGCTAACTCAAAACCCTCACACCATACTCCTTTGCCTGGCATAGATGTGCCTTCAGAATTAGGACAGCCTTGGGTGTTGGTAGATAAGATAGAGGAGTGCTTACTTTGCAATCCTCAATATCTGCCTGAAAAGAAAGGTGGGTGTTTTTTTCCCCCAAATCTACTCTTTTCACACACAACAGAGGAATCAACCTTGCTGCTCTTCAGTCCAGCCTGAGTAAAGTGCAAAAGCTTTCCCAGAACACTGGGATTTACCTCAGATATTATAACTGCAGCCTGCAGAAGGACTGTCAACAACTGATTCTATGAGGTTAAAAGTGTTTCTCAAACTTGTTGGCAGCATTCCTTCCCAGTGTGACCATTTTGCAAACCAAAGTACTAATTTTTAATTAAAGTGCAAAAAGAAACACTGAGAATCACAGAATGGTTGGAAAGGACCTTAGGATCATCTAGTTCCAACCCCCCTGCAACAGGCAGGGATACTTCCCAACAGACCAGGTTGCTCAAGACCCTGCCTAACCTGAATGGTAATAAAGTTGTTTTGATTTGGCCTGTCCTGGGTCCTCTAGCCTCCATGGCTAAGCCTCTTAGCACTCTTATTTGCCTGCAAATACATCTGTTGACTGTTCTTCTTTTATTGTATGCTACTTTTGTGAAATTCACTGTAGTCCCGATTAACCTTTCTTAACCAGGCAATCATCAGGCTTCACACAGTTCAGCAGGATCAGCTGACTGATGACACAACCCAGACATAGAAGAAAACATGCACAATAAGTGTGTTGCATTGGATGAATACTCATAAACAAAGGTTCTGTTGTGCTAAAAGGAATTGTTGACTGCAACAAATGATACAGAGAGATCAAAGGAATTTGTATGAAGGTAACAAGTTTTTTGTTTTTTTTTTTGCTATGATGTTATTTCCCTTTCTTCTCTTCCTTGGTTATAACTACGTAAGACAATCTCCAAAGCAAAGGATTTTAGATGCTTCTCTGCTTTTGTGTTCCCAGGTTTTGTAGAAGCTCTGTTTGTCTTTTCCTTGTGCATGGACAAAAAGCTATGATGCAGAGCTTTACATATGATTTGGAAATAAATAATGGATGATTGACTAACCTGGTGACAAACTGCAGCAGCAGCAGCTGTGTATGCTGGAAGCTGGCTGCAGCGTGGGAATTCTGCAGCTGAGCGGAGGTGGTGAGTGGTCTCTTCTCCTGTTCACAAAGGCTTGACACCATTTTCATCACAATCTGGTTCTGGCCCATTCAGAAAAGGGTGAAGCTTGCAGTTTGCCCCCTAAGTGTTCATGAAGGGCTTGATGAAACAATTTTCACATGGCCAACAGTCCTATCAATGCCAATAAATGCACAAGAAGAACTGGAGCGACACCTGAAAGGCTACACTGCTTTTCAATTTAATATCTGGTTTTGAATGTTTATAGACTTGAGTCCTCATCATGGCCCTTAGAGTTTCAATTTATAAAAAATCTCACCCAGCAGCATAAATGCTACAGCAAATTCACACCCAGCTAGAAAAATGCATTGCCAGAGCCCAGGTGCTCAGCCTCCTGAGCTCTCCTCAGATGCTTTTCCAGTTTCCTTAGAGCACTGTCCTGCAATCTGTCCTATCTGCCTGTAACTTAATCATCCTCTCAGGTAGACAGAAACAATCGCAGCTAGAGCCTGAAGATCTCACAGCTCTGTCTCCAGTACCTTTCTCAATATTTACAGTTTCACCCAAGAGTACATCTCCCAGCCATGAACAGGACCCTCCAAAGACAATTTTCTTCAGGTAACCTCTGAGCAGGAAGTTATGGGTTAGTGAGTCATAGATCCTAAAATATCCCTATGAGGCATGTGACCGCTGCATAATCATCATCATAATAATCATAGTAATTGAGCAGTGCAAGTGTACATTTTTGGAATATGCTACGGAAATCTCAGTGCAGAGGAGGAGACAGGCACACACAGGCAGTTTTAGATGCTCAGGGCACCTGGGCGCATCCAGACAGACTGGCACACCCCATCTATTACGGAATGAGCCAGGCAGGCACCTTCTTCCGGGGACAAAAAACCCTCACTGTTGGACAAAAGACAGGCATGACAGCTAATACTGACCAATACCATGACCTCATCTCATGACATACAGATAATGACTGCAAGCTGGCTTTATTTTATCTGAATATGTGCCTTATTTCACAGTACAGTCTATCTATATAATATATAAAACTACTCTTTGTGATGCTTTCTGACAGGTTTCTGACAGGTTATCAAGCTGGGTCCCAGGCAGCCGAAAGTTAGATCTGGACATCACATCAAGGAGGTAGTTTCTCATGGTTTCCCTCAAGCACCATGTTTCCCTTGAAAAAGAAGAAAAAGCAGTCCCTTACAAGAACAGTCAACATAATGACCTATGACTAATGTGGTGATGTATTTAGTACACCCAACACATTACTTTGCTCCTCTCTATGAGGAAGGAGCTGATGGGCTAAACTGACCCTTGCCAGTCATCCTGCACAAATATTATGGCAGCTTTAAATTCTCTGGTTGAGAGATGCTGCTTTCAGCCGAGGGATACTATGTTGGTATCAACATAGAGACTAAGTTGGCCAACAAACAGCAATCATTCCAACACTTCTGTTATCTATTTTGGGATTTACACAGTTATGACATTCCTCTTCATGTTCACCAGCAAGAATTCTGAAGATTAATACATTGGGAGAGGGAGAGGGAAAGAAGGAAAAGTCACCGATGTCTCAGTGCCTCCTTTACCATACATAGAATCATACAATCATAGAACAGTTTGGGTTGGAAGGGACTTTCAAAGGTCATCTAGTCTAACCCCCCTACAATGAGCAGGGACATCTTCAACTAGATCAGGTTGCTCAGAACCACATACAGCCTGGCCTTGAATGTCTCCAGGGATGGGGCATCCACCACCACTCTGGGCAGCAATGTATGTCCATGTACTTAGACAAACTCAGAAAGAGGGAAGCAATGTTAACTCCCTATGTCACTTTGCTATACCACCTTCCAAGAAGCCAGTCACTTCTTTGATTGCTTTCACAACTACTCAGATCTGAGGAATTAAACCCCTGTGTCAATCTCCTTTCCTCTGGCAAAGTCAGTGATCCAGCACAAAAGACATGCATTGTCCTTGTGAATTCTCCTGAACAGCAATCAATAATAGTACGACAACACCTCCGAAGTGACTTAAACATACTTTGTGCAATATGACTAGCAGACAGTTTAAAGAATGACCCAGCTTGAATTTTCCTTCCTTAATTTTCAGGTCCCACACATCAAATCCACTCTAGCAACTGTGACTAATACCCACCACCAGCACACCCGCCTCCCAGGATTTCCTGATTCTAGATCACACATAATTTGAGCAAGATTTGCAAGTAACTTGTCTTATTCTTGGCTTGAGGTACCTGAAAATGCTGAACACCCATTTCCTTACAGATTTTGAGAAGATGTGTTTCGTAGGACACCTGGAAATCAAAGTTCTTGAAATCATGTAATCATTGCTGAATGTCTTAGCTCTAATTTCTCTCACACAAGTATTTCCAGAATTATATTTTTACCACAAGTATGATGCTATTTGCTTCTCCTCGAGGCTGTCTCTTAGGTTCAGGTGAGTACATGCATGCCTGTATCACACCGTGCCCACAACTCCAGCAAGGTCTAGAAACCTAGCAGCAGTGGACTCACGGTGCTGATGGATAAAGCCCATGTTCTTAGCCCTGCTGACAGGGAATTCTCCAGGTATCAGTTCCAGACCTACATTAACACCTTCACACGGAGCTGTGTCACACAGCTATCCCAGTCTGCCCGGCACTGCACCACCACAAGCTGTCACACTAGGCTGGACATACTTCATAGCGAAACTCCATTTTAAAATGTCCTCCTGATTGCAGAGGGAAGCTTGGACATACTGTACCACAGCTGCAGCTTTGCCATGTAAAAGTGATGTGTAATGAAGAGATGCCTCTCAATACAGTGTTGAGAAAAAACCTCATTATTTTTTTATCCATCCTGTAATTTGTAAGCACGAGGTATGACCTACAAAATATCTTGGATCAACAATGCACCCAAAATACATCAAACTGCTCTAATACAAAACGCAGACATGGTGTTTGGTCTAAGAAATCAATGCCTAGTGCTGTGAGCAGTCCTGCTGTTTCTCTGTATGAGGTGAGCAACTCCTTACAGGTACCCTCAAACCAGGAAATGTTCCAGGCATCAGCGAGCATCAACCCATTTTTTCGGCAGCACATGGTAAAATCTGATTCAGGAAAATCAAAGTCCTGAGTGGCTGATGTTGGGGCAGGTGCCGGGCCTTTGCTGCTGTAGAGCACACAGCAGGCTTAGTTTGCCCTGCTCTTGTTTGCCCTGCAATATGGAGTTTACACACTGCAAAACACTTTGAGGCACCATGAGCCGTTGCAGGTGGTGGGTGGCCACTGGTGGGATCGGGGAGAGGCGAGGGATGAGGGAAATTGGGATGAGAAGGGGAATGGAGGAGATGGGATCCCAGCCTGAAGACAGGGACATGAGACCCTAAAATGCAGCAGGGTGAGGCACCGGGAGGGGAAGCGGCTCGGATACAGGCGGCTGTAGGCAGCTGTGTGGGGGGATCTGCGGGTCTGGCCGGTCTGTGAGCAGAGCGACCGGGCACACACTCTGCTCAAGGAGCGGGGCCGGGGCACCCCCTTGCTGGGCGGGGGTCGCGGCGATGCCCGCGCCGGGCGGCGGGTGTCGGGGGCGGGCAGGGGCGTGCGCCCCCGGGGCGGGCTGCGGGGCGGGGGGGGAGGAGGAGGAGCGGCGGCCGCCGGAGGATGGGAGCGGGCGGCGGAGCCGGGCAGCGGCGCGGGGGCAAGGCCGGGAGAGCGGCGGCATCGCCCGCGTAGGGCGGCGCGGGAGCCGGGCGGCGCCGCTGCCATGGAGAGGGCGAGCCCGGCGGCGGGGAAGCTGAACGCCGGCGGCCGCGGGGCGGGCGAGGGGCTCGGCCCCGCCGGGGGAGCCCAGCCGCGGGCGGCGGGAAGCGCCGAGCCGGGCGAGCTCATCGGGAGGGCTCTGGATTTCAAGAGCGAAGGGGCGCAGTGCTACAAGGACAAGAAATTCCGGGAGGCCATCGGCAAGTACCACCGCGCCCTGCTGGAGCTCAAGGCTCTGCTGCTGCTGCTGAGCCAGGAGCCGCCCGGGCAGCGCCCTCCCTCCGCAGCCGCCGCTGCCGGGCTCAGCGAGGAGCAGCGGCAGGCGGTGGAGGCCATCGAGGTTGACTGCTACAACAGCCTGGCAGGTCAGCGGGGCCGGGGGACGAGGGGCGGCGGGGACCCCACACCTTCCCCGACACCCCTCCCTTTCCCTCCGCAGAGCAGTGCTGCCTCACTTCTCTGCTCATTTCATCTCCTTTCCTTCCTCTGCCTTCCATTTTCATCGCTGCTCTCACGCCGGGCGCAGAAGGGCTGTCAGTGCCCCTCTCGTTGCCCGCTGCCCCAGGTAGCGCTGTCTGGGTGGAGGGCTCAGGCTCGGCCGTCCCTCACCCTGCGGCTCAGCTCCGGTCCTTCCCCGCTGGCTGGTCCCCGTGCCGTGCTCTGCCCCGGGCAGTAGGTGATGGGGCGGGCACGGCGCTGCCGTGGGACGCTCAGACTTAAGAAATTGTGGCTCGTGGGCCGGCCGAGATTGCGGACTGCGTTTTATCCTCAGCCCGAGATGTCCTTCAGTGCCTTCACCGCAGCTCCCGTTCGGGTGCCTGTAATTAACAGTATTACAGGGAGGGAAGACTCCTTCTACCACATCTGATGTAAGGAAGGGGAAGGGTTTGGACGCCACTGCAATAGCTGCAAATAGTGCTAGATATAAAAAGAATTTTTTCCCTCTTAGCCATGAAAGTTGAAAGCAAATGTAGTCCTGGCTTCACACTAGCTGCCTGTCATCACTGTGGTTAGTAGACATTTGATCATCACTCCCTTTGCTCCCTGCTGTCTGTTTAGAACAAGTGCTGCAGGAAGATGGAAGGGAGCAGTGGGGGGGTCAACTACTTTGTAGTTGGATTCTGAAGTCCTTACAAAGACAGGACTCCTGTTGACTTCAAGGGTCTTTGCCCAAGCAAGAGCTGCAGGATCAGGGGTTATTTTTGGTCCCTAGCATCTCATGGATTTTTTTCTTTCCAAGCCTGAAAGCATCTCTAAAACAAGAACTCGTGCCTAGGTGTGTAAAGGGAGGAGAGCATTCATAACCTGGGCAAGGTGCACAAAATGTCAACCTTAATAAAGCTCTGTTGTTTTCCAGAAGGATGACAGGTCACTCATTGCCCTTTATATCCTTGGAGAAAAAAATGGCGAAAATCAGGATGTTAGTGTGTCAGTAGTCACCATCACTTGGCTTTTGGGCTTCTAGACAGAGTTGGTTAGCTTTGTTTCCTGTTGTCTAGTGCTAAAAAATAGGCACAGAATAAAGCAAATGCTTTAAAATACCAAGCCAGCATCTTGTCTTGTCTTAATCCATGCCAATCTGTTGTAATTGATATGTCTTTTGGAATGTAATGGAGGGCACAACTTAGCTCCCTTTCATCATGTTTTCTAATATTGTTCCTTCGAAAGCCTGTTGAAATGGCATGGAGGGAGAGGCAGGTGAGATTCCAAAGTGATACCAGAATTGCAAAGCTGTAATTTTGTCTCCTTCCAATTTTCTGTTCACGGGCTTATTAAAATCCATTCTATTTGGCAAGGATCATTTAGTTTGTACAGGGTTGTGCAAAGAGCCTATAATATTCAAACAATATAGCTTGGCAAGCTCCTGGGCTTGAAAAAGTACTCACAGGCAATATCTCTGCTAGATACAAACGAGACATGGTAGGTAGAAGGTAAACGAAGGAGGAGGGATGGGATTTGTTTCTGTGGCACTTTCTGCTGGGTACACAGGTTCCACTTGCTAGGAATGTGTCTGCTCCTGCTGATGAAGTTGTCCTGTGCAATGGTCACTGTCCAGCTCCTCTACTGTTCTGAGTGTGTATGGGGTATTTTTTTTTGCTGTTGGTTGTATTGGATCTTGTCAGCAGTAGCAATCAGTGTGAGAAACGTGCTCCATCTTTAACCTAGATTGGAACAGATTTTTCCCTAAATTTAACCAGTGTGAGCACAGGAGGAGATGAGCATAATTAACCCTGCAAGCAGTGCTTTTCCTGGGATAACCTCACAGCAGGTCAAGCTGTCATTTTGCACAGGCAGTTGTCACATGTTTTCAGTAGATGGCACGCACAGAGCAGAGAATGGCATTTGTCTCAGAAATGCGTGGCTTCGTGTGTGTCTGCTGGGCTGTTTGCAAGCAATGCTGAAGAAATGCCCTGTATGATGGAGAGAGGAGTGTGCAGTTAAGCTGGAATTGCAGTATTGCTACTCCTAGCCCAGTCCCAGAGCTCCTGTTCTAGCAGGAGCATCTATGAATTAATGTCTGAAGGGAAGGGGGGGGGAGTTTCCCCAGAAATGTCACAATAACTAGTATGCCTTTCTAATGGCAACTTCAAGAGGTGCAGCAGTGGGACTTTATTTTCCAAGTGTGGTGCAGCAGAAGCCACCCATTTCTTCACGCAGTGGGCTGGGGCACAAGCGCATACTGTTAGGGTTGAAATCAGTGTTATTTTTCGTGAGCAAGAAAGGAGACACAGGGGGTTTTGCATCTCAACATGGAATGGGTGCCTAGAGCTGTTTTTAAAATAAATAAATCTACATAGTGCAGGGAGCATAGCAGCACTACATGTTAATTCTAGAGAAAGCAGTTTTCCCTTAGCTCTGATATGTACCCAGTAGCATTAGCAGCTGTCATCCGAGTGTCCTTGTTAACAAGTTCTTTTAGCACCTCCGCTTACTCTTTAAGCCTAGCATTTAAGAAGCCCACCTTGCTTTTGAACTGTCATTTGTTATGTGGCCACCACACATCCACCTGTCAGAGATGTTTTGTGTTACTGATGCAGATGCGCGCGCACGCACACACACATACACACATACACTTACTTGTTTAGAAGCAGCTTACCAGTCAGAGGAGGGCATCGACTATATTTTGGTAAATATGCATTTAGCCAAAGAAGTAGGTGAGAAACATGCACCCAAAGGAGATTTGGGGCAATCTCATGGGTGAAGGCTGGGGTTGTTTTTTGTTTTAATCTGACTGATTATATGAGTAAGAACATGTGGGCAAACAGTAAACTGTTGTCAGTGCCTGTATTGCCTCACAGAATGTAAATTTAGGCACAAACATGCACACAGATTGGCGTTTAGCTCCACTTCTTTTGTAGAGCATCTTCAGCAGGCAGTTCTCTTACTGCGAGGTATGATGGCCAGCTCTTTTCTTTCATTGGAGCCCCACAGTGTTCGGTGTGTTTTGTGTGGTCCTGTGTTGTAGAGCTGAGTGACACCCCCAAACCTAAATTATTTAGCCTATTTCAAAGGATCCCAGATCCTGGGTTTTGAATTCTCATGATTTTATTTTAGTTTTTACATTTTACATCAAGATTTTCACTGCTTGCCATTGGCAGTACTGCTTGGATTTCTATCACTAAGCTGCTAGCTAGGCTTGAGTTTAAACTCCAAGGGTTTTGCCTACCATGTTCTTATATGGGCCTGCTGATATTCCTTCATCTTATCACAAGTGTCTCCGATAAATGTCACCAGAGGCGAGTGCAGCAGCATGGTCACGTCTCCCAGAAATTGCTAGGGTAGGCAAAGATAAATCCTACCACCAGCATAGAGCCTTGCAAAATGAATGCAGGGTTGTATGGCAAACAGTCCTTTCCTTATGACTCACTAACTGATGGTCTCTGACCTTGAGAAAGTCACTTGACCTCTTTTTCCCTCACTCAGCCCTATTGAAAAATAAAGAACAGTCTCATCCTGATGGTGCATTCAACTGGGTTTCCCCCAAACATGCTCTTTCTAAAGAAGATGAATGTATAAAAAACACCTGCAGAAAAGCGACTGGCCAAATATCCCTCAGGTCTTAGTTGCCTTTCTACTCCTACAGTATATTTGGTCTAGAACAAGCTTAAATACTTTATATAATGCATGCAGGTAGGGATTATTTACCTACTACAAATGCAACCATTACTCTCATGGAACACAATGATTATTTTATTCCAGCAGTATTGCCTAAAATTTTACAGGGTCAAAAGGGCTATGTCTGCTCTGCAGAGAAAAACAAATCCTAGTCATGCCAAAGCAGCAAAATGCTAAGAGTAAGCATAGTTTTAACCTTTTCTTGTGAGGGAATGGTGCAGTGTGATAAGCAAACCTTTGTTGGTTATCCTAAGTAGGCAGAAATGCAAGAGCTAATCCTGGCAGGAGAAACAGAACCAGAGGGAGAACTGGGGATCAGGAGTGGTGCAGGGGCATCTGGGTTTCTAATCTTCCCCTTCTGCGCTAACCAGTTTTATTACCTTCACCAGATCTTTCCATTCTTCAAACCTCAGTTTATATGTCTGCACTTACGACTTCTTGGGGTTACTGAACAGCTTTGTTAAATACATGAATGCAAATTAAATGTAATGTGTTTATATCCCCATTCAGGTGTGTTTAGTGTACTACAGGAGTCTTGGCAGGAGGGCACACATAACCTGCACAGAGTATTTAAAAGTATAGCCATACAAAATGCATCTCAGCCTGGATAATGAGGTTTTTCTACACTGGCAGAAGAGTGCACTGGGTACCATTCATGTCTATGTGAAGGCCATAGTGACAGTCCCACAAAACATGGCATTTCTAGCACTGTAGGAACCTCCTAAGCACCTCTGGGCTCTAGCTCCCAACTGTCACCAGCTGCACAGATTTCAGTGAGCAATCTCACTGGGAAATCCAAGTAAAAATACTTATAACACTTAATACAAGCAAAAAAATAACTAAACGTGAGAAAAGCTGGTAAAACTTGTCTCCACTGACCACCCACTAGGACTCCTGACAAGGAGTCTCTGCTAAAATCCCATCTCAGTATATAGCTGTTAACAAGTACAGACTCTACCAGGACACATGGTGCTGTGGGTGTTAAAGCAGCCTTGGATTGTTGCTTGATGCAAAGGGGTTTTTATGCACTGCATCAACAAAAAAACACCCTCTGTAAGGATGCTGTGCAGTGGGAAAGAAAGAGAGCAACAAACAGAGCAGGTCTGCACTTTAATGGATTGAGTTTCCCAACACTATGGTCAGCCAGAGTGCATGGGAGTATCTTGTTTTACAGGCCTGATGTAATTACTGCTCCTGGTAGGTGACACTGCAACAGAGAATAAACACAGAAAACTATGTGTGGGTTTTTTAATGATAGGCCCAAACCCTGACATACTTAAGAAAAAAGTGGGATTTGAAGAGCCATTATCAAGAGCTACTCTTTAGAAATAATCAATATTTACCTACTATTCCCTTTTATTTTGGAGACCAAAATTCTCCCTATTGAGGGATTTTCTTGTCCATTGAGAGGATAGGTTGGAAATACATCCAGACACTAGGGGAGAAGGAGGGATGAAGAGAAAGGATGCCAAGTTGCCACCAAACTTGGTTTAAGTGATACATATCAGATGATGTCCCTCTTATGGAGGCAGGAGATGCATTTTCCTCTATATACTTCACTATTCTTCCCAAGCTTCTTCAAAACTTGAGGCTCTGGTGGGGTTTTTTTTTGCAGCCATTTCTACCACATGTTAAATTTCCTTTGCATGAGGAGAGCCTGTCCCAGTTGACTTTGTCACCATTTGCCTGAAACAAAACATAGTACTGTGAAGGTACAGATCCCCTGCCAGACTGCTGAGAAGGAGCTGCAGTCTGGGTGAGCTGAGATCCATCCAAGTCTAGCTACAGCTTACCATGGAGGATGAAGCAGGAGATACAAAAAATCACAAGGATTCTTCAAGACCAGAGCGGTGGTTAATTTGTTTACCTAAAGAGTACTGGTTGTTCTGGTACTGGTTGAGAACAGTGATATGTTTTCTGAGAGTTCTGTAGCAGCACATGCTGCCAACTTTGCTCCATCCTCTTCTGAAATGCTGTCCTAGAGTGTCCTCCAGCAAAAGTCCACAAGGAGTCACAGGCTCTTACACAGGTTTCCATCAGTGCTATGCTAAAGATGGTTCAGCTGGCTCAAAAAAACAAAACCAAAGCTGGTTCCTAGTCTATTGTGAAATACACTCATGAGTTTCATGTTTACTCCTTTCCTGAGAGCTGCACCACCTCTGCATGGTTCAGCACGTGGAACATCCTTCTGCTCTTCATGTTCACTTGGCCTCAGACCCAGGAATTTCTAACCAAACTCCAGACCTGTTT
This sequence comes from Melopsittacus undulatus, assembly GCF_012275295.1. Taxonomy (NCBI): domain Eukaryota; kingdom Metazoa; phylum Chordata; class Aves; order Psittaciformes; family Psittaculidae; genus Melopsittacus; species Melopsittacus undulatus. Next base: position 15,826,225 of record NC_047530.1, read on the forward strand.
TCTCCAGCCTTTCTCCTAGAACTGCTTCCCAGTTCAGCAGTACATCTCCAGTTCCTCATCAGTGTCCTCTGAGCAGGGAAACTGGTGCTCCGGAATGAAGGGCCATCAGAAGCTTTCACATTAGCATTTTAGGATGAGATCTAATGCATGCCTGTTAAAGAAGTTGCTGTGAGGAAAGGAACAGTAAAAGTAAACAATATAAACAAAAGGGGAGGTCTAAATGTTGCCAGGTCCCAGCTTCTTATTGACATTGTGCCATCTCACAGAAAACACCAAAGAAAAGACTATGAGACTGATAAAACAAAATGAAGAAAGAGAGAAAATACATCATGAAGTTTTGAGCATTTACTGGCTATTTATATTCTTCTCTTTTATTTCATGGATGAGAAAATTATATAGAAGGGAGATTACTGTTAAAAATCATGTTCCCAGCTCACTCAGGCAACCATATAAGTCTAACATAATAGACTAACACAGAGAGTTAAAAATGCTCTGAAGAAGGAGTCAATATTAACTATCATTAACTAGAAAGTTGTTACTAATGGCTGCTCAGGAATCTGTTTCCTTTTGTTCCTTCCTGCATTGCATCTTGGATAAGAAACCGCATAGACATTGATCGATGAATGCAGGTAAATCTTGTGATAGCATGGAGCGTTACTATTCTGTTCTCTTTAACAAAGATTGTAGGGTCAGTTTCTGGAAGCTTTGCTGGAATTACTGAAGGTAACTTCAGCTGGGGCATGCTCCCTTGTGTGAGGCTGGGAAGTGGTGGTAGGACGCTGTTCTTATACACTTACCAAGGCAGCTGCGAATGCCTACCATTGAGCGTGGGGTAGGAGCAAGTAAGTCCGTCTCAGCATAGCCATTTGGAATTTAGGACAGCACTAGAAACAATACTAAGACAATTCATGGAAATTAATTGGGTACAGTCACATTTTCTCTCTATGATAACCCAATGCAGAAGTGACAGCTGGGAGCTGTGATCTTTAGTGGTCATAGCTTGATGTGCCAGACCTCATCTGTTACTATCCATAGGCAATAGCTAATGTCATGCTCTTAACTTCAAAATCCACTCCATTCTCCCCACTCTCCAAAATTCTTGACGCAACATCACCCTGAGGCTCATAGGCTGGTTAGCACCATCTGCTTCTCCTTGGATTTGTCCCATGTACCCTGTTCTCCCATCATATTTCTCAGCCCAGGAGGCAAGGCTGCTTATGCAGTCTGTGCCTTTAACCTTTGAATTCCCGTACTTGCTCTTCCAGTTGCAATGCACTTAGACTTTCTGACCTCCCCGAGTTTTGTCCCTTTACAGACTTCCCCCATTTCTGTTCTTCCAGTGAGGTGCTCTCATCCCCTTTGTTCTCATACTCTGTGCCACAGCACCTTGTTGTGCCTGATTATTTTGAGCTGATTTTGCCTTCAGTATATTAGTGCAGGTTGGACCTTCTCTCTCTTCCTGGCTTTCCTCAGGGCCCATCTCTGGCTGTGACACCTGCAGGAAGCCAGTCTGTTGGTGTTGTTTACCTGTACGTATAACACGGAGAAGCACCACTCTAAAACAGCATGTACGTGTTCAAGCATGTGACTGTATTCCGTATCTTCACATCCTTTGTCACTCATCTTGATAAAATTACCAACTTCTCTGATCAGGGGCATGAATTTTAACACTTGCTTGTCCTATGTAGCCATGATCACAGCTTTGCCCATCACAACACCACATACTAATCCTGAAAGCCATGTGTAAGTCACTGTCCCTAAATCGTTCTGCAATAGCCTCCCAACGGGAGCTGAGGGGTGGGAAACAAACAATCTCATGCTGTTTGTACCTCTAGCAGTTGTGGATCTGTTTGCCAAAGAACCCAGGATTGCTTGATAATTCCTGAGTCCCAGGCTCCTGACTATCATGACATCTCCATCCTATTCACTTATATGTACCGTCAACAAGGAAGGAACTGCAACTCTGCACATGTCCCTAGGTGGAAAGAACACCATTCTTACACTGCTGCATAAGCTTTTCAGGATGCAGGACACTGATTGTTCATTGCAATGCTACATTTTTCCTTCTCCAGCATATCCATGGTTGACAGGTCAGATCTCTGCCCTATTAAAGCAAATACTTTTCTAGCCACTGTTCAGTATTCCCTTTCTGTCTTTAGTAGCAGCACTGCTCATTGCACTTAACTTGCTGCCAGTTTAGGGGGCTGTCATGTAGATTGTTCTGCATCGATGGCAACAGCAAGTCCTTTCATATCAGAGTGGCAGGCAGCAAAACTCTGCTAATCCAGCTGTCGATCTAGTTGCTTGGGAGCTGCTGGAAAGGAGCACCTGGGTCAGCCAGCAAAGAGTCACCAAACTCCCAAATTTTCATTCCAAAGCTTCTGCGATGCCCTGATTACAACTATCAGTTTTCACACTTCTGGTGTTACTCTGGCCTGGCCACATCAGAGACATCTAAACAGCTCATTTGCTATTCAAGGAGACTCAAGTGAGCTATGTACCTTGCTGTAAGTCACCTTATTGTGTAAAGCAGGAGGGGTCAGGGAGAACCTAATCAGGTAGTGGTGGAAATGTGCTACCCATCTGATGCATCTGTAAGGCTTAGCCTCATTTCAGGTCAGCCCAGTTGGATGCTGCTTATCCGAGGTCTTTTCCAACTGGAAAGACTTAACTCTCAGCTATGGGCAGCAGAGCTGTTTACTGCTACCTGAAGCAGATGGAGAGGAGAATACAAAACAAGCAGCAGGGTATCCTTCCCACATTCCTCCGTATAGTGAGTGGGAGAGGAATTTTACTCCTGGAAGCAAATTAAAAACAGAGGAAGTGACTGGGACACAGCATTTATGTCAGACCTTTAGTGCTTCCTTTGGCTATTCCTGGGCTGGTGTGTGGGCTGTGGTACCCCTACAGCTAGCATCTAATCCACAAATTCACCCTGATATGAAAAGCATCTTTATGATATAAAGAAAGATCTTTCAACCAGCTGCAGGGAAGAAGCTGTGAGAATTCACATTCTGGCTCAACTCCTGCTCCTAGAGAGGGAGAGGGCAAAATTATGTTATATCCATTCTTTCAGGGAGCAAATCCATGGAATGACAGTAGCCTTTCCCAAACAGGAGCTGCCTGGGGAGGTCATCACCTTACCCAGTTGATCTTGCAGAAGTAGAAAGATGAGTCTGTTATGATGCTCTGGAAAACCATCATAAGTCAGCCCTAGCCTTTGTTCTGCAAAGGTACCTTTTTTATTGTCTAGTGTTTCAAAAACAAACAAATCAGAATCTCTGCCCAATGCCTGTAGCAATGATTCTCTCATCAAACAGCATGATGCAAAGTTAAGCCTCAACTCCTTTAGTCAACATATTTTTTAATACTAGCATAATTCAAATCCTAGATTACTATCCTCTTAAATGCTTTACAGTGATTAATTGCTTAAGACGTGATAGTGCATTCAAGTTGCAAGGAAACCGGAACAGCACAAGATATTGTGCTAAAGATACTTATATTGGAAATACAAAGAAAATGCATTCATTTTCCTTTTTACATTCTCTGTTGTGATAGAGCTCAAACTGAGGCAGCCTGGGAGCTTTGCTCATACATGATGGTGGAGGTAAATTAAATTAATAGATTAATACAAAATAATTTTTAAAACTCGGGGCTGATTAACTTGAGAGTACAGTGCCAGAAGGTGTCATGGCGTTAAAGAACCTAATAAGGTTAGAAAGAAGGCTTAGACATATAACTAATCAGAACATTCACTGCTGTATTAGGCAGAGTAAGAACTGTAAAGCAAATATTATATTTTCATGCTTGATAACCACTGCTAACTGGTTTGGATTTAAGAATAAACTTCTCTGGGATTTTCATTTCCATGGCCATGTCACATAAATGACTCAGTCATCCTGTGATCAGCGAGCATATTCACATCCTTTTCCTCTTTGCTTGTTTCCAGCACATGAGCTCACAATCTAGCAAAAAGTCTTAGTAGTCCCAAAGAGCATGGTCTTAAATTTGGATTACCAACTTCCATCCCAGGTAAATTTACTGCTGTGTACTAGGTGATGTAGTTCTTTTTTTATCACATTGTTGTTCTTGTCCCTTTTGACAGTACCTTCCAACTTCACAGTCAGTAGGGCACCCCTACTTTTACACTGGGGTATTAACAAAACATTCAACAAGCTCAAATCTGAATTTAATTCCTGAGGTATTCTACTAGTGATCTTACCAATATGCTTGTCAGGGCCACCCATTTCAGCTTCTTTAGCCACCACATAATATACTGTTTTTTCGTCTTCCCTAGCTGAACTATAAAGGCACAGTCAAGAGAGGGAATTTTATTAGTGGCCTGATTCAATGCAATGATTCCGGTGTTCCTGGTGCCTAGAAACAAGCTCTCTACTTGGGGTGGAAGTTACCCTCCGTGTACTCCAAATCACATATAGGTGCTGCCTAGAATTCTTGCACCACCAGCAATGCATTGCACAAACCTGGTTTATGATAGGTTTGTGAATGACCAGAGATCTTTACCTGAAGCATTTTACCACAGTTTATATTAAAGAGAAGACATCTTATTAGAGGACTGGCTTTTGCTCCTGCACAGTTCGACCGCTGACTTTTTCAAGCAAATAATATACCGAATCATGCCTCTGGTTTTTAGTTTATTTTTTTTCAGCCTTATTTTCAAAGGAAATTAGTCATGACAAGTGTGTTTCCTGTGGCCTGTCAGTCCTCCTCTCAATAACTTTCAAACCTGTTGGCCAGCTAGATTTGAGAGACAGATATCTCAATGGTACTAAGTTTATAAGGTACAAATGGAGGGCAGCAAAGGGTCAAGAACGCTAGAGGCCCATCTACATGAAAGAGTGATGCTTAAACTCACTTTACATCATCTGTCAAAGCTCAGCCAGGTGATACAGCCTGACACAGCCGGGATCAGCTGGTGCTGTTCCTGACAAGCAACTCTTTTCTGTAAGCTTGTTTAGTGCATTTATTTAAAGAAAATGGAGTTGAGAACTTTGTTTTATAGCGATGTCTCTTCAATTAGATAGACAACAGTTGACTTGGGCATCCTCTTGATCTTTGATTCTGTCAGTTCTCCGCTCCATCCCTCCCACAAGAGGCCATAAAAGCTTCTCTCTTTTTCAAAACATCATTAAAATGGAAAGGCTTGGGGCTACACTGGATCTGGATAAAGCACATGAATGTGTTGCTATTTTCATGAAAGAAATGTTCCTTCTTGCCATTTGACCATCTTCCCTAGCTGAAAAGTCTCATCCGGCAAGGTTCAAGGGAAAACCAAAAGCATTTCAGTTCCGATCAGTTATACATGGTATGAATACACAAGGAGGTGGCTCAGAGACAGCCTGCTCTCCACTCCTTAGCAGACTCTGCAATTGTCTGCTCTTTCCTGTGTCCCAGGAGGTGAACTGTGAGCCACCACAGGGCACAGCACACAAATGTCATGCAGCCATGTCATCGTGCCTTGTTTGTGGTACAGGATAAAGTGCTAGCTTTCATCCCAGATTGGACATGCTGCAGTAAGCCAGGCCTGAGGCAGTTGTGACATGCACAACCGTCAGTGACTTCATTTGAGAGCCTTCAAGCTGTTCCAGCTGCATTTCATAGTCCTGCTGTCAGTTGTTTGAACCACTGAGCAGAGGATTCTTTACCCTTCAGTAGAGAAGGCAGCTTGCAATCCATAATTTCCTCCAAAGCTTCTCCCTATTTGATCACCTCCTTGTCTCAGATGGGTTAAAAACCCTCAACAATCCATTAAGACCTTAATTTCATTGTGTAATATGTTCTAGTAAGAATCATAAAATATTTGACAGCACTTGTTAGAGATGGACTGCTGTTGAATTCGAGGCACCTACCAGATGGTTGTTACCATCTAATGTTGCTGATCTCTGATAAATTCTATGTGCTTTTCCCCTGTGAAAACAACTCAGTAGACCAGATTCCCCCAGTGGGTGTCAATAGCAGCAGGAGGCCAGAGGAGGAAAGGCTATGATGTAGTTCAGGTGCCACAGTGACAGAGTAAAGCAACACAAGGTGAACAAAAGCAAAAAAGGAATAAAAAGCAGTGGAATAAACAGCAACTGGAACAGTAGATCTGAAGGCAAAACATATCGAAAGTCATATTGGCTGTACTAGACTGGACTACACAAGTACTGATTTTAAAAGGTAGAGACAGGTCAAAGATTACTAGATAAATATAAAGTCAGAGAGGAGAAAACCTCCAGGGGATTTAACCTGGCAGATCAACAGTAACAGCCTTGGCAAAAACAAACAGAAGGGACTTCCATCTCTTCTAATGTGGTTTCAGAAGGAGCTAGTATCTATGGCTATTATAGAATCAAAATGATCTAGCAGTTGAAAGCTGATTGAAGCTCTTGCTCTACCGGTGCTTTGCTAGGACTTCACTCCTACTCTTCTGGCTAGGAAAATCAAAGGCATGGAGATTAGGCAATACAATATGAAGATCATAGAATCATAGAATGGAAGGACCTTAATATCATCTAGTTGTAACCCCCCTGCCAGGAGCAGAGACACTTCACACTAAACCATGCCACCCAAGACTCTGTCAAGCCTGTCCTTAAACACTGCCAGGGATGGAGCATTCACAACTTCCTTGTGTAACCTGTTCCAGTGCCTCACCACCCTAACAGTAAAGAACTTCTTCCTTAGATCTAAGTTTAAACCCATTACCCCTTGTCCTGTCACTGCAATCTCTGATGAATGGTCCTTCTCCAGCATCCTTGTAGACCCCCTTCAGGTATTGGAAGGCTACTATCAGATCCACCTTAAGCCTTTCATTTAGGTAGAATGAAGATTTGCTGGTACACAGCTGGGGACAGATTTTGGCTTCTGCAAACAGTTCTTGTTTGCTTGACACATAGGTTTTAACTGCTTCTTTAATAGTACCATAGCTAAGAATTTTCAGTAAGTTTGGTTTTGATTTGAAGGACTGGTAACTACAGGAACAGGTAGGTCGAAATACTCTTTCAAAACAGAAGCTATGAGGATCACATGAAAAGTTTGCTGAAATTTCTTCCTTTGTAAAGCTTTGTTCCTCTGAAGGAAAACTGCAATATTATATCACTGGTTTGTGATGCACCATCCCCCCCCCCAAAAAAAAAAACCAAAAAAACCAAAAGCATAAATGACCACAAATTTGCCTTAAAGTAGCTTAAGAAATAATAATTTCAAAATAATGAACACTTCTAAAGAGCTGCACTCCAGGAAATTAGAAGAGTCTGCAATACAGGAACATAAACACATAGCAAAGGTGGAAATCATTCATGGCTGCTGTTACTTAAGTGCTTACATATCCACATGTCTGGCCAGGATCTTGCTCCGATGTTCTCCAATGGGACCGTCTGATAGGAATTAGCACTAAATGCGAGCCATCAAGGAGAGCTTAGGACTGTTCATGCTCCAAGTGTTTCAGGGCAATCAATAACAGAATTGCAGAGCTGAACAGTTCTGAACAATGTGAGACCACAGAACAATGTGGTCAACAATGAACCACATCCATACCCCATGTGGTTCAAAGGTACAGATAAGACACGTCCCAGATAACATTTGGTTAAGCTGTTCTTAAACAATGGCAAAGCTAGGATCCTTCACAAGTTCCCCAAGCGGTTTATTTCAATGCTTCACTGCTAGAAAGTTCTTCCTAGCTGAAACATAAGCCTTATTCTTACTTCCAGAGTACAAGAAGAACAGATTGTATCCTGAATATACTGTTCTTTGCAATACAGGGTTGGGTTTGGGTTTTTTTTGTTCTTTTTACATATATGAACATTGTTAGCCTCTCTTCCCTCACTGTTTTCTTGAGCCCTTATATTCTGTCTTCTGCTCTGTTTCCCTGGTATACTTACACAGTGGGTTTTGTTTGGTCTTTTTTTCCTGCCTAATTGTGGGACATTTATCTTGCCCCTGTTGAATGACATCCTATTTTTATTGAGACATGACCAGTTTGTGGGGATTCTTTGGAATTCTACCCTTTTCCCAACATACACCAGCTCCTCACATCTTGGTGGTATCTGCAAATTGATGAGACAGTCTACAGTCTGTCATTTAGGTCTTCATTGACAATACCAAATACCATGGGGCCTAGGACAGATCTGTGCAGAACCTGGCTTAATATTGTCTTTCACTTGGTTAACAGAGTTAAGTCTATTTATTTAGACTGTGGTTCTTCAATTTGCTTAAGAAAATGTCACTAAAATTTGTCATTTGTGTAGTGTAAAAGCCAAGATATGCAATTTCTACTGTTTCTCCTTTATCTTCAAGATTGATCAACCTATCACAGACTAAATTCAAACTGATGTGTTCTGACAGCTCACATTAGCTGTTACTTATCTCTTTATTATCAGCCTTGGGCTCTGCAAGGGATGGCAGTAGGCAGAGTCCCAGGGTGGGCTGCCAGCCACAAAAAGCCTGACACACAGGCTCAACAGCTCCTTTGAGAACTGCTAGATACCTCTTCACATGCATGATGGTGGGAGCATCAGCATACTTCAGTTACTACTGAAGAAAGAGAGTCTCTTTCTCTCCTTGAAAAGCTAATTGGAACATGGAGGCAGGGTCTTTCTTCTGGAAGAGGTATGAAGGACTCAGGAGCAGCAGAGAACTGAAGGAGACCATGCTATATACTGGAAGGAAAGCATGGCCAAGCAGGCAAGATGGGGAGGAACAGCTGGTATCTGGAAATTGAGAGACAGGCTGAGAAGAAGGGGAAGGCTGCTTGGAAAAGGTGGCTTTTTTTGGGCTCTCCAGACATTTGTGGATCCACACCTCATTTAGCATTAATCCCTCCCTATGGAGAGAGACAACCTGTCGTACAGTTTGGATTTTAATTTTCCACACGTTTCCCTGCAAGCAGAAACATACGGGCATGTTTAGGCGTTTTTGGTACCTGGAGAGGAATAAATGAGAGCCACTAGCTGTAAAGCTGTACTGACATTCTGATATTTCCTTTTCATCCCATTAAGGTTGTCCGGGAACTAGGAGTCAGCTGATCAGATTATTGCCAGACATTATCAAACTGTCTATAATTAGCTTTATATTGGTGAGAAGCCAGAAAATCCTCTTTGTTTGCAAGCTTGGACTATAGAGAGAGAAGAGAAATATTTCATGGACGAGATTGTTTGGAAACTGCAGATCCTAATTAGTGTCTCAGCCTAGTAGTGAAACTGCATGCAGCATTTCTCTGGAAAAAATAAAAGAGCTTTAAATATCCTCTTTTGAGGAATGCTGGGCTGCATTCTTGAAAGGCACAGCACACATGGAGTTCAGTGCAGATATGAATGCTTTACCACCTCTGACCTGCTCCCTTTGTGTGGGCTTCTTACACTCCTGCACATTATATGGCTGCTTTTAGTGCCAAACTGGATTCAAAATTTAACACAGGTTAAGACGTAAGTGAAAGATTGGGCTGTGCCATCCACATATAGCCTGTGCAGTCTGCACACTCAGGATCAAGATCTTCAGAGAAATTTGGATACACATTCCAGTAGTCCAGATCTTTTTAATGCTGTACATTAAAATTACACTAGTTCAAGTTCAAATTTACTTTTAAACTAAGATAACCCTTTACATTTTCAGCATCACCTGATGAAGCACATTCTGCCCGTTTTATTTTAGAAATTAATTTAGAATACTAAGATGTCAGTGAAATTTTCAGTCTCATGTGGTGATGGCATCCCTTTTGATTCTTCCAATGGACACTGCAAGTTCTATGTGCTCTTTGTAAACACCATTTACACAGACTGCAGCATGCAAAGATTAATGATACATCCATTTATAGCATGGTTAGAAGATTGCTGTCTATTCAAAGACAAGTATTTTTTTCCTTTTTGTCCCCATTTTCTTTTGTTGTTGTTGTATTCCAATAATTTTTCTTCCCAAACACTTACATCAAACCAGAACTTGTCACTATCATGTTTTCACATTTCTGAAGAAGAGCATCACTAAGAGTGATGCCAAGCCTTCTGAAGTAATGGAAGCATGAGATTCTCCTAGTCTGCCCTATTATTTCAAGTCTTAAAGAGATGAGAATAAAGTCTGTTCAGTGATATATAAAGGTCTTAATCAAATGTCTGAATAAAACCCTGAAGCAGTTATATCAAAGCATCAATCATGTTTTCCAAAGTAGAACCAGAGCAAGAACATGCACCATCTTCTTGCAATTTAAACGTATTTTAAGCAAGCTAATGGCTGCTATACTTAGGGCAAGATCATATCAGAAAGCAAAGTATTTTGCAGAGTTTAATTGTGGTTATTTCTGGGAATGTCTTTGTCAGTTTGTGAAATACACATTGAGTTTGTAGTGGTTGGAGTACCTAGCAATCACTAAGGAGTAATAATCCACATAGGCTAAGCTCCAGCAGTAGAGACAAGAATAGATAAAGAAGGAATATTCACCTCAGATTTAAGCAGTAATGGGTTTAGATAATTCCCTCTGCTTTCCAACCAAACAAATCAATACAGGCTGTGGTTGTTTTTCAGTCTAAGGATTGGAACCATAGAATGATTTGGATTGGAAAGCACCTTAAGATCACCTAGTTCCAGCTCCCTGACATGGGCAGGGATGCTTCACACGAGACTGTATCACCCAAGGCTCTGTCCAACCTGGCACTGAACATTGCCAGGGATGGAGCATTTACCCTCTTTGGGCAACCCATTCTAATGCCTTACCACCCTCACAGTAAAGAACTTCTTCCTTATATCTAATCTAAACTTCCCCTCTTTAAGTCTGAACCCCTTACCACTCAACCTATTGCTACAGTCCATGAAGAAGAGTCCCTCTCTGGCATCCATGTAGGCCCCCTTCAGATACTGGAGGGCTGCTATGAGGTCTCCACAAAGCTTCTCTTCTCCAGGCTGTTCTTAACAAAAGGAAAGCAAAGGTCATTTGGATTCAGACCCTTCCGCATGGGTATATGAAGAGTGGTTCAAACAGATGACTTGCTATTAGCTCTTGCATAAGATACCTGTTCCAGACTCCAGGGAATATTTCAAGGGCTAGCTTTCAGCATTGCAGGTTAGTATCCCTTGATTAATATAGTCAGCAGAAAAAAAGATGTTTCAGAGCATGTGATGGTGGATAAGTGATCTGCTAGTGGAGCTGCTGCCACATAGGGTGATACGTTTGCTCTGCTTGGATTTCACTGCTGTAAATGCTCCTCTTGGTCCCCAGAGCTGGCTGCACTGCCTCTATGTCCTTAGCACCTTGCCCCACACTCTGACCTCTCCTTCTCCCCTCAGACTTTGCCTCCACAAAAGACCTGAACTCTCCACCCATACACCCCTTTCACTACATCAACAGTTCTGTGTCTCTGTCCTCCCATGGCTCTCAGCCCCAGTCTCCTCTCCTTGCAAGCATCTGTCTCCCTCTCTTACTGTCATAACCAAGACAATTCCTCTCAGCTTGGTTTCCACTTTCTGCTCTTCTTTCTTTCTGTGACCAGTGAGCCAATAAGAGAAATTTTTGCTCTCTCAGTTTCCAAATCCCTGCTTTTTGCTAGCTCACATTGTGCCCAGGGTGGACTGAGTATTCAAAGGATATGGGTACCAAATTCAAGAACATCTCTACAGTGAGCTATCTGCAGTCCTATACTGGTTTTATTTTCAGAAGGTTATCAGTTGGCCAGCTATAGATTACCTTAGGGATAACAGAAGGCACCTGCTTGACACGAATGATATCTGCCAGATTTCAGTTTGCAAAGCTAAAGGGTGAGAGGGCATGAGGCAAATCCAAAGAGACAGTCACCAGAGATCTTTAACAAGGGAAAAATAAGGTATGTTTCCCTAGCCTGTTTGTCAAAAGTACCCTGTCAGTCTTGGCTGACAAACAGACATTAAAGCAGTCATGGCACATGGAATATTTTAGTCCAAAAACTTACAAGACCAGTAAAATTACAAGCAACTGACTGTTTCCTACATCAGAAGAACCAAGGCAATCTTAAAAACATGCAGTGCTGCAAGCTTACCTGAGTGACTGTGAACAAGGCAGGAGTTCGTGGAACATGAATGTGCAACCCAAGATTTTCCTGTAGGGCAAGGACATCTTCATCTCCCAAAACAGCAAATGGAATTCCTGTTATGACTAACACAGTGTGCTATGCCCAAGAAACATGCCACAGGGTAGGGATATGCTAACATTGTTCGCATGGTAATTTGGCTCACCCTCCTAAGTGTTCTATAACATGGGTAGATCTTGAGCCTTGCCTACAGCAGGAGTTCAGCCACTGGTATAAACTATGTCTGGAGGATTGTTCTGGCATGCAGGTTTATCCTTTGATGAAAATTGCCATGTAGGCAAGGCTCTTCATATAGTTGTTCAAAATCTCCATGTTAAAAGCCTTACATCTTACTTCCAGACTTAGTTCTTAGCTCAGACAAAATTAGAAGCCAAAAGTTCAGGACAAACTGAGCTATTTGCATAATGCACAGAGGTATTCACACACAAAAGGTTTCTCCGGTAAGATGCTAACTAACAGTGCTTCCAGCTGAACTTCATTTTGAGGGCTCAGAGAACAGCTATAAAAGTGAGAAAAGCTGAAAAACACACTGTTTTCACTGAGAGACTGCAGGCACTTCTTGATGCAGGCTATTAAAGAAAGGGTGAAAGAGTGACTTGATCTGAGTCTCAGAGTACCAGTGCAACAAGGAAACACAAGCTATTCAGGGTAGCAAAGGTGTGGCTAGTAATGCACCAGTGGCTAGTAATTGCAGCTGAACAAACAAAAAAGGTCAGTATAGAAATGTAGTGACATTTCTTAAACAAGTAATTAGGCTTTGGGAGAAGAGGGCTGTCGTGGATCTTTTCTCTGTGATGCTTGTCAAACCTAGATATCTGCCTGAAAGATACTCTGGAATTGAAAAATAATTCTAGGTGCAATAAGACAGAATCCAGATCCCTGAAATGCCAGGATTTAGTTACATCTTCCCACCTATCACTAACTACAGCTACTAATAAAGGTTAAATGTAGGATGTATTTTGGCTCTACAGGTGCTCTATATTTTACTTAACTTTGTGCTGAGCAGGGCCACACAAATTAGCTCTAACAGTACAGTTATCTACTGGTACCAGATCTGTACTGTACCACTCAAATTGCTGCATCTCATGGCACTGAATGGCATAGATTGAGTCCACAAATTAGAATTCAGGCTTAACACCCCTCTTACAAAGAAAACCAGCCAAATTCCTATTTCCTTGCTTAAACATCAGCAGTCAGTTGGGAAGCATGATGGACAGGGTGCCTCCATTGGAGCTAATAGCATTAACCTTTTTGCCCTCCCCATAGCGCATTTCACCCAGTAGTTTCCAATGGCTTATTTACATCAGATAGGGACTCTTCATCACCATGTGACATACACAGTTTTAAAAAATTAGGAGTTACTTATCACTTAAGCTGACACAAGAAATCAGTTGCCAAATTGAGAATGATGACCAAGGATGCTGAGAACCATCTCACACTGCAGAGAAGCAGGACGGCGCTACATTTTGAGCTGCAGAGATATAGCCACCAGCTGCTGTATCACAATGATACCTGCAGGGAACAGGTAACTACAGGTTTGCATCTACAAGTAAAGGATACCCTTCTAATCACCAGAGAGCTTTTAGAAATAGTGCTGTATGGGATCAAGCCCATTCAGTTTCAAGAAAGCGTGAGGAACCTCCTGGATTCAGTCTCTTTGAGTGAGCTCTGTTCCTCAGAAGGTTTCACTCTTTTGTTCCTCAAAAGGATATTATGAACCAATGAGGATGATGAAGTGCTGATGTGGTAAACAAACACTCCCCAACAGAGATGCACGTCTGTTTAGGAAAACAACATGTTTTCAAAACAACTCTCCCCTGACTTAAGTAGAAAGTACAAGAGTTCCATGTCTCTTCCAATTCTGAAAGCCGTGTTATTAACAGCCTCAATATTTGCATTGAATCACAGTCCATTAAGATCATTTCAGTCCACCAAGAACTGAAAGCACGCACATCTAAATATTTATAAGATAGATACTCCCTCCAGGTTCATTTTCCAGCAGCCTCTTCCAGTGCTGGCTCTCCAAATGGCCAACTCTTCCAGCAGAACTGTTTCATGCCATCCATCTGCTTGCTTTGTTCAGATAAACACACGTCTCTCTTTCTAGCCATGTGGTACTGACTTTTCTGCCATGTGCATGGCTAGCGGGGATGCCCTGCAGAATCTTTACTGTGAGTCACGTAGAGAACCCAGCTGGGTATCTGGGAGCCCATTTGGGTTTACAAGTGAACAGGGTGTGGGAAACTTTTCTTTTAAACCAACCCATGAAGCAAGTCCAGTATGGAATTACTGAGTTAATACACATGAATAGGCTGCCTGTCATCTTTCACAGAATCCTTTCTGTGACTCTGACTGGAAATACCGAGTAATAAATGAACAGAGAGACTGAAATCCACCCCCCTCAGTTTCTCTGAAAAGCCGTTTCACAGAACGTGAAAGGCTGGATCAGATTGGCAGCATGCAGAAAGCTACTGCCACTGCTGTACATGCTACTGGTCAGCAGATAAACAAAGCAATCCCGTTTCCAGGGCTGTGGAGCCAGCAGCAAATTTACACAGCCATCTTTTTAATAGCTTTGAAAAATAAAGGAAAACAAGGCACAGTCATTTCAAGCTCCATTAGAAACCGAGTGAGAAAAATCAATGTTTGACAAATAGGAAGGGACAAATTCTGGATAAGGAAATGCTGCTAAGCTTAGAAATATCTGTGTGTTTTAACTGGCAATCAAATAAGCAAGCGATCAGATGCCTTTGAAATACCTATGCACTTTAATGGCAGGAGCTGTTAAAATATATGGAGAGTCCATCATTAAAGCAAATGGGACGATGCTGTTGTTGGTAATTACTGTGTCACTCAGCCAAACATACCTGCAGTGGGGATAGTTTTGCAGTCCTTGCTCAATATATCTATACCATCCATTCTCTACTGATAAAAGCCTGTTTATGACTGTTCCCAGTTAGCTATTTAAGCTTTAAGTTTGTACATGGATTAGGAATGCATTCTGTCCATGTCAACTGATTCCTATACTCAGACTAATTTAGGATGGAAGGAATCTCAATATCATCTGGCCAACCTCCTGCTCATGAAACGTGAAGTGAGGTACAGAGGGGGTACAGAGCTTACTTTAGGGATGCAGGGTAAGGGCATCAAGAATGGTCATATCTCTGACCCAGCATCCTATCCTCTCAGCTGCAGGCTGCAGTTACCATGCAGAAAATGAAGTCTGACTTCATTGGTGAGACCTGAACTGTGACAACTTGGATTTCCAGGAGCAGTGAGTCTTCTCCTTGCCAGAGACACGCTGAGTAACACCACCTGCCATGGGAAATTTCTCTCCATGTGCTGGCACTTGTCACTGCCAGCCTCTGAACTGATCCTTGCAGTGGCATCCTGCCTGCCTTCCCCAGGTTGTGTCATTCCCAAAGTTGCTTTGGATTGCAGTGTCAGGTGGGCTCATAGATAGCACATTTCCCCAGAGTTGTGACTGCACCATGCCCTATTCTTGTCAGTATTCCCAAAACATTCTTAATGCTCAGTACACCTAATGAAGTGTAGAATGAAGTGTAGCCCACGGGTAAGCACTACACAAAGCCATGAACAGGGCTGTAAAGCTTGTCTCCAGGATCTCCCCTTTTCCTCTTTGTTTTGCTCCTACTTGTGGGAAACTCACTATGTGAATTTTATTCAGCTCCTCGACATTTATGCAACAATTATCCTGCAGCACACAGAGTCCTCAGCTTCCTTAAGGTGCTTACCTTTTCCTTTAGAAAGTCAGCAGAACTAACCTCTTGGGATGAACTTGTGTTGCAATACTTTACAGAAAGCGCACAGTCTAACACATTTGTTCTTACAGCTCCAGGTGTCTCTGGTTTGCTAGCAGCACATTCCAGCAGAGCAGAGCCCCTTATCATTTCCTATAGCAAAACTCCATACAGGACCCCCTGGATAAAAAACATTCATATATTATTTGTAAATCTAAACCTAACAACCTTGGATGAAGCCAAATACAAAATTCGATCCAGTTTAGCCCCCATTTCCCTTGTCAGATAATTGTTTGACTCCCTTTTTGTGCTTTCCTGAGCTCCAGCCCTCAGCCCAAGAAGTGATTTTACTACAACTGTAGCCAGTCACTGCCACGAGACCATACACTGTTCCTGCTCTATGGAGGGAAGTTTACATCCTCCCCCACCCCAGAACAAACACAATCCCTTCACTTTGCAGTGCCAAAAATAGAAGCACTGGTATATAAATTGCGAACAATTGGATTTGGCAAACAATCTCTGTGACTGCACCCTTTCTGAATCACAGGGCTTAGTCATTTCCCTCACCTAAGCTGCTCTCTTCCCCCGTGAAAATTGCAGGAGCAGGAAGAAATACAGCACTAATATTCTCCCATTTGTCTGTCTGTCTCTCTGCCCATCATCCCCATCCCCTGCAGCCTGCCTCCTCCAGGCTGAGCTGGTGAACTATGAGCGAGTCAAGGAGTACTGCCTCAAAGTGCTTCAGAAAGAAGGAGAAAACTTCAAGGCTCTCTATCGATCAGGAGTGGCATTTTACCACCTGGGTGACTTCAACAAGGCCCTGTACTACCTGAAAGAGGCGAGATCCCGCCAGCCAACAGGTATCGGGAGAGTGGGGATGTGGCTTTGCTTTCAGTGCTTTTGCATTTCTTTTCCCCAGCCTTAGTGTGTCCCTGACTCAATTGCATTGATTTCCACAGGGATGAGCATGACTCACTGTATCCTTAGCTCTACTCCCCTTCAAGCACTCTCATGCAGTGCAGCAAGGTTTCAGTGCCCAAAGATTAACCACTGCTGAGGCAGCAGCACAACCTGGAAGATGACAGTATTGCTGGAATGCCGCCTGTGTGGATAGGATCCTGCCTCTCTTTCCCTCTCCTGTTTATTTTTGAAGAAGAAAGCTGAATGGGGAAGAGTGTATGCTGACCATTACATTTTCTGCCTCCAAGAAAACGCTTTTCTCCTTAGCAAAGCTAGCAGAATATTTCTAATTCTCAATAGCCATCCCTTCCACCATGCCAATGATGTGCTAGTATTTTACTTCGATCAGAGACAGACATTTACTCACAAAGCGTCCATCAGGACACTTCAACTTTTGTTGTGAAATCAGCCGCTTGCCTGTTCAAGTATCTGTCATCTCTGTGTCAGAACCCAGCAATTAATTTTGGGACAGCAAAGAAATTATATATTCAAACAACTTAGCTTTATGCTAAGAGAAGGATAAAATCACACTATGGATTAAACCATTTCTGTTGAGAGAAAAGAATTTTGTAACACTCAAATAAAAATTAAAGGATCATAAGGAAGGAAAATGGAAGCCCCAGAGTGCAGCCTTTCCATCTGAACCCAAGTGAGAGAAGTGAGAACTGGGTGTGAAACGGGAGTGAGCCTGGGTCCTGGCAGAGCACAGTGCAGTTTATATTCATTGAACTAGACAGGGAAGGCTGTCAGAGCTGAGTGTCCTCGACAATGCTACAGACATTGGCCTTGGAGGGCTCCTGCGGTGTCTGTGCCCTGGAGCAGCACCAGGGAGGGTGCGCTTAGGTGCGTGCTGGGATCTCCTTCCTCTTCCACAAGGGTGCTTGGTCCCATCTGCTGCACTTGGCCATGGGCTCCAGGAAGTCTGACAGGACAGCTGTACACCCCACACTCCCTCAGCAAATGTGATCAAAAGCTCAGTTTAACCTATTTTAGTTTACAGTGCACCCTTCTGCTTTCAGCCCTTGCCAGAACCAGGAAATGGAGAAGCCTATGCAGGAGAAAAAGAGTCAGTGGAAAATAGAAGTTGTCCTAACCTTGAGGTTCTGACTAGGCTCAGATGTGAAAAAGTCCTTTTAGCTGAGCTGCTTTGCTTCCATTTTTTAAATATGTATTTCTGTGCTCCCCCACCCCACACACCGCGTGATAATGTTTATTTGGTATTCCACATTGCTTCTTGAAATAAATACTAATTTATTCAACAGCAACAGCTTCAAATACCACAGCTTGCTACAAAAACATACCAGAAAGTATCCCCAAAGGCCCTTAATGTATACAGAAAACAGTTCTGGCCTTCAGCTCTGCATCAGAGACTCTTCACTGTTATTGTTAGACCAGTAAAGGCCATTGTTCCACTGTTTTATTTATGATTATGGAAAATGTGAAGGGTATTCTGGGGGAAAGAAGTGAATACATATAGTAAGAAGGGATGCGACTGTTAAAACACAGCAGTAGGAATCAGGTAACACTATCAAGAATTATTTTGTATCTGGAATAAGCCAGCATCTCCAGTTTCAGTGTCTCCATCTGCAAAATGCAATTGTTTTCTTTTATCTGAGGTTTCACTAGGCTCGCTGGTAAAAGCACTTGGCTATTATTACACTCATGTTTTATGTGTTCTTTTTTCTTTCTAATAAGGAGTGATTTTGGCACAAATCACTAGCAGCTATTTTCTTTGGTGGGGGAGATTTTAACTGGTAAAGAGGAATTAGCTAGCAAAGAGTTTTACTGTTCTAAAGTGCACAGCAAATCCCTTATGGCTATTTAATGTCTGCCAAGGGTGAAGGTTGAGTTTGTACTGATTTCTTACACTCCCTCCAAACAAAAATCACAAAAACTAATGGGAGTAACACAAGAGAATTGTATAACCCTCCTTAATCTAAGGGAGAGGGAAACCGCTGTTAAGTTGTGCAAAATGTACACGCAGCCCTCCATAAACTCTGTGTTCAGAGGCTGGTGCACCGTGAGCAACCAAATGTACTCCTTACATTCAAGCCTCATTCAGCTCTTTTCCACTGGTGGGGCCACATTTTGTTGAGATAGGTACTGACTGAGATTGAGACTGTATCATCAGCTGGTCTGGTAGTATTTGAGCACTCAGTTTCTGCTGGCCCGGTGCTGAAAGCTGGTGTTCAGACATCACATGGACTGCACATACAAGCCAGATTTCCCGTGCCGTATAGAGCAGGCTCAGAGCCGACCTCAGGAGCTGCCTTCCTGAACCCCTGCAACTCAGAAGTCCTGGGAACAAAATCCAGGCTACAGTGTGTGCAGCACAGGTAAGCAATTGGACTCTGAAGCCACAGGGAGAAGTAGAAATGACCTTTAAAATGGCAAGAGGCCATGCTGCACAAGAGCATAGGCACAGTCTTAAGAGCCAAGAGACATGTTCCCATTGCAGCTTTGCCAGCATCTCTTTGTATGCATCTGAGCCCTCATCTGAGTTGTCCTTACCTGTTATTTCCACATTAGCAGAAGGGGATCACTTCTTCCTCCCTGAGAGATGAGTCTTCATTAACCCTTACATGTAGCTTTGAAATACTTCAGCAGGCAGAGCTAGTATGATGCAATGCTATTTGAAGGATAAGACTTGACAAAGTCAGGGCTCCACTTCTGTTAACAGAGTACTGCTCTCATTGGTGAAGTAGTGGCCCTCAAAAAGAAAGCAAAACAAGCTAAAACCTGCCTAGGAGATTTATAATTAGCTTGCAATGGGAGTATCTCCCACCTTCTATCAGGCTACACCTTATTTTGCCCCTGGCTTTCCAGGCGTGTGGAAATCTCCCAAGTGAGTAAAACTGTGCCATCAGCAGCTAGCTCCCTTACCTGCAAGCCAAAGGGAGCTGGCAAACTTTAATTCCCCAATTATGCATTGAACCCACCTCCACCCCAGCCAGGTGTTGAGTCCCTGCAGGCTCAGGCAGGTGTGATTTCCTGTGATGCCTGTGCAGTTATCACTTGTCACCTGTACCAAGCAGACTTTCAATGTGTGAACCTCAGCAGCAGGGACGTGTAACCAGAGCCATCAAAGCCTAGAAGGGCACAGAGCAGAGAGGCTGCATGGAGGCACAGGCAGCATAGCAAGACCCCTGCTGCCTATACTGCCTTTACACTGCTGGGAGTCAGCCGCTTGCCTGCCATGTGCACTGATTTTATTTTAGGCCTAAAATTCAGGGCTACCCCTTCAGCCAAATGTCTTCACTTGTGGAGGATGCACAACTAAAACCAATTCTGTTCTTTAAAAAGTTGGTTTAAAATCTGCTGGGCTTGTATGAAATGCTATTGCATGAACAGCCCAGGATACTGCTGCAGCTTGTCTAGCACAAGCAACAGCAGAGCTTCTTGGCTCAGTAAGAATGCCCCTCATGGGGCAAGTAACTTAATCACTGAGTCACACCCTTGGGACTGACCAGGCAGTTAACTTGCAGAAGGCTCAGTAGGGAGGTCACAGCAGCTTTGCCACAGCCCACTGCTACCCCATGGAGAGCTCTGTGGGAGGGGAAACCCATCCATCTCCCACAGGTTCATCTCTGGCTGAAGGCACAACTCATGTTTAAAGGAAATTTATGTTTAGAGGAAACTTTGTACCCACAATTGCTTTGGTGGGTGCAGTACCCACACTTGCTAGTGCTGGACATGTTACCAGTAATTTGTCCATCTCTTTGAAAGCTCAAGCACCTCTCATTTCCCTAGCTGGTGTGGTTTGGATGAGGAGACAAGCTTGCCCTCTGACTGTGGTCTGCAGTGTACTTCAGATTGGTTTCTGAAGATCTAATAATGGACTAAACTGGTCCTGGCTGTTTGTCTGAGTAAGGCTGTGAGGAAAGATCCATTTTAGAATCAATACATAAAGGGAAAGTGGCTACTTTTTTGCTTGCTTGTTTCTGATACCACATGGATTTATCATTATGTGGGTGCTGTGTGCATGGGAAGTCACTCTCACAATACAAACCAACATGATTTGAGAAAGGATTGACCACAACTGCAGACTCAGGGGGTCTGTCTGGAAGCAAATACTTGTTTAGATCACCCTGTGCCGCAGGGTGAACAGGTTCCCTCATTGCTGAGGCCAAGAGGTAAAACAAAACTCACATGTTCTATGTATTGTGTTGATGCGCTGAAACACTGGAAGGAAAAAGAGGGCTCAGCTTATCACTTGCACAGCTCTCTAAAGGGATAAAAGGGTTCTCTGCTCCTAGGAGCTTCATTAGGTAGAACAGACAAGGCAGTTCGCAGCATATAGCATAGGGTAAAAAAATGCAGATAATAGTGTCATGGTGGAAGGACTTCCAAATACAAAATTTAAGGAAAGCAAGGGTACAAAGAGACTGTGAAGGATGTTCTTCCAAATTCAACTCATCATAGAAAAATGTGGGAAGAGTGAAATAGCCTGTAAAAGGAGGGTGAAAAGGCAGAGCATAACTACACAAAATGCTTGTATGCAGGCACTGAAGGAAGGGAAGCCAACAGAGATACTGTTCTACAAGAATAGGCGAGGATGGCTTGGATAATTTCAAGTGTGTGAGTTTACTGTGCTGACCAAAAGTGATCAGAGAGAAGGTAAAAACTAGCTGAGGCAAAATTGTGAGCAACAGGGATGGGAAGCACAAATCAGACCAGGTTCTCCAAAACCAAAGCTGCAGGGTTTGATTCAGAGCCCCTTCCAAACAATGCTGGTCCTGCAGGCAGTGCTGGAGCCATGTCACTCCCCAGGTGATGCACCAAGGATGAAGATGCAGTGTGTCTGTCTTCCACAGGGAGTTGTAACCATTGTATGTGTATGTGTGTGCTCTTTCCCTGCAGATACCAATGTCATACGATATATTCAGCTGACAGAGATGAAGCTCAGCAGATGTTCCCAGAGAGAGAAAGAAGCCTTGTGAAAATGAAGCCACATCAGCTGAAGTGCCCAAGGCAGAACATTTCCTTCCCAGAAGCTCATTTGGTGGATTTTCCTGTTTGCTCTGCCTCATCCTCATCTCCTCATCCATCCACTTGCCCTTGCTCTTCATTGAATCCCAGTCTGGAAAATAAAAGAGACTTAGACACTGGATACGGCTGCTTGCCAACCATGGTAATACCCTTCCCCATGGCAGGAGAGCACAATGGCTATAGCCAGCCTCATTCCAAGACAGTGTCACACACCTGGAGTAGGCCATGCTGGGGACTTTTCTGGTCCTGAGCTGACTGCCTATTACCTATTAGGGAAGCAACCCCAAGAACAACGTCTTCCTGACCATGCAAGTTGGAGACAAACAGTTCATGCTCTGAGTGATCACTGGAGCTTGGAAGAGCTGCGAAACCAAGAGAGTCACCGATCATTTCATAGGGGATGGCAAATGCCTTTTTACCATCAGTTCCCCGTGCCTGCTTCTCCAGTGTGTGTTATCTGCCTCCAGTGAGGGCTCACATGCTCTCAGTCTAATGCCAGTGAAAACTGTTTCTAAACATCCTCTTAATGAAAGCACAGAGCACCCTATGAAACCCCTGCAGAGCTGTCCCAGTGCTGGAGGAGAAGGCTGTGGGCTACCACAGAACAGTGTATGGACTGTGAGAGCGTGGTGTACAGTGTGAGGGAAAAACTGTGAAATAATGCATTAAAGGCAAATAAAAATTATTAATGGGCAACAAGTCCCGGCATTGCTTTTCAAAGGGACCTTTTGAATTCCCTGTGGCCAGACGCCATTGTCTAGGGGGGTTAGCATGGGATGGGGAAAAAGGGGCATCTCCATTCTTATTGTGGATCTGCCAATGCCTTGCTGTGTGATCTTGGGCAAGTCACTTAGCATCTCCGTGCCTCAGTTTCCCTGTCTGTACACTGGGGATAATACTACTTCCCTACCTCGCAGGGGTGTTGTGAGGATGTATTAGTTAATGTTTGTAATTAACAGTACAGTGATGTACAGTGCTGAGTATTATTAGTACATTGGATTGAGGTCTTAATTCTCCCACCTTTTGTTGGTGCTTCCTGTGTCCTGTTTTTGATTTTGTAGGAGAACATGGTGCTGGCAGGGCAGGACAGAGCAGGGCCAACAGCTTTGGAGCCCATTTCAGTAGCCCATAGGGCCTGTTTAGACCTCCTCCAGCAGTCTGATCACCCCTAAGAACTCAGGCTCCTTGGCTTAAAGGTCCTTTTCTGAAACTGCCAGTAATGAGATCAGAAAGTGCCACAAACACGTTTCCAATGTGTCTGCCCCATCAGTGGCCCATGGGGACCTGCTCCCAGTTGCAGGATGTGCAAGAATGGTCTCATCCCATGGTGGTCAGTGTGAAGTGAGTGTAGGCAGAGATATTTCACTTAGCCCTCAGCTGAAACATGGAAACTGAAACACAGAGAGCTGAACAGGCAAAGTTCAGCCAAGTGCTGCATGCTTTGGTCCCAGAAGAGGTGGTATCTGCATACAGTTGGCTATGGTATCCCACATTCCAGTTCTGGTAGCTTGCCACATTTTTCTTTAGCCAAAATTTGAAAGAGTTGATAGAAAAACATCAAGAAAAAGGTGAATTTCTGCTATCATCTCTGAAAAAAATGAAAATGTATTCTTTAGGGCAGGGACACATCCAGCCCACGCTGGGGGTGGGGAGGGGACCATCTCAAAGTGACGTATAAGTCTCTGAGATCAGGCAGACCCACATCAGTTGTGTGAAACTTACATTACCTGGGATGGCACCAGAGGTTCATGTTCCTCGGGTGGTGGGAAGCAGCTGCTTTTCAAATCTGGGAACGTTGTATACAGCCCTGTGAAGAAAAGGACTGCATCCTGGAGGCAACACCTTCTTCAGATGGAGCATGATTCATATATCCTAGAAACAGGAAGTGCTCTGCTCACCAATACACGTCTAAGAGATAAAAGGGGCTATAGGTGCTGCTAGGAAAACGATCAAGTTAAAGAGGAAAAATGAGGACAATTCTATAGGTGAAAGTTAACTAGACCACAAAAAACGTTAGGCAGAGGTGTGCTTTGGTGCATATAAGATGTACCTGGTACTGTATAAAACACAGAGCTAATAAGATTCTGGTTTCCAGGCTCATGCAATGCAATCCATACCCTAAATACATTACAGCGCACAGCAAATTCAAATAGAGGTGACTCTCACCTACTTCATATTGCTGATGAGAGTAAATTCCACAGCTGTGTGTGTCTCCACTAGGAGTGAAATGAGGATTCATCCTTCAGGCCATGCAACAGGAGAGGACACCACCTACACAAGCAGTCTCTGCCCCAGAAAAGCTCAGGCAAGCAGATACAGGCTTGTTAGTCATGACCTTAACGTAAGAGAAAGGGAATTCTCCTGTCACTGGAAATGTACGTCCATGGACTGTCACTTTAGAAACAATTTTAGCCATCACAATGGTTTCACTAGCATACTGTCATCTGCCCCATGTGTACATTAGTATAAAAAGGGCACAGCAGATTCCAAAGTAGTCTCCTCAGTTCTCAGCCACTTTTCCTCCAGGAGCACTGCAAAAGCATGGGAGAAAAGAGGGAATTCTGTCAGTGTGCATATGAAAATGATGTCAGAGAGCTTCCAGGTGCTACACAACAACCTAAACAGTTGTCCTTACATCCCTTGGCACTCAGGGTAACTGCAAGCGGCCCACACTCACACCAGGAGTTTGAAGAAGGAAGTCACCAAAAAGAAAACAGGGACTGTTTTGCCAACTGTGCAGTATCTGTATGCTTTCACAGTGACACAGAGCTTGAGCGACACATGGACAAAACTCCTGGTGGGCGGCCCTGCACATGTCAAGGAGAGAGACAGCATCAATTCCTCAACATTGCTGTACATGTGGAAATCAACAAAGGCTCCTCCATGTACCCAGTAGGGTAAGATGTTTCCACTGCAAAGGGAAGTGAGAATGTCCACCAACCAAGTGTGAAAACAGCAGGAACAACAGGGCAGATACCAGGCAAAGTTTAGCACAGCAAGAAGGAACTGTGAATGAAATGAGAGAGGGATGAGCTGACCATGGGATGCAAAATACAAGCCAAACCCAGGTTCATGGGCAGAATGAGAACCAAACTAGAAAAAATAAGTAATCAAATGCTTGGCCACGTTATTTACAGTTCATAACAAAATCTAGTTTAAATTGACAGGATGTACAGCAGGAAAAAAGGCAGTAAGATTAGAGGTGATTTTCCAGCTGGAGAGAACAAAACAGGGGGAGGCTTCCTTCCTCCACACAATCGTTTTTGAAAGTGTGAGGAGAAGACAAACACATTCTGGTTACAGAATTTTTCCAAAGACGTGTTAACCGTTGCAGTCGGTAAAAGTGGCCTGGACAGAGAAGTCTTTGTTTAAGTTAAGAAGAGGGTGTGACTGGTTTCCAGAATGGACAGGAGGGCAACGGTTTTGATAGCTAGTGAACCCAGGAGTCCATAAGATGAAGAGGAGGATTTTGAGTCCCCTTAGCCATACATAGAATCATAGAATAGTTAGGGTTGGAAAGGACCTTAAGATCATCAAGTTCCAAGCCCCCTGCCATGGGCAGGGGCATCTCACACTAAACCATATCACCCAAGGGTCTGTCCAACCTGGCCTTGAACACTGCCAGGGATGGAGCGTTCACAACTTCCTTGGGCAGCCCATTGCAGTGCCTCACCACCCTTACATCTCCATTTTGCTTTCCTAGAATTTCTCTCCAAGCTTCATCTGTGTAAATGTTCTCCCCAGCTACAGCCCAGCAGGCCTAGGAGCAGATGTGTTCTCACAATGCTTCACAGGAGATCTCCAGAGGTTTTGTCTGCACTGTTCTCTTTATGCTAAATCCCTTTCCCTTTTCTCTTTACAAGGGGCAGGAGAAGGGGGAAGGTATGCACTGGGCAAAGGGGAAATAGAAACCAAATTCATACAGGACCTGCTGACTACCCCTGTTTTCTGCTCATTTATTCACATTTCCTTCTGCATCCTGAAGCGCACTGCTGTTCCAGGTTGCCACTGTGAAACTCCTTGCTCTGCACAGTACTTTAGAAGCTTGGGATTACTTATATAAGGAGGGACAGTGGTGGGGCAATATGCCACCCAGATGGGATGCTTGGAAGGGTGCAGTAAGTTATCAGGTTCCTTAATGTTATCCATAGGTTTGCATACAAATTAGTAGGACTTTGTATCACTGCGTCTGGTATGAGATTGTTTCCAGAGATTGTTCTGAATTGATCTTTGTAGGAGTTGCTCAGTTACTAAGTGCATGCTGCGGGCCATACTACCCACCAACAGCCTCCATACTTCCTCAGTGAAGGCAAGGAAAAAGAAGACACCCCCCTGGCTCCTCTCACAGCTACAGTTGGAGGAAGGTAAAGTCATGGATACTTGAAAAAGAACATGAGAGGAAGCCAGTGGCAAAGTGTGACTTTGAGGCACATGTGAGGTGGAAGGGGATGTAAGTGGTCCCATAGATTCAGGTAGGGAAAAACCCCTCTGTTTCTTCCCAGATACAGATGCCCCCTTTGTCACAGCAAGGGGCCAGCTTAAACTGTTCAGCTCAGAGGGATGTGCCTACAGCAACTGTTTCCAGTAGTGGTTGTGATGGGAAATCAGGAAATAAATAGACTGTGTAAGTGCCCAGGAAATTACCTTACTATGCTCACTTGTTATTCTATGGAAAGCATCTGTTGCGTTACATGGACAGATAAGGGGCATGTATGGCACTATTCAACCACGGCAGTGGTGAATGAAGCTGCTCCCCAAGAGGGGTTGACTTCACAGGCCCTACCTCCTTCCCCTTCATTTATAGCCAGACAAGTTTTATAAATAGAAGCAGCTCTGCAAAACTAACTTCCACAACTTTTGTTTCCCTTTTGTTTCCCTTTTTTGCTTCCCTTCACTCCGCTGTGTCTGCTGGGGAGCATGAGCCTGTGGCAGCTCGTAGCTACCTCTAGCAGCTCCTCATCACTGGTGAGGAAATAACCCATAATGTAGCCAGGTGGAACTCCAAGGGCATTAGGGAATAAGAAGAGGAAGTTGGCTCCAGACCTACAGTGATTATACATGCCCAGACTCCTGTCACACATGGCACTCACGAAATCTCCCTTGTTGCCCAGCACAGCCGATGGAGGGGATGGGAGATTAGCTCAGAGGAAGGGTGAATCACCAGTGTACTCTGTTATACTATTTTCTCCCTAGAGCTGAGCTAACAGAAGCATATGAGCATATGTTCTCTTGTCTATTGTCAGAGCTACAAATCAAAACTGTGATTAATCTGAAACTGTGCATATTCTGCATCAGACCCTAGCTTACCTCAGTACTACAAAGGTTTGGTGTTAACTATGGTGAAATACTGAGGTGCAAAATGCAAGATATGAGCACTGAAGGTGTCAGAAAACTTTCCATAAAGAACTCTGCACAAAAAAAAAAACCACTTTCAAAGGAAAGGAAAAAAACTCTGTTACTAGTAACAGAACTAGATTTAATATTAAACCATCTTGAGCAGAGACTTTGCTTCCAGCATTTATGGAGATATTCCTCAGTCTATGCGTACATGAGTGTGTGTGTGGGGGGGGTGTACACAGGGACTGTGGGGTGCAGCCCCAAAGGCAGAAATGTACAAGACAGAGCTGGACCAGACCTCATCCTGCTGCCCAGTCCACCCCACAGCACCACCTAGTCTAACTCAACCAGTCCTGACATACTTTTACTGACAACTTGACTTTCTTGAAATGAGAGCTGAGTAAACATTTGGTTACCGATTACTGCTTATATGAGTTCCCAGTTCTGCAGGCTTTCATCTGGCCATGAATCTGCAGTGAACATAACTGCTTACACATGCTCCCTGTGGAGGGAAAGGAGGGAGAAGATTTCCAAAGGGAAGCAAGCGCTTCACTGAATGTGAAAACCAGCCTGAGTGAAAAGTCTCATGACAAATCAGTCAAAGCAGATCTAATTCACAGCCTGGGATCCTCAAAGTACCTCAAAGGACAGTTCAGGTGAGAAAAAGAACAGAGGAGAAAGAGACACAGACAACCATAGTTGAAAGTCTGAAGGGCCTGGAAGGAGCTCTGATGCTAGGGCAGAGGATGGATTTTTGAAATGGGAGGTACAATAAGGACTGAAACACAAGAGAAAGAGGAAACAGAGAAATGGAACATGGAAAACTAAAAGTTGGAGCTGGTAGCAAGTCTTCATGACACCAGTAGGACTTGTGCCAAGTAGGACTGAGGCATCTGGTTGACTAGATCCTACCATAGCTCTGACCCTGGAGATGAAAGGAGGAAGAGTGAAACCCTTATCTTCTGGAGGACACAAGGAGAAGACCTCAGGCAGTGGAGGTATGCTGGACCTTTAAATGCTGATCCCTTTCTTTTGCCTTTTTATTGCTTTCCATGTGGTGAACCAAGAGACAGACCAACTATCTTGCCTTAGTGTGGTTTTCAACTCATGACAGCAGCACTGGGATAAGAGGGATAGGCACAACATGCATAGGGCCAACATTTTAAGACCTCTATTAGCTGGAAGTGGTAACCCACCTTCATTATGTGTTTTGGGGACAGTTTTATTTTGAGACTTCAAACAAGGCAAATGAAAGCTTTTTCCCAAGGCTGATAAGGGTGTTCAATTTTCATGATGATTTCAGATTCCAGCCCTTCTGCCCAAGATTTTCATAAAGCAGGCTACTGTTCCAGTTTGATGGGGGAAACTTTTGTTGTCAATGCCTCTGCTTCAGCAGTGATTTAAACTCAGATGCAGTTGCGCCTTATTCCTCCTGCAGCAGCACCTTTAACTCTGTTTAACTCTGTTCTAAACAGAAACTGGTGCTGAGCACATAATACTAAAATGAAAACATATTTTAATGGCCACTAGGGGAAAAAAAACATATTCAGATTGCCCAGAATGAAACAGATGGACTAAGTGTTTTTCTGATCCTGCTTAGAAAGACAGCTGGGTAATTTACAGTTGGGAACAAAGGATTTTCACTTTCTTAACCAACAATGGATGGTTTGCAGCCAGTCTGGCTGCCAGTGTTCTCATTTTGTGGTGTCAGCCCAAAGAAAGCAGCTTAGTATAGCCTGGAACAGCCTCAGGGGAAAGTCACGTGCTGGGTAGACTGAGGTACCAGCTCCCTGAAGAGAGCTGGTGATAGAGCTGCAGACTGCAGACTTCCTCCACTTCACACAGCAGCAGTACTGGGTTACAGTAAATCTCTTGGCATGAGATAAAACCCAGCTGTTTCGTATTACCTCCTACAAGCTTCTGGTTAGAAAAATGGCCACATGCAAATGGCATATTCCTTCACTCCAAGCTGGTCTCCTGCATCTTGCTGGTGCTGAATCATATCCAACCAACAGCTTGCTGACTTCAGTAGGTTATCTTTGAGGCTCGGCTGCCCATTGGCAAGCTGTGAGCATAGACTCAGGGAGAGCACATAAGCCCATTCCCTGAAATAAGCTTAGCAAGCCAAGCTGTGAGCCTTCTCACAGGGTCCTGGCTAAGAGAGAGGTGCTGAGCCAGGATGCTCACAGAAAGCCAGGTCTCAGCATCAGCTGAGCAGAACAGATATGAAACCCACTTGTGGTCCAGAAGCCACGCTCTCACATCAGCCCTGCAAGCTCACAAATCCAGGCTGACCTCTGACTGGCACATCCCCATTGCTAACAACTCTCACAGGTTTTGACTCTCCTGGTCAAAAAATGCTGGGACTGCACTGTGGCCCTGAGCTGGAGGTAGGTCTCTGTTTCTGAAAGCCCTTTAAAACTTGAGTAGTAAGAACTCCAAACATCAATAGGTAAATTGTAAAAATCCATGTATTTCACTGACCTCTCATGATTCAAAGGGCTCAGCTCCTCTGGAGGACTGGAAAAGAATCTCAAGAGAATGTCTACTTTACCCCATTGCCTTAAGGCAATTAGGTCAGATTAAACTGTTCCTGGGAGATGTTTATCTAACCTCTTCTTAAAAGCCTTCCATGACCAAATACCACTGCCTTCATAGATGGAAAGTTAAGAGACTTTTTACTAAAGCTTGAACTAGGTCTCCTTTGCAGTGATTTAAACCAGTTACTTCTTGTTTCAGCTACAGCAGATATGATTAAAAAATCACTCACTTTGCAGCAATTCCTGATCTTTGCGAAAGGCTTTTCTCCATTACTCTGATCTTTCAGCTTCCATCAACATTTCTGCTGCTCAGCAAGTTTTCTGGTTCCTTTCTTGTTCTCACTCTCCTCTGGATTTCTTCCAGGTGGTTTACACCTTTATTGGTGTGCAGTGCTGCAAGCAGAACAGTTCTCCAGATGTGGCATTCCATCACAAAATAGACCAGAAGCATGATTTCAGAAGTCTTACAAACAATAGGCCTACTTACATGTTCTTTGCTCTAGCAAGGCATCGTTGACTCATGTTCAAGTCTCTCCCCAGACTGCTTTGACTCATCCTAGTTTTCCTTCTGCTCTGTCGCCATCAGGTCCTTTTGTATCTTTGCAGCCAACACTCCTTCATGAGTTGCATCCTATTTGATTAAGAAACAGATTCCAGGAAATCAGATATCTCCATTTTTTTCCCACAGAAAGAACAGATCTTTATCTCTCCTCTCTTTAAAGGATACATGTGGCCAAATTTTAAGGCAAAGCAAAGGTAAGATTCAGCATAAAGTACCCACTTTGGGTGGGAGAAAATCGACAGATATGTTCCCCTTTTGTAGTCTTGCTAAGAAGTTCCTCAGCTGCACAAGCTCTGCATAGCTTTAGCAGCCAAGAAAAACACTACTTGTCAGTTGAGAGTCACAGTCTGTTGGTAGCATCACTCACAGCTGTCTTCCACCAGGGAAGGCAACTCCTTCTGCTGTTTTAGGCTACCTTGCAGAGCCAAGCACATTTACATAGAATCATAGAATAGTTAAGGTTGAAAAGGACCTCAAGATCATCAAGTTCCAACCCCCCTGCCATAGGCAGGGACACCTCACACTAAACCATATCACCCAAGGCTTCATCCAACCTGGCCTTGAACACTGCCAGGGATGGAGCTTTCACAACCTCCCTGGGCAACCCATTACAGTGCCTCACCACCCTAACAGTAAAGAATTTCTTCCTTAGATACAATCTAAACCTCTGCTGTTTAAGTTTCAACCCATTAACCCTTGTCCTGTCACTACAGTCCCTAATGAAGAGTCCCTCTCCAGCATCCCTGTAGGCCCCCTTCAGATACTGGAAGGCTGCTATGAGGTCTCCACGCAGCCTTCTCTTCTCCAGGCTGAACAGCCCCAACTTTCACAGTCTGTCTTCATATGGGAGGTGCTCCAGTCCCCTGAGCATCCTTGTGGCCCTCCTCTGGACTTGTTCCAACAGATCCATGTCATTTTTATGTTGAGGACACCAGAACTGAACACAATACTCCAAGTGAGGTCTCACAAGAGCAGAGTAGAGGGGCAGGATCACCTCCTTCAACCTGCTGGTCACTCTCCTTTTGATGCAGCCCATGATACGGTTGGCTTTCTGGACTGTAAGCACACACTGCAGCTGGCTCATGTTCATTTTCTCATCAAACAACATGCCCCAGTCCTTCTCCACAGGCCTGTTCTGAATCTCTTCCCTGCCCAACTAGTAGTAGCTGTGCCTGGGATTGCTCCGACCCAGGTGTAGGACCTTGTACTTGGCATGGTTCAACTTCATGAGGTTGGCATCAGCATCATTCAAAACAAGTAAGATTAATAATGCCAGAGCAAGAAGGGAACATTGAAGAGCAATGGCACAAAAATCAAGAGCTAGTGTGTTGTCTGGGCAGCCTGTGCCAAAGCCTCACCACCATCACAGGAAAGAACTTCCTCCTTATATCCAATCTAAACTTCCCCTGTTTAAGTTTTAACCCATTACACCTTGTCCTATCACTACAGTTCCTAATGAAGAGTCCCTCCCCAGCATCCTTATAGCTTATATCCTTAACAGCCATATATACTGTTATGTGAGATCTTCAGGCAAGCACAGGTTACAAGTGCCTCTGAAACACAGGTGAAATGACCAAACACAGACATGTAGCATGCACTTTCACTGAACAGTTTGTTTCACATACAAACTCAGCTTGTCCTCCTAACACAGCTCAGTGAAGTTCAGCTTCTGCCCAGAAGGGACATAATCCAAACACCATTCTTGATGGCAGCAGCTAAAGTCATCTAAAGACATCTAAGACAGCAGAGCTAAAGACATCTAAACAAATGTTAAGTATCCGTGGGAAATCCATTGGAATTTAGCCTGACAATGTGGGCTTGATTCAGACAAATGTCAGCATCTCCCCAAGGCACTGAAGGAAATAATGTTGATTAAAGAAGCCAAGGATCTGGCACATGGCTACATTGCTGCAAAGTAGCTCAAAGGAGTAGAAAAGCTGTGTAGAGCAGTAGAAGATGGACTTCTCCTGGCATTCTGCATCTCTGTTTTACTTGGCCCATGTCAGAGAGCAGTGCTGAGCCTCACTTTTCACTTCACTGAATGAACCCCATCTTCTATTTCTGAGTGTGGAAGAGAATTCAACAAATAATGTTTCCAGCACACTTTTGAAGGGACTCTATGAGCATGAAGCATTGTTGCTGCTGCTGCTAGAAACAAGCACACAGTCTGCTGCTGAATAATTCATCTGATGTGGAAAACAGCCAGTGAGTTGTTGAACTAAAATGCCACACAATGAGGCATAATTACGGAGTGGTTACAGGGAGCAGAATACAGCTGGAGCTCTCAGGTTGGCTGGTGGTGATGTCAGGCCACAGGCAAGCATGGATGTGTGCCAGTTCCATGCTTCATTTTCTGAATTAGTGTAACACTTTGCCCTTAACCTTTGAGATACCAGGTTAGATATAAGAAAGAAATTCTTTACTGTGAGGGTTGTGAGGCACTGGAACAGGTTGACCAGGGAAGCTGTGAATGCTCCATCCCTGGTGGTGTTCAAGGCCAGGTTGGGTGACATGGTTTAGATGGTTTAGTGTGAGGTGTCCCTGCCCATGACAGGGGGGTTGGAACTTGATGATCTTATGGTCCTTTCCAACCCTAAGTATTCTATGATTCTGTGAGATATCCAAGGACTACCTGATTTGGAGGGGCCATCTCTGGTGAGGAAAGGGGAATCGGTTCCTCAGCTTTTTTGGTACTTACCTTCCTAGTAAGTCTGTGACTATCCTGTCACATCAATACTGTCTTTCTTGACAGGAGGAATGGGCAGAGCTCTCATTCCCCACAGATGTCCATGTTGTGGACACCAAAACTTTCTGCAACAGTTTTTAATATACAGGAAGAAGATTCCCTACATCAAGGAGCTGCTTGAAAACAAATACCAGCATTGACAGAGTCTCTACAGTGTGGGAGCTCTAGCACAAAGTCTTTGTTCTTCATCAGATCACACAGAGAAACCTCCCTCTGCTCTGGCTTAGGAAACAAATCAATTCCTGACCCCAAAGCTATATCCTTTGCTGACATATGGTCAATCATTGGCTTGAAAATGTATACAAGACCTCAAAACCTGCTACAAAACTGTATTGTTACAGCACAGAGCTGTGGTGCCCTGATTTTTGTGAAATCACAGGGACTGTGAAAGCTTTCTGTGTACCAGCAAAAAAACAGGCAATAAAGCAAAAACTAAACCAGAAAGCAAGACCTACTTCAGCTCCCCTGGCACCAGAGTTAAACATAAAACAGAATTTTCAGATACTACTGACAGATTCAAACCTAGCTTAGGCAACAGAAAGACAAAAGACCCTCCTGCAACCCAGGTCTCTGGCTAATTCTAGCCTGTGAGCCAGACTCGAGGGATGAGAATCCTGGAAGATACAGGTGGCTTGGAGCCAGGGAGGGAAAGTGGAACATGAGAAGAGGCTTTATCATGCATTTTCTTTATAATAGCCAAAATACCCTTCTGTTCTTTCTCATATATCCTGGAGAGAGCAGAACTGAAGTGTGAAGAACAGTTTAATGGATTTAGTAATAGTATTGATCTTCTGTCATTGAAAAAGGGACTTAGAGCTTAATCAGATCTGTAGAAGTGTCTCATTATTTACTTTGCCAAAGGAAAGGATTAGATATCAGAAAAAGGAAAGGCCCTTCAGCTGGCACAGGTTTGTTCTGCAGGATGAAAATCCATCCATTTATTTTTATGCGTGTATGAATTTAAATAGGAAGGAATCCAAACAACTCTCTATGAGATTCTGCCTGGAGCAATTAATACAGCAGCAATAAACAGAGGTAGACTCAGCAATGCAGCGAACCAGCTCTTAGCTTTTCAACATCCTGATTCAGCTCCATAATCTGGTCACCTAAGCATTAACAGTAGAAATCATATTGCTGGTAGTAGTCAGAGACAGATTGAACAAATTTTCACCTTCTGAGGTGCCTTCCTGCCACTAAGACACAAAGCAATATTTACTTGCAGGCTGAACACATCTGACTGGGAAGCAACACTGAGAAAGAATAAACCAGAAAGTCTGATGCCACTTTCAGAGTCACCTTTGAGACAACTGAATATTGGCTCATCACACCCTTGTCCATAATGCCCCCTCAGGGAACACTGTGAAAGTTTCATTTCCTTGACATCCAAAGCTGTAACTCCCCCATCTGCCTTTCAGGATGGCTGCAGATGAGACTGTTTTATGTCTGTGTTGTGGTTAAGCCACGCTGACAAAGTGTAGAAGCTGGAGAACTGGCTACTTCCCATGAGCTGGCTCTACCAGCAGTGAACAAAATATTTCAGTTTGAACATAAACAGTGACTTTGCAGTGAGAATTTTTTGTTACCATCTCAGAAATTCTCATTGTATTCTGGGACAGGCACATACACATGTGTATGCACTTGCAGAATAACTACAATGAATAGTCTGATTTGGTTTAAGGAGATACCTAAAACAGCTAATCCAATTCCATGCAAACTCTATGCTAGTTTCTACTGCTGAGTCCCACAAGCAATAGAGAGAACTCAAGAACCTCTGTATTTCCCATCACTGGAAAGATTTCTCGTTATTTTTCTTTCACATACCTCTTTCTGGAGATCTTACTTAAAACACCTCATTCATATAGGAAGCTTACAGGTGGCTTGCTTGCTTGGATAAGCATTGATCTAACTTGATCAGCACTGCCATTGTACTTGTTGATCCTGATTCACACTTCCACTTAGCTGTGGGCTCACCATTGCCCTAGCAGGTTTGCAGAAAAGATAATGGAATGTTATTTGAGAGCTGGAGGATTTGGACTTCCCCTGTCTCTCAAATGTATATGTAAGAAAAGGAAGGTGAGCTAAACCAAATAACTAAAAGGGGTTAATTCCTTCCTTTCTTAATGATAAGGAACCTTCTTCCAGGGCAGAGGTGGGATAGTAGGTGAACAGGGTGTGCAGGTAGGTAATCCCCATATGCTCTTCAAAGCATGAAAACATCACTGCGAGAATCACCATGACAGGAAGAGCCACTGACAAATCTAAAGAGAAGCCTGATTGTGTCTGCCAGGCCTCAGCCTGTGCCAAAGCCGTGGAGAGCAGCAGTGGGTGCAGGTGTTGAGAGACCTTTTCCCCAGGCTGGTGACTGGCTCCCAGCATGAATGGGAATGCTGGTGGCAGCTGCCGGGGTGGCGGAGGGTGAGGAGGAAGGGACAGTGGGATTCTAAGTCTCAGTGGTTTCCATCTGGCAGTCACTGACGGGTCACAAAAAGAGCAGAAAAGGAACACTGTTTTTTGGTTAGTTTCCTGTTAGGAAGGTGGCAGCATTGGAAAGGAGCTTTGCGTTATTTACCTACACTGCGGTACCGTGCTGCTTTGGTCAGACGTTGGGTCCAGTATCTCAGAGATATTTTACGCCTGTATCTTTGCAATCCTGATGTAGATCCAAAAAGCTCGCAGAAGCAGGAGAGCAGGAGTATCTGGCAGCTACAAATACATTTTCTGATGACAGGAGTCCCAAGTGAAGAGTAGCTTTATCTAAAAAGAGAACTTCCCCCTTACGCTCAACCATCTATTTTGTGCAGTAATTGAATGCCAGCTGAAAAAAATGTCTTGTCATTTGTTGCAATAAAAAGAATATGTTTGATCCTAGCTTGGCTGTGCCTACTGAAATGCTGCAGCCCACAGCCTTGAGGGCAGAAAGCCTGACTGCTTAATTCTCAGAGCATCCCTCATTCATACAGAAATGTTTTGGTTCCCTTGCATTTTTTGCCTACAGTATGAGAGCCCTTCTCTTCCTAAGGCAGAAGTCTTCAAGCATTCCTTCCACTTTTGGGGTATTTCTTATAAGGGCACCTTGAACTTTCTATCGAGTTTAACCTCCCCCCCAGACTTCATGCTCTGTATGAAATCCACAATCAATTACAAAAAAATGATGGCATTTTTGACTTCCAGAGTTCACTCTGAGCCCTCCTGACTTAGCAGAAGTGGGGGAGATGTGGTGAACTCATCTTAGCTTGTAACGTCTCTGCACTGCAACTTTTAAGCTGTAGGAGGACCTGCCATTTTATGAAAGCAAACTACTGCAGCATGATCCAGAAAGCAGCTAAATGTTTCACTTCTATTTTTTTATTTCTCATCATATTTAATCCAAATCAAGTCCTACAGACTAAAAACGGATATTCTCTTGAAGTGTAGAATAATTGGCAAAAGTAAACTGCCTTTTTTGGAAATGTATTCTATAATAAGCAAGTGTTACTCGGAGTGTTAATATCACTAGGAGTGAGGAGA
Organism: Melopsittacus undulatus; assembly: GCF_012275295.1. Taxonomy (NCBI): domain Eukaryota; kingdom Metazoa; phylum Chordata; class Aves; order Psittaciformes; family Psittaculidae; genus Melopsittacus; species Melopsittacus undulatus. The sequence goes on from NC_047530.1 coordinate 15,862,674, forward strand.
GATTGAGAGATTTTGTTTCGGGTTTAATTCATGATTTTACCACAGTTGTTCTGGGGTTGTTCTCAGCTGGCTGCTGTGACACCAGCTGTAACTCCCTCTTGGAAGCTGTAAAGAATGGATGTGCTGTTCTGAGCTGGGTGGAGATGCCTCCCCCAGCACACACACATTGGGTTCATGTGTGGTAATGGACATGAATGCATGGGCACATACACACTTTAGAAGTATTTTTGATTTCCCTCAACCTTGTCACATCTGCAAAAGGAGATCGCTGAATCCTGTCCCCTGAAGCTCAGTGTGTAGCTATCCCAGACCTTCCTTGGCTATTTGCTCCCTCACTTAAAGTGATTTTAATTCTTCATCAAACTTTCCCTTATGAAGATAAAGTTCATTCATTTTTGTTTTGACCTGGGGGATCCAATGGCACACATAGATCCATGGTCTCTTACATGCCCCCTGCTCTCTATCTCAGAGAAGCACATCTTTCCTTGGATATTTTTCACCAGCTCAGCTATTTTACAAGGATTCCACCAACTGGAAGCATGGACTGCCCCACAGTGCAGTGGGAGAGCAAGTGGCTTGAAGTTCTGCATATCATAGAGTCATAGAATAGTTAGGGTTGGAAAGGACCTTAAGATCATCTAGTTCCAACCCCTCTGCCATGGGCAGGGACACCTCACACTAAAGCATGCCATGCAAGGCTTCGTCCAACCTGGCCTTCCCATTCTGCCTTCAGTCTTACTCCTCGGCAATATGACTGGAGTGACAAAGCTTTTACATCTTCTTGTTCTTTGGAACAAAGTGGTTGTTTATTGGAGTAATGCCCAGAATATCATCTGCCTTTGTTGAATGCATATAGGTAAGAGAGGGCAAAAGCACAGAGAGAGAAGGACATGCCCAGGAAAATAAGGGATCTCTTCCCCCCCTTGCCATTCAAGGTGAGATAATTCTTTCCTCACTTTTAATTTAAAGTTGTGCCAGCATCTTGACTTGCATCTCACTTTCTTATATCTATAGGAGAGTATGTTATCTAGCACACCAACCATCTACCTGTTAGGGGAGGTCAGAAATAATTTTCTTCTCCTTGTCCTCTGCTGGAGAAAAACCAGTAAAAAGACTGGGTATGAGAAGAACATATTCACCCCGTAATGCCAACCAGAGGGGCATTAAATGTGATCAAGACTTAGAAATCAGCATCAGAGAGTTGTTGGGAACACACGGCACTTCACAAAATGTAAGCCAATGTTCAGAAGAGCATAAAAGACCAGCTTCCAGGGTAAGGGCAGTTCTAGTCTTGTGTGCAAAGGCAGAAGCACCTTTAGTTCCCTGGGGTCCTCTCCCCTCACGCATTTCCCCATCAGTGGATGATGCTAATTTATAATGACAGCTTGCAACTTAAGTCCATCTCTCCTGTACCATTCACCTCCTTTAGCTGCTATGTTGGGTCCTGAGTGGTGTAGAGCAGAGAGAGACTTTTCTTCTCCAGGTAATAAGGAAAGCCCTGTCCCTTTCTCCACCAAAAGGTATTTTGCCATTTTCCCTTTTATGTTAGCATTTGATGTTAATCCACAGGAAACTCTATTTCCAGCCTCAGATCCTTTCCTGAGGTTCTGCTCTCAAACAGCATTTCCCTGTTCTTTTCATGCCTGTAAAGCTTATTCCTTTTCTTTGAATCAATACTGTTTTATTTAGGATAGCATCTTTCATAGAAAATGTATCCTCAAATGCCTGTGAATAACTCCAGATCAAGGCCTGTATCTGAGACAAATTACTGCAGGCAGTAAATATTCTATAGAGTAAAAACATTCCATCACACTATACTTGTTTCACTGAAGCTCACATTATTGATTTCTTACCTTTTCTGCATCTCACAGATTTCATATCTGCATAATTTTCCTCTCCCCTCAAATACCCAGCTTTGTTCTTTTTGCAGGTCCGACTACAGCTGCATGAAATCCTGAGGAAGGAAGATGCTCTCAATTAAAATATGTGCCCAGCTTATATATGTACAATGGGAATTTAAGATACCCAGTTAGATAGCTCTCTACCTCCCAGTACAACCAATCTCGTTAGTTCCACCAAATTTATCTAAAGTATTGCTTATTCAGAAGAGGTTCTGAGCATCCACACCAGAATATCAGCGCTGGTGTGTAACAGGCTACTGTAAGAAGTACAAGTATCATACACTGAAGGACTGGTACCTGCCTTGAAAAGGACCCTTTAAGCCATCTCAGGTCCATAACATCAGGCAAATGGCCAAACTACAGTAGGAAGAATTTGAAAGGCAAAACAGTAGGCCTTCTGGAGGGCACTCAAAGGAAAAATTATGGTTCTTCCTCAACAAAGCTTCAGACCCATCTGTATCCCATCCCTATACATCCTATGGCAACCTCCTAGCCTCTGCCTCCCTCTCTCTGCACACACTGATGCAGAGGTACCAATACCAACTTTTTCAGTGGCATCTCCTGTATGCTGAGGATTGTCCCTCTGAAATGTGAGCAAAATAGATGACAAATGGGAAAAAGAGCTTCTGGCATTAAGATTTGGTTGTTTTTATTTGACCAGAGAGTAAGAACAAGGGTTCAGAAGTATTAGCACATGAGTGAAAACTAAAAGAGGCAAAGATCCCACATACTATGATCTCCAAATAATTTGGGTCCCCTCAGGATTCACTGATGTTATGGATGGGTTCCTTGCCCTGCACACCAGGCTATGTGGCAGAGAACACCCATCTGACACAGACCACCACCATCTACCATAGATACTAGCACCTGGCTGAATCCCCAGGTCTGGTGGGCTCAGGAGGCCAAATACACTTCTCTGAAGGACTGGGAGACCTTGCCACCCACAGCACAGCTGGGGACACTAAACTGCACAGAGAGCATCTCTGGTGGCCTGCATGATGGAGCCCACAGCTTGGACCATGGGGGCTCAGCACTCCTGTTCAGAGATGCTATGTATAACATACAGCACCACTGAGGGATGCTGACACTCACTGTATATTTTAAGCTTTGACCAAGAGAAATGCTTTATCGTTCTGTCAATAACTTCCCTTTTATTAGCTAAAGCCCACAAAACTCACAACAAAATGTTTGACTGATCCTCTGGATAGAATGAAGCATTTTCTTAGGAAACAATTATTGAAAACCAAAAATAGCCTCAACTTCTCTACACCATTTGTCTTCTTAATGGGTTGTTAAAAGGCTCACTTCTGTTTCACATTACTCGGTACCTAGCTATAGCATTCATCACTTTCCTAGTACTGCTGCTCTTACTGGAGCATCCTGTGCTTCCCTGTAAACCTCTAGAGATACCCAGCCATTTTGTTCTAATATCATTATCTTTGCTAACAAATGAATGTAATTGTCGAAGAGAGCAAGCTAATGTATACCTCAAGTGAAAAACACTTGTAGAAAATCAAAGAAGAGAGCTGTGGCCAGAGAAGGGAATTAAGAGGCAGGACTCCCAGGCTCTACTTTCAGTCCTGCTTAGAGCTTACAGCTTGGGAAAGATTTTTTAACCTCCTTTTGCCTCCATTTCTAAACTGTACAATGACACATGGAAGAGGCCTGTCTGGAAATTCAAATAGTGTTTGCAAAGATCCTGGATTTAAGGTGCTAAATGTGCACATAAAAAACGTTGGTCTGTGCTTCCTGTGATCTTAATCACAGCACTTTCACCCCCAAAAGGCAATTCTACCCATTTCCTTTTCCCACGACAGAATCATCGAATAGTTTGGGTAGGACAGGATCTTACGATCATCTAGTTCTAACCCCATGTGATGGGCAGGGACACATCACACTCATGGAATGCTTTGGGTTGGAAAGGACCTTAAGATCACATCACACACTAGACCATGTCACCCAAGGCTCTGTCCAACCTGGTCTTGAACTCTGCCAGGGATGGGGCACTCACAGCTTCCCTGGGCAACCCATTCCAGTACCTCACCACCCTCACAGTAAGGAACTTCTTCAGCCAGTTGCTGAGGCGAGTGGCTTGTGAGAGGACGCCTGCAACTCCTGAGTGGAGTGGGGGGAGATCAGCGTCCAGGAGTCTCACCTCAGAGCGACAAGAGCCACTGAGGAGGGAGCCCCAAGTCCTCAACAGGACTTGCCCCGGAGCTGGCAGCTCAGCCTATACTAGGGGCTGACTCACTGGGGGCAGAGCCAGGAGAAGCGGCACCAGCTGCGAGTGGTTAAAAACCTACCCAGGGAGCGCGGCAAACAGAGCGGGTTGAGGCAGTTCGCGCGGGCAGGCAAGCGGGCCAGCAAGCGGGCTAACCACCTCATCAAGAGGACTCGCCTGGAGCGCAGGAGGGGAAGGAGTGCTTGTTTGTGTGGAGAGACATAGACGGATCAATCGACCAGATAGATCATGGTTACAACACGATCAAAAGCAGTAGTGAGTAATAATGTGGGTATCCAGACTGAGCCTTCCTGCAGACATGCGGCCGTGCAGGCCTCTGGCTGCAGCGAATGCCTGAGCCCAGCACTTGTATTGGAGGGAGCCAGGGACACTGCTTGTGTTCGCTGTGAGCAAATACATGATCTGCTCAGGCAGGTGGCTGAACTGAGGGAGGAGGTAGAAAGGCTGAGAGCCATCACAGAATGCGAAAGTGAAATAGATTGGTGGAGCTACACCCTAAGGCACAGGCAGAAGGAAGTGGTTGAACAAGTGATGGATCCTCTTCCCTCCTACCATCAGACAGAAGGAGAGAACTTAAGGGACAAGGATGTATGGAGGGAGGTCCCTCCTCGGAGAGGTAAGCGAAAACCCTCGCAGTTGCCCTTGAATAACAGGTATGAGGTCTTGGAACTAGAGGGCCAGGTAAATGGAGATGGAGAGGTACATCTATCTAGTGAGTCACCTAGGGCTTGTCACTCACCCCCATGCCTTAGAACTTCCCCAACCAAGAAGAAAAGAAGAGTAATTGTGGTGGGTGACTCCCTTCTGAGTCTCCCTTGTTGAATTTCATCAAGTTTCTCCCTGTCCAACTCTCCAGCCTGTCCAGGTCTCGCTGAATGTCAACACAGCCTTCTGGTGTGTCAGCCACTCCTCCTCCTTTTGGGTTATTATGTGCAGTCATTTAAATTGCACCCAGAAACGTGTAGAGGATGTTAGGAAAGCAATTCTAACAGGAAAGTCAGCTAGGTGGTGATCCTCTTCCCCATAACATATTTAAAGGGAAGGAAATGAGTACACAGAAATATCTGTCCCACAATTACTCTGTAGTTGCCAAGTGTCCCTGATCTGTGTCCCTGATACTCAGACCACATGCTGGAAAGGTCATGGCAGTGCATTGCCGTGGTTTCACATCCTTGCTGCCAGAGTCACTCCGCTGCTGGCTGTGAGCCTTCCTGCCTGCAGCATGTTCCAGTTATCTCTTGTCCTTCAGCTCGCAGCTCTGCTTTGACTCTGCCAGCTCCTGCACCCCAGGCCAGGAACAACAACGTGCTGCATGGCCTTGCTGAGTGAGAGGCTCCATCCTCATGCAGATGCTTGCATGCTGCTCCCTTCCTTGGAAGAGCGCAACTTGCTTCAGCTATCTGCACTTATCTGGCTCCCTCCTTGAGTCTGGAGATGACAGGAGCTGGATTTGAGATGTGCTACAGCTTTAACTACCTCAAAGATGTGCGAGGGAGCCAAAATGCAATTCAGAGCTCACAGAGGTAATTTAGTCAAGTGAACAACTTACAGAAACCAGAAGGCCCAGGAAGACGTTCTGATGAAAGGAGATGAAAGCACATAATTTGTACATAACTTTGCATTTGAATGATGATGCTCACTGCCAGACAAAATTAGCACAAGCCTTAGGCTACGCCTGGGACAAAAGGCTGAGCCATTATAGACAGCAACAGAAGAAAAAACCCCTGAAAAGCCATTACAGAAGTAAATAGCTGCAAGAGCAAAGCCCAGTTCCGTGGTTGTCAGATGCTCACCTTGGTTATTATTTTGTACCTAGTTACCAGACTGTGATTGGTGCCTATAAATGCAGAAAGTCAGCTCAGCTGGAAATAGATGTGATCTGCACCAATTAGTATCTCATCCACTCAAAAATACAGAAAAAGGCATTGCCACATAGGCTGCCAAACTGAGCACTAGCAGATGAGGCTCTGGAAACACATCTAAGGAGGTCATGAGGAACTGGGAAACTGAATGGGTACACACAGAATCAAGAGGAGAGGAAGGGTTTCTAGGGAGCATGTGAGGAGCTCATCACTCCCAGACTCTCACTGGGACATAGGGCTTTGCGGTGTTCAGTCACCAGGCTGGGATGTGCAGGCATACTTCTGTCTGACCACTCGCTCTTGACCTGGGCTTAAGGCTGCTTTGCAGGATGCACAGAAAGCACAGCAGCACCTGAGAAAGCCATCATTTAGCAGTCTTTAAAGGTACAAGCTGCACGGTGGCAGGTAGCTCAACACGTGCTGTAAAACTTGAGCCCTTGGTGAAATATGAAATGCACAAGCAGCAATATGCAGGGACTGAACACACACCCCCTCTCTGCCCAGGCAACACAGGCCAGAGCCAGGATGATTTCTCCCACAAATCCTTTATAGCATCATCTCTTCTCTGTGAGCCCTGCTCTAGTGAGATTCAGGCTTCAGAACCCAGATGGGAGCTCTGGATGTTTTATTTTCTATCCACAGAAGCCTTTTTATCTCTCAGCTGCCAAAGAGGCATGTGGATCCTGACAGGAAAACAGTCAGCAAGCCTCTCTATCAGCCAGAGACATCAGGGACACCAGCATGTTTAAGCCTCACTCCTGTTTCCAGAACTTTATCTGCCCGTATGCAGCTGGGTGACCCTTTGAAGAGCCAGAACTGCTCCTGTGTGATGTCCAGAGTGGGGATCAGCAAATGGCCCAGATCTGCTGTGAGGCTGCTGCCTGGCCTGGGAACAGCCTGGCCCTTTCCCCAGCTCTGCTGTGTTTGCCTTTCTTCACAGTAGCTGGTGTGGGCAATGCTCTGGGTTTGTGATGAAAGCTGTGTTGATGTCAGGGATGGTTTTGGTAAGGCTGAACGGTGCCCACCCAAGCCAAAGGATGTTGTTCTTCCTCTCACCACCCCACCAGCAGGCAGGCTGGGGGTGCACAAGGAGTTGGAAGGGGACATAGCTGGGACAGCTGACACAACGGACCCAAAGGATGTTTCATACCATACAGTGTCATGCTCAGGTGTCACACTATCCAATCTAAAGCTGGGTGAGGAAGAAGGAAGGGAGGAACATTTCTAGTGATGGTGTTTGTCTTCCAAAGTAACCACTACGTGAGATGGAGCCCTGCTCTCCTGGGGATGGCTGAACACCTGCCTGTGATGGGAAGTGGTGAATGATCCCTTGGTTGCCTTTTCTTGCATGCACAGCTTCTGCTTTCACTTAAACTTTTTCTCAGCCCCTGAGTTTTCTCACTTTTGCTCTTCAGATTCTCTCCCCATCCCAAGGTGGAGAGTGAGTGAGTGAGTGGATGCGTGGTGCTCAATTGCTGGCTGGGATTAAACCATGACACCAGCTACCTCTGATAAGTGGCAAGGGGTGTTGAACAGAAAGGGAGTTGTGACACCTGTGGGGTCCTTGTGACTTGCTACCTGCTAGCATAGTTCATCCCACTTCCCTTCATCTGCATTGAACTGGCACCATGTGAACCACATGAGAGACTGCTTCTTGCCTATCAATCATGCAAGAAACCCTGAATCTATTTTAAAATAAAGGCTGAGTACTCTGAAGGATGAGAGACTGGGGTAAGGATTATATCTGAAAACATAAAATGGGAAAGAAAACACAAATGTGTTCTCAGTGTCTTCCAATACAAGCTCCACAATGGTTATGCAAGGTAGACACTGTAGTTTTCACATCTACTTTTTGCTGCTGTTCAAAGCTGCTGCACAGTGTTAGAGATAAGGACCTTCACCCCTGGGATAGATGCCTTCAGCCTGTCTGGGCAGTGTCCTTCAGTTCCGCTCAGGAGCAAGGCAATGAGGATTAAAAAGAGCATGTAATCAGCTGTAATTAAAACCCAACACCACCATCATCCTTAACAGCAAAGGAAAATGCTCCAAACAAGATGACTCCGGCTCCCACAGAGAATTCTCTATCCTCATCATTCCCCTCAGGAACCTTTTTCTTGCAAAGAGGAAAACTGAGGGTGATGTCTGTTAACAAAGGGGTTTAACAAAGGGTTACCAAGCAATCATGTGGCTGGGCCAGAGGCAGGTCTGAGCAATGCCCTGTTTGTAATGCCCAGGTAAAACGTCCTTCAGTATACAACAGCTGAGTGGCTTCCATATTGTGACTGGCAGGGGGAACTAAAATCTATATATACAGCACAGAGCCACCCAGTGCTGGATGCCTGTCAGTGGCTGCCGGTCACCGCACGAGCTGAAGCAAATCAAACCCAATGACCTGTCTGAGCAAGGCTTCTTTGCCACGTTGTCTGCTGCCCATGCAGTAAGAGAAACTGGTTTATTTTTGTCCTGTCAGTGACACAGCACAGCACTGAGGTGCAGATGTGGTGAATGTTCTCAGGCATTAAAGCGCTGAAATGAAAGTCACTGCAGCAAATTTTGTCTTTCCAGTTCTGAAGCAGGACACAGTCCATCACAGCCTGAGTCACCCATCATCGCAGCAGCACGAACTTGCTGTCTATAACCTGGGTTGCCCTTTTACAGTAAACCCACATCCTCACTCACCTGTCACAGCACAAACCGTTTAGCAATTAATAATATTTCTGCACCAGTAGGAGCATCCCCTACAGTCTGAGGATGCAAACAGTTTCTTCCTGGCAATCCACAGTGCAGCTGCCAGAGGCTACCAATCTGAGCCGGAGCTTTGGTGTTATTTTAAGCATGGTTCCCAGCTGCAGCAGCACTGTGTTCGCCAAAACTCTTCCTTCTAGAAAGGAAGGAAACTCGCCAGGCCATATGGTGACTTTCAGGGAGATCAAGTGTTGACTTTTTCCCAGTGTGTTGTGAGGATAAAATTAATCTCTGCTTTAGCACCATCGGTGAAGAATCCCATACACCCTGCATGTGCAAATCCATGGGTTTTGCCTGTCGCTTTAATTCTAAATTTAATACACAACCCTCACACTCCAGCCTGATGCAATACCTTATTCATTCCTGTCATAGAACATATATGTGGTACAGTCACTGAGCTGTATTAAAAGCCAAAGGCAGGGACCCACGTGTGAATGAGGTTGAATGAGGTCTTTGAAGGACAGGAGGCTGGTGTCAGACTGACACGGAGCAGAATGCCAAGAAGAATTTGGGCATTTCTGATTCACCCATGGCTATGTAGCCAGCCCCCTGCACACCTACATGGACCTAGGCCCTCAGAGAATGACTTCCCAGTCACATGTGTGTTGTGGTTTAAGCCCAGCTGGCAACCCACAACCACACAGCTGCTCACTCACTCCCCCCCCCCCCTCCACTCACAGAGGGATGGGGAGGAGAATCGAAAGAATGTAACTCCCACAGGTTAAGAACAGTCCAGTAACTTAAGGTATAACACAAATCACTACTGCTACCACCAATAATAATAATGATAAGAGAAATAACAGGAAAGAATACAACCACTCACCACCCACCGATCGATACCCAACCTGACCCAAGCAGTGATCTGGCCCTTCCAGGTAACTGCCCCCAGTTTCTATACTGGCCATGATGTGCTGTGGTATGGAATACCTCTTTGGTTAGTTTGGGTCAGGTGTCCTGTTCCTGCTTCCTCCCGGCTTCCCCTCCTCCCTGGCAGAGCATGAGGCTCAGAAAGTCCTCGGTCAGAGTAAACATTACTGAGCAACAACTAAAACCATCAGTGTTATCAGTGTTGTTCTCAGGCTGAAAGTCAAAAACACAGCACTGCACCAGCCTGCTTTCCTGTGGTGGATCTCAGCAGCCAACATCAGCACACTAAAGCAGATCTGCCAGCAGATATGGCTACATGAGTCATAGGACTAGGTAGGTGTATGGCACTTGATGTGATGGTTGGCACAGTGCTTTAGTCACAAATGAGATGCTGATGGGGATATTGCTGACCGACATGTCTTGCTTTCAGCTGGTTTTGTTAAGGATATATACAGGCAACACCAATACACACCAAAACATGTGGAGAATCACAGAAACACAGAATCCCAAGGGTTGGAAGGGACCTCAAAAGATCATCTAGTCCAACCCCCCTGCAAGAGCAGGGTAACCTAGAGTACATCACACAGGAACTTGTCCAGGTGGGCTTTGAATATCTCCAATGTAGGAGACTTCACAACCCCCCTGGGCAACCTGTTCCAGTGCTCTGTCACTCTCACAGTAAAGAAGTTCTTCCTGATGTTAACATGGAACCTCCTATGCTCCAGTTTACACCCATTGCCCCTTGTCCTACCACTGGATATCACTGAAAAAAGCCTAGCTCCATCATCCTGACACCCACCCTTGACGTATTTGTAAACACTGATGAGGTCACCCCTCCGTCTCCTCCAAGCTAAAGAGACCCAGCTCCCTCAGCCTCTCCTCATAAGGGAGGTGTTCCACTCCATCATCTTTGTGGCTCTGCACTGGACTCTTTCAAGCAATTCCCTGTCCTTCTTGAACTGGGGGGCCCAGAACTGGACACAATATTCCAGATGAAGAATAAGTTTACAAAGGGCCTGCCACAAGGTTAAGACTTCCAGTCTGAGAGGACCCTAAAGTCATCCTGGTGTCTTCCAGTCTGAGACCTTAAAGAACTGCATCAAAATGAAGCTGTTCAGACAGCCCTGAGGAGAATCATTTGTCGGATGGGACAAACCAGAGCTTGCTCAGGGCCAGTCAGGCCCCCAGATTTCCTTAGCCACATGGTTCCAGAGCTCTACTCTTATTCTATTAAACTTGTCTGCTGTCACCACCCACTGCATGGTTTAGATAAGGAAAGCAAAACCTTTTCCAACACTCTTAGTAGTTGCTCATGCAGTAGTTAACATTATTGATGCTCAAAGACTCTGCTGGCAGCTTCTGCCTTGGCCTTCCCTAGTTCTGAAAGCCCTGTTGTTCTGGAGACACATTAGGCAGCACTTACTTCAATCCTGAAGGCTGTGTAGGTACAAATCCGTACAGAACTTGTGTAAGTAGCAGGCTATTGCAGCAAATTCCTCAGCTCTCCAGACACTCAGTTCTGCACTGTGCAACAACATTTTTAAACAAATTATTTTTTGGATGGTAAAAATTTGTGATCAAGAGTTAGGCAACATTTTCTGTGATGGCTGTTTTGAGGAACCCTGAAGCATAAGTTGCTGTGATGCCATTCCAGAATTAAGAAGGGATAATTTTGATTCCTCATCCATGTCTCTAAGCAGAAGGAGAGTGATGCACATTGCTTGAAATAGCACTGCTAGAAGGTACATGTCTCATCTCTAGGGACACAAAACTGGCTGCCCTACCTTGCATGGAGTTTGTGAAGGGAAAAATACTTAGGCTAACTCAGAAGAGCTGACATGTGGCTGCAAGAACAGCATGGCCCTCATGTCAGAATTGCATACAGGTGAGAAATTGGTTGGCAAACACAGTGATGACAGACTGCTCCAGAGAAAGTTATCTGATTGGAGGGAAGGAGCTTGGGTTATAAAGATGGAAAATTGCATGGAGGAGGAGAAAGTCATCAGAATGGTTTTTAATCTCAGCTGTTTGTACTGGGGACACTGTGCACTGAGGTTGCAGGAGCTGCTGCTTCCACCAGACTCAGCAAAAGTTGGGTTTCCAAAACCCCAGTAGTGGTGAAAGCTCTTGGGTCCTGGCCGTCCTCTCTTCCCCTAGCTGCACTGGATTACAGTGTTGATCTGCAGAACTGGACAAGCACAAACCAAGATGATTATGAACTAAAATGGATTTGTCATTGAATAGGTGCCTCCCCGCCAAGTACCGAACAGCCTCCATAAACAAACCTTCTACAGGTCTGGCTGCTCGGGCTCAAGGCCAGCTCAGAGGAATACAGCTCTGTGGCCTTGGGCACTGCCAATGCTGGGACAAGAGCTGTAAGAAACCTCATCAGAGCCTCCTCCCCATCACTAGGTAGCCACATTTGCTTGCCTCAGATAAATTATGGCCATGCCAGTACCTTACTGACCCATGTCCACTCTTGCCTTCCTGGTTCAGCCTTGGACGTGCCTCATCCCTACAGACATGTCTGGCAACACTGCAGTGTGACTGGCCCCAGTTACTATCATTTAACCTGCCCTGCTCATCTTGCCCAGGGACTACCTTGGTGAGGCTACTGTCCCACTGTCACCCTTTGTTTCAGCTCAGCTTCCCTTATAGAGCAGCACCTGACATTGCTGCTCCCTGACACAAAAATTAAGGAAACCAAAACATTGCAGGTATAACCTTGATACCACCAAAGGTAATTGCCACGAGCAACGGCATACACAGGCTCTTCAGAAAGCCTTCAGTTGCTGTGGGAATATGTGAATGGCTTTACTAGATGCCCATGGCAGGCGGCTGGAACTGGATGATCTTAAGATCCTTTCCAACACAAACCATTCTGTGATTCTATGAGTAGAACAATTAATTTTTTTTTAATTAAAAAAGCCACATCTGTATACCTGAAGATTTGATCACCAGTTAGCAACACTGCTGGTGCAATAACTCCTAAGGTGGGAATTTATTTGTTTTTGCCTTGAGCAGGTGTAAATTTTAAATCCTTTCAGTGCTGATGTGAGATAGATAGTCCTGAAACCACCTCCGAAATAATAAATGCAAAAGTAGCAGAAATTACAAACGTGCTACAGAGCCTGCCTGAAAGGCTCTTCCTGCCCAGAGACACCACTGACATTTGCTTCTTTGGAAGAAGATGCAGGGAGATAATTAGGCCTATGGAGACAAGGCTCTCACTCAGTTTGGCAGGGGCTGAAACCTGAAGCTGGTGACGGAGCATCTATCTTTGCTGCTGTACTTGCTCTTGTCATGTAGTCATTCACCCTGCTCTTCCTACCCTCAAAACTGGAGGTGCAAATTCTTTCTCTCGCACCAGCTAGGGTGTGAAAACTCTAGGTCTGGCCTTGCTTGGAAGCCTCTTTCCTCTGGCTTCAAAATCCCCCTGAGCAGCTCAGTGTTTCAGGTTTGGCTTGCTTTTCTACTCCCACGGAGCCATTCACCCATGAGGAAAGGACAGCACGGCAATAGAAGCAAGTACAGAGACCTTAAGGCAAGTGACCTAGAAGGCTCATTGAGGAGGGCTCTATGAACAGAAGCTTTGGACAAGGTGGAAGATAGGAAATTTGAACTGAGTGAGTGAGGCAGGATAGTCCTGGAGAAGTGCAGAGAAGCAACCCCTGTGCCAAGTGAGGGCTCCAATGTAGGAGAAGAAGGAAAAAGAGACTGTGCTGAATGTAGAGACCTTTGAGATAAGAGCAATTGAAAGCAATTCTGTTTTGCTATGGAAAACCACTACATGAGCAGGTACCAGCCAGGGTATTTCCTATTCTATAGCAGCTGTGCTGGTTTCCCATTTTCTGTAGCATCCCTGCAAATTTCTGACCCACATTCTCCTCGGAGCTGGTTCCCTGTCCACGCATCCCTTTCTCTTCTGCAGACAGACAAGAATAAAGAAACTTCCCACCTTTTGCTTCCTTCTTTCCCTCCCTGCCAACCTGAGGCCTCTTCCTTTGCCCCAGCTTCTCCAGTCACAAACCATCACCATGTCATGTCAAGAGAAATGCCCCTTTGGAATGCACACCAGCTTAAAAGATCCTCTTACACCTCTGACTGGGTCCTGCCAGATTTAGGGGTATCTGTGGAAAAAACTAAAGAGCCAGATAAAACCACAGGAAGATCACAAAAACCAGAGATGCCAGATGGCTGCATAAATAGTAAGCTCTTTGTACAACCAGCTCTCCAAATACTGGCTCAGGGTCCCACTGGGGAACACAATGGCTCAAGACATTTGCATCAGTAACAGATGGTTCTTTTAATATTGGCTGCAATCTGTCACAGGTAACCCCATTCACGCTTTTTCTTTTGGATATTCAAGCCCATGCTTAGTTATTAAAATTAGGATGCTAGAGCATGATATTGGGAGAAAGAAATAAATTTCAGAGCAAATTTCGTAGGAATGAAGAGTACAAGCTTTGGTTATATTTAGTAAAGCGATTATGGTTTTGTTCTGCTTTGTGTTGGAGTGCTATCAGTTGATCCTGCCTCTTTTCATTCCACTTGGATTTGTTCTTTGTTAAAATAATGAGAACTTAACAGAAAGGAAATCACATGCCATTTAATAAGATTTGAGATTAAGCAGCAGACCCACAAAGCATGTTGCAGTCTACTTGAAAGCCCTAGGGCTTTGCTCATCTTTCATCACAGTAGTTTCCTCTTTCCCCGCCAAAGCAAACTGTAGTGTCAATTGTGTCCAAGCATGAAGATAAAGCTTGCTAACCCTTGTTAAAATACTTTGATGTTTGTTGTTGGCATGTTCACTCCAGCACTTTTCCTAAAGCTGACTGAGCCTGATCCCAACATGCCTGCAAGCTTTTCATTAATTAGGCTCTTGTTAAGCCTAGCTTTAGCAGGACTGCCTCTCCCTTTGCTTCCATGTAAGAAGGCCAAACATGTCAAAATTTCACTTCCATCGAAGTCCAAGGCCAGGCTGGATGGGGCTTTGAGCAACCTGGTCTAGTGGAAGGTGTCCCTACCCATGGCAGGGGCATTGGAACTGGATGAGCTTTAAGGTCCCTTCCAATCCAAACCATTCTATGATTCATTTCTTACGGGAGCTGCAGCTGCATAGGAAAGCCTGCCCTCTTTCCCCTTAATTTGCTTATCCTTGGAAAGCTACTGGAAGTTTCAACAAGGAATGCAACAGGCTCTCAGATCACCACTTACATGTATTATTCCAGCATGTGCCGTCCAAGGAACATAAAGTAATACACAATTTCTTCACTTGGGTGTATTTACAGCTAAATGCCTACACAAGATATGTGCTGTAGAATTTGTATGTCCAACCCTTGCCTACTTGCCAACAAATGAAAAACTAAAGTTACTCAGCCTGAAGCATCTGTTTGTGTGTTCATTCTGCACCTATGCTGACCCTGGCGTCTCTGCTAGAAGTTGTTAGGTTCCCCTGCTTAGAAATCTGCTAGTTGTATTTTTATGTTCTGCCCCAGTGCTTTGTGTTCCTACTGTTTTCTGCAGAGGCTGCATTTGCTGGCAGAAATTTATCTGCTCTGATGTGTCTAGATATTTTGTTCCTGATGAGGCCAGTTTGAACATTATGGTAACCTTGTGGTTGTAACAGGTGATGAAATTCAGCTGGAAACCTGATTCTTTTAGGATTAAATCCTATTCTACAAAATATTACGGAAGGCAGAAATGTTTGTTTTAGTTTCAGGCAGTCAGGATCTGGGGAGAAGGAGGGGAAAGAGAGTTTGAAAGATAAAACATTGCAAGATACCTTTTGTTAAAAATAAGTGTTTTAAAAGGCAATTCACTGTGCATGCTATTATCTATAACTAAACTTAAATTGACTGCCTATCCACCCTCCTCCCGGTTCATCACAAAAAACCATTGCTATAGCAGTTTGAATGGAATATATGACAAAAGGCAGTCTACCTATGCATTGTTCAATGTCCTCATCTGCTTGAAAGGTGAAGGGTTACTTACACACACAATAGAGGAAAGCCTCTTTCAAAAGGAAATTAGGCAACAAGTTCTCTTTAGTACAGCATCCTTCAACAGTGCAGCTACATTTCTTAAAGATGTGTGAAATGACAGCTTGTGGCAGATAAGAGCAAAGGCACAATCTAGGAATCAAAACCACGTTGTTATGGCTTTCACACCGACAGTAGATGGAACACAACTTGGAAAGATCCTTGTTCAAGCAACTGTGCCTCACTGAATGATGTGGCAGGGACAAAGGCATAGCACCAGCAGTGAATCTAAACCATCTGTTAAATGTCAACATGCGCAAAATGTGTTACTGCATTAGCTCCAGATCCAGGCATTCAGGTTCACATGCTGGATGAGATACTAAATAATGAGTAGAAAAATCTTAGGCTAACAGAAATATTATCCTTAATAAACATGGTAAGAGATTGATTATCCTGTGCAGAGAAAAGCCAAGACAGAGTCAGCAGACAGGTACTGTGTGCCAAGACTGATACTAAGCTGTCTGGGGTTTCAAAAACCCTGTGATGGACCCAGAGCTGAAATAGCTGATCAGGACCAAGGTACCTAGTAAAGAAAAATAAACTTCTTGTGGCACTGAGAGAAACTCTGAATTCCTCAGAGCAAGGAATGCCACTGCTATTCCAAATATCTGCTCAAAATTATTTGAAGCACAAAACCAAGAATGTGAGGCCTAAAGACGATCACTTTTATAACAGTTTTATTCAAGTCTGTGTGCTCTAGTGTTGAGACAAGGCCTAGATCAGCATTACACTGTAATACAATAATTCCAGCCATTGAACCAAGCCTGCTTGGCATCCTTGGTTTACAATTTACAGTACATCCAAAAAAAGAGCAAAGAGAAAAGAAATCCCAAAACGCCAACAACTTTCATTAGCTCTTTGCTTCGCTTAAATATTGTTCTATAACATAAAATAATTTAATACAAAAAAAAGAACTGTAATCCAAATACACATAATACATTGACACAGAACAGAGGAAAGATACAGTAGATTATGCACAAGAGTATTCAGCTGATGTGTTACCTACAGTGAAACAAACTGGACATTAATATAATTTAACTATTTAAGCCCAAGAGGGTCAGAGGCAACAAGTCCGGGTCACAAATAAAGCTTTTTAAAAAATAACGCAATCTTCTTTTCCTCTAAGCTTACTGCTGTACAGAAGTTAAAGGAAGGTTCCAACAAATCACTTAATTCGACAACATTTCATCACAAAAACAAGAAAAACTTGGTGGCCTCTGTTATTTTACTCAACTCTGGGGTACATACATTACCATTTGCTAATGCAACAGCTTCATTGCAGGTTCTTCGGCAAAACATATCTTCAGGTGCTACTTCCATAGCAACAGACTTTTGAACAGCATGAACAGAAGAGAAGACATACAGAGGTCTCCAAAACCCGACTGAAATAGTTAAGTTGTACGATAAATCCCAGTCCTGCAGAGTTTGGAGTTCCTTATGAAATACCCAACACCCTCCACACAGTGATTTCAACACAAGCAGGAACTATCCCACGTCTCAAAAGAACAGACATGGGGGAATGATCTTACACTAGAGTAATCTACTCACCTGGTTCTTCAGATTTACAATATTGTACCTAGGAAAGTCAGGTCACTGATTTTTGCATCTGGCTTTAAATAGAAGCAGGAGCAGATCCACAATTAATAAGGCAAAAGAAAGAAGTAGCTTATAAAAAAGAGGGAGGAAATACATTCTCTGGCTGAGAAATTCTTGGGACTTTCAAAGCCACAGAAGAGACATTGTTAAAAGCACAGGTATTTTCCCTGATTTTTCCACCACTGTCACTCTGCCTACTCCATATAAGCCTCTCAAGTCAGGCAAAAAAATCATTTAACATATTTCCAGCTTGTCCTGAATTTGTGACAAAGAAATGACATATACCAGCACAAAGTGCTGTGCCAGCAGCTGACAAACAACAACCCTAATAACAGTGGTGGATGTTGACTGCTGCTGAACTTGTCACATCTGTCCACCAGCCTGGAGGGATGCATTTTTAAAATGGGAAAAAACACCTGAGAAAAGGCCTCAGGTTAAACTGACATTTGCACATACAACCTCCATGCACTACTTACTGCCCCTTTACATCAGGCAATGCACTAATGCAGAAGTAGTTGTTCTTTCTTCCTGCGTCAGAAAACATTCTCAAAGCTTAGCCTGTTTGTGGTAAGAACTAGCAGTCAAAGAGGCATGGCATGTGCAGTCAGGGAAAGGCCACAAGAGTCAGCAATGAAACCAGCATTTACCCAGAGGCTTGTAAAGGAACTCCATCCTCAGGTAAACTGACTCTTTCCTCTGACAATCAACATACAGAGCCTGGTCCTTCAGCATTAATCTCTACAGGACAATCCCCCAGTTTAGGTTAAAAGAGCTTTGCTGAACTGGGGTCTTGTACATTTTGACCCACAGATATATTCCACTGACTTCAGTGATGTTTAAGTACGTGATGAACAGCTTTCTTGAATTGAGGCCTCTTCCCTTTTAACTTAAAAGTTAATTACCCCAAATATAAACTTTTACTACTAGATGTCCTTGGCTTTACGTGGTTTGCTACTATAAGTGCCAAATATGAGGTACATGGGTGCCTACTGACTTTAAATGAATCTACATATATTCTCCACTTGGAATTTAGCCATTCTCCTAAGAGACCTATGTTGCACAAAGAACAGGTTTTACTCTTTGCCCAAACTCAACTCTTTTCCTTTTTTTTTTTTTAATTTTAATTTTGCTGTGGCTTTATTCTTTACAGTCTAGGATTTCTAGATGTTATGGTTGTCAAGATAACCTTGAAAACAGAGCAATGGCAGAACTAACACAGTAACACTTGCTTGAGATGCAGTGTGAAAATTCAGCTCAGAGGTATTAGTTGCCCTATTCAGATACAAATGCTAACCCTGTTGACTTTGTAAGAGCTGCTCACTAAAGCACCCAAGACAGAAGGAACAAGCCTGCTACGAATATCCAGGCAATCAGTTGAGGATGACAACTCAGTTAGTGACACCAACTGGGCCTGGGAGAAAATACATTACACAAGCTGAGAAGTGGCCACATTCACAAATTCCATAGAACCCAAGGAAGAAGCTCAGTTCTACTCCAGATGTAGATGAACTCAAGAAGCTCACTGTGCAACACTCAGAGCTATGCCAAACAGTAATCACAAGCCAGGTTTGCTCTGAAACTCAATGAGGAGAAATGAAGTACAAAGGTTCCCAAATAACTTGTTCATCCTATATAATGAAATCTGTTGTTAGCAGCATTCTTATCAATGAAGCTTGGAAAAAACAGCAGCATGTCTCTCTGCTCCATTATAACCTCTGCTGCTAAGACAGCAAGACACAAAAGCATCAGGACATGGCTAGAACAATGTTTCTTCTTTATCAGACCCATATGTCTTACTTCAAGAAGAGGTTAGCTTTATCCAATCTCAACATCTGTTCTTGAGAAAACATTAACTGAAACAATCAAGATGGAACAGGGAGAAAATATCAATCACTCTGAAATAGCATATATAAGACGCATTATTCTGGTTTTATTTCGGGATTTCAGCCAACAACTTTTGAACACAATGGAGGTTCTCAGTAGCTATCCTGCAAGCTAAAATTTTAGCATGGACAAGATCCTAGAAAAGTATTTCTGGATAATTAAGCTCTCTCCTCCTGTCTCTCTCCTTCCCTGACCCTCCCCTCCCCACGCCCCCCAGCCATTATTGTTCAAATAATTTATTTTAAGCAAATAAAACTTTGGCATTCCTCCTGCAGATCTAAGCCCCCTTTTCTCAGCTATGCATCCATCTCACCCATCAGTTACAGACCTAACAATAGCCCGCTTCAAGCTGAGTTTGAAACTATTACACTACACACTAAAAATGTGTCATGGTTTCCTAATATTAACAATTTTGGGCTGTCTGCACATTATTAGCATTCAGATACAATAAGGACTATATTAGGATCTGATACATTAGGAAAACAAAACTGCAAATACAGGGGAACAATCGGGATTGTGTGCAGGTCCACTGTAAGAGCACATGAGATTATTTTTAAAAAGATCTGTTTTCAAAGCAGAAGTGACCAACATGAAATCATCTTTTGGTCTGTGGATAATCAGCTCTTCCACAGGTCAGAAACCATCAAGAGAACACCCTGCCTTGTAATTTATTGTTTCTTTTGGAGACATACATAGCAAATGCAAGTGCAAACTTATAAAACTGAATTGCTGGATTTATTTTTCCATCAGGAATTTGCATGTCAAAGAGCCAAATACAAGTGTTTGCCTCTGTCCTCCCATAACTCCTTCCTCAACTGCCAACCTACAGCAATTCTTACCAAAACTTACGCTTTCTTCCCATTCTGTCTCTACAAATGAGGTAGCTCAGGGTAAAATAAAACAGAACAACCAGCCCAGTACACATTCCTTAAATTCTTCTTTAGGACACAACTTACTTACAATGGTCAATAGATGACCAAGCAGCTACTATCCCTCTGTTCTCTGCTTATTACATTAAGAAGGATAATTTAACTATTTTATTTGCTATTTTCTGCCAACCTCTACTTTCACTTCCCCCAGTTGTGTCTTACACTTCCAGCTTGGAAACATTCTGGGTGAAATCACACCTAAAACATGTATTGGTTTCTGTCTTAGGCCTGCAAGTACTATGGTAGCAAGAATTAATAACCAATACAGATGCGACAGAGGCAGAATTCTCATTGAGAGATAAAAATAACATACTTATTTCCACAAGGGTGTATGCACATCACTAAATGGGAGGGCATGAAATGTTTACAATGCTGGTGTGTGATGGCCTGATGTGTGACAAAGAATGCTACAGTACTAAAAGTTTCGACCAGGGAGTTCCCTCCAAAAAACAACCTCAGGCCCTAGCAAGGAGACATGAGATGGAAGGCACCTGGAAACACAGGATACACCTAATACATACCTATGCATTACACAGGCTTATACAAAAAAAAAACAAACAAAAACCCTGCAGAACCAATAAACTACAATGTAAGAAGCCATTCTCAGTAGGAAAATAATGTTCCTGGTCATTTAGAACCAAAGGAAAAAAGAAAATAAAAGAAAAATATTTTTCACTCCTGTACAGAGGGAGATGAAACGTGTTTCTTGTACACAACACTGATGCAATGCTGAAGACTTTCCAGTTGCAGTTCTGTTAGATAGGATCAATAATAATTCTGGTAACTACATCAGGTCACCACTCAATCACCAGTGGCAATTTACCTTTTCATCAAGCACACACACCTCGGCCTGGGAATGACTTTCTCTTAGCATTCAAAAATAAAGCTGATGTAGGTCATTTCAGAAGGTGTATTCATCTCTGACCAACGGCAAAGCTGCTTGAAAAGGCTGAGCATGAGAAAAAAACAAAAGCAAATGCACATTTTAATCGCAGCATGTGACTGCGTACTACTGCGTTCAACACAGGGAGCAGCAGAATAAACCACAAATGCATTTCCATACTGCCTCACAAAACTGTGAAAGTAGGGCTGAGGAAACAATAAACAGAAGTTCTTCTTAAGACTCTTTTGCTGTTCAACCACACAAAAAATAATACCCAAAACCAAAACAAAGCAATCTAAACCATGAACTGAATTGGAAATAGGGAAAAAAGAAAAAGGAAGAGATGAAAGATCTTTCTGTCTAGCTGGATACAATACCACTGACTGTGCAAACCAACACAATTTCATCTTACAATAGGAAACTCAGAAAAACAGAAGAATGCATTCTTTCCTAAAGCTATCTTAATTATATGATCAACCATAGTTATGAAGTCTGAAAGTTACCTTCATGCCAGCATGTTTTGGTTCTCTTTGCACAGAGACGTTGTGTTTATTGCTTGTTTGCAAATATGTTTTAACACATGCCTACCCCCTCACTCTTAATTCCTGTTTTACCCAACTATAGCCTGAAGTGAGTTACAAATATGGAAGCTAAGAAACTGTTCTGCAGTTACAGGGGAATGATTAAGGATCATAAATCTTAATTTCCAACTGTAGGAAACCTTGTTTCATACTGAAAAAAGTGAAGCCAAAAGGATGACCTGTTATCACTGTGCAAGATACAAGCCTCCTTATTTGCCATGCAATTGGTAAGAGTTCTTGGGAATACTTCTAGAACACATGGAAAAGGCTAGAAAGCAATAAGCACTTTTTCCACGAAGAAAGGTTTTCAAGAAAACCCCAAAGAAACAAAACCATTAATATTAACTTAAAATTACTTACAAAAGTAACAGGCTATCATTGAATTCCGGAATGCAGTATTAGGTCTGGTTTCACACATCTAATGGGACTCCAGCTCCCATATTCATCCCACAGAGATGTATAAAGTTTCAAATAAAAGTTAAGCTTAAAATAGAAAGGTGACTCAATTTTCTGTTTAACATAACACTCTAGATGGCAAAGACCTTTCTTTATTTGATCATTACTGCCTCACCTTCAACACTATGAGAGGTATCTGGTTTCATGCTACATCCAAGTAATATCTCTACGCAGTATTGTCCATCAAGTCTTAATATAACAGCATGCTATGAAGAGGAAGGCAACTACTCCCATTCCTAGAGGTACAGAAAAATACTTCATCATAAAAGCATGCCAAACCAGAACAGGCCTTTCCACATCAGTGATGAAAAATTCACTTTGAAAATATTAACTTTGTTAGAAAACCATTACAAAAACAATATTTTCACTGAGTTTCCTGGCCCCATGCTGAATATCAACCCATCGGAATAATAACCTGAAGGAAAACAAAAAACCCAACACACCTATAGAGTTACATATGCACCTCTGAAAAGACTGGAAGGAGATAAAACCTACTTGCTGGCAAAACTGAGCATTGTGCAGTTTCCATCATCTCCATCAAAGAATTTGTCATTTTTTGCACTGGTTGCTATGTCTGTGCTTTCCCCAAAGTTTTATAGGAAAAACAAACATGCTACAAAGATAGCATATTCTGAATGGCTGGCAAACTCTTTTCTATTTCCTAAATGGCCACATCAATTATATAAATTAGTGTATACTGCCAGCTGACTTTTTAAAATAAAATACATTTCCAGACCAGAAAGATTTCTCTCAGCAACCATCCTATTACTATCAGTTTAAAAATGTCACTTCCTCTTTGTGAGGCCTGTAATTGTTTAAATGCACTTTACACCATTCTTTTGTCATTATATTTAGACTGCTCAGTGATTTTATGATCTTATTTTATCTTTTTTTCTCAGAAAAAAAATCAGCTATTTAAGAAACAATACATTTATTAAAATGTTTTAATAGAAAGTTTTTCACCATCTTCCTCAAGAGCACTGCAGGAAGGTATGTCAATCAACAGTATTCTGGAACTTCTGTCTCCCTGACAAATAAGAATACTAACAAGTAGAAAAAAAAAGACCTATAAGTTGATGGACTCCTATGTTCTCAGTGTCTACAGTGGAGATTTGGAGCACCTCAGCTCCAACAACTAGAAGGAATCCCTCAACAGATTAAGAAAGGAGGGAAATCAAGCCAGGATGGTATGGATGGAGATACAGAGAGGATATCAGCTAGCTTAAACATGCATATAGCCTCTAGGCCTCAGAGCACCAGCTGCAGCAGCTTTTGGGATGCATAAGGTAAAACACCTGACAAATCTTTGCCTTGAGAGCCCACTCTGCCTGCCAGAGAATACCCACCACCTGCTAAAGCCAACAGCTTTGGTTCTACAGCAGACTCCTCTTGCCTGATACCTAAGGGTAGCCACAGGGCTCCCAGCTGGAAGACAGTGATGGGCTGATGCTCAAAGACTACCTCACCCAAGAAAAACCAAAAAAACCCAACAGAACAACAATGTAACACACCCATAACCAGAAAACAAACCAAACACAAAACACCACAAAACAAAAAAAAAAAAACCAAAACCAAACCATGACACCAAATGTTACACTTCTACCTAGTCTTTCTGTCAGCATTGTAGTACAGAGTATCTAGGCTGGAAACCCTGATCTGGATCCTTGACTCCTTGTCATCTGTCCTACCTAGTTCCCTTGATGTAACAATGTCTATTTGGTATTTGGGAAGATGGTCTTCAGAGCAAAGTACTTGTAATGGGTCAGCTACACAGCACTGTCACCAAGTTGTTACCTAAAAGGGAGAGAGAAGAAAGGAGCTTTGATGCTTCATCCTCAACTTCCTTAAGCAAAAGAGGTGACAGGGCAACTTGGCTTTACAGTAGTCTTGTCTGCTGGGGACTTGACAGAAACCTTATGGTTGACTTGGTAAAAGTAACTGGCCAACTACTATAAAGTTTAGTGGGTTGAGTAATCTAATGTGATCAGAAAAGTAACCTCCCACTCCATGCAAGTAAACAGATCTTTTTCTGTTCAAACAGACCTATTCCAGGTGATGTCTTAAATGATGATGTTTTCTATGATGTTTGTGATGATACTTTTTAGATAGAAAACACTGCATTGCAGAACAGCTGATCCAGTTTCGTTTCAGACGGTAAAATGGTAAGTTAGAGTATGAAAAATATATAATCTCCTGCTTTTATGACCCTGACACAGCCTCTGAATTGTCATACCTTGAGTTTTTCTCTATAGCATAATCCATATTAACCATCTGTTGGGTGGGGCTTGCCTTTTTTTGGTCTCTACATCACAAACTGAGTTTTCAGAAATAGAAAGAAAAAGGATGAGTGCTTAAGAAATCAATAATGCCAAAGATCTACATTTAACAGAAGTGTCAGCAATTCAAGTTTTTTTTTTTAAGTATCTTAGCTCCACATCAGAATACCTTGTCTTCAGTCAACAGTCTACCCAGCTTCAGCAGCTGGATAGCACCATTAAGGCTAGCTCTGTAGCATTCACTGGGGAAGGCAGCAAAAAGCAATTCTGCCATTAAACACATTTCATGGAATGTGATAAACAAGAAATGTGTGACCTTTCTACAGGAAAACAAACTGTAATTACTTGGGAAAAAAAAGGCGTGCTTGACTAATGGCAACATGCTGGTTTTAGCCCTTAAACAGAACTAAAGACCCTTAAGTATGGTACCTCCCCACACATGCTGCTTTTTAACATCAGGTTACAAACATTTAAAACACACAGGTTCTCTGTGCTGACAGCTTTGAGAAAGTATTTGGCTACATTGACTTCATGGACTGACCTAACAGGCTGAGGACTTCATTGGCAGCACTGTCACATCAGTTATTTGTACCCAAATGGACAGTAGATCAGCAAAATGAGCACTGATCTCTACAAAAAGAGTGAACAGATATGCCGTATCCTGCAATAAAGCAGACTACCCTACTATGCTCATATAAAGGCCACATCCCTTATTTATAATGCCAAAACTGGGGAAGAGTGAAGCTCTCATTAAAGCCAGTAAGATATACCTGCAGAGGCACATACACACCTGCAGTCTCTTTACAGAATGTTGTGAGCATAGGCACACCCCATTTGTGTGACTTCCTCCTTCAAGACAGGGGTCTGTTCTTGCTCCAGTTAGCAGTTTTTACATATCTGAACAAGAATAAAGTTTTACATGTCTATAGTGCCTTTCACTCAAAGATCTCAAAGGACTTTATCTCTATTACATATGTCCCAACCCCTCCCCCTGTGAGGTAGGTATTACTCCTATTATTTACAGACGGGGAAATTTAGGCACAGAGGTTACATTATTTGCCCACAGTCACACAGTGAGACAGTGACAAAATAAAACAGAATCCAGATGTTCTGATTCTTGTTTGCACAATCCAACTACTAACAAGCCTCAATTTCAAAAGAGCTTTAAACAATTATCAGTGTGCAGAAGAACAGTCTTGGGTTTCAAGGGCCACTCCTAAAAAGTGTAAGAAAGGAGGAAAACCAGGAAGTTAAAAAAAAACAAACAAGTGAGAGGATACAACCAAGCCAATACAGCTTTAAAGAAACAGCTCCTGCTAATTCCCTTCCCAAAGCTGAGCAGCTTGACTACGAGCCTGGAATACAGGGGGTGGGAAAAGGAGGCTGATGGAACCAAAGTTTTAAACAAAAAAGCAAGCTAGAGTTAACAGCTATACCATAAGCCTCCATCTTTCTGAAAGCACAGGATCATACAAAAATACGGCCAAGAAGGACCTCAAGAGATCACTGAAGTCCATCCAACCTGCCTTGAAGTCAGGATTAACTACACCTACTCATTCCCAACAGTCTAGTTGGTCTGTTCTTAAAAATCTCCATCAGTAGGAATGCCATGCCCTTCCTCTGCAATCTGTTCCACCCTGCACTATCACATGAGCAAAAGAGGACAAGTGAGTTGAAGACAGCTACTTCTGCTCCTTCTCTGGGGGCACCATGATTCCCAGGACTATCTAATGATCTGAACACATTTTAGAGAATGTAGTCTCCAGATATTTACTTGTTTCTGTCCTGGATTCCTTGGGAAAACATCAAACACTGATGTCTGCTGCAGTGTAGTATCTGAGTTTTGAAAATACTGATTAATACCAGGATAGATATCAATATACTTACTGCAAGTGCCAAATCCTACAAGGTCAGTAACAAAGACTTTGATATGATAATTTCAGCTCATTGCAGATTCAAACTGCAATAAGAGGGCAGGGAAGACTACAGAAAAACCCCACAGCAAGTCAGCAGCTCACAGCTGCCAAGTTTCATCCAACTGCAAAAAAAAGCAGGCAGTCGAACAACACATCTTCAGCAGAGGCAGCACCATATGATCTCTGTAGCATCCCTCCATCTCGTCTGTCTTCAAAGTGCATTCTCAGTGCAAAAAGTAGGATTGAATTTAGAGGGGCTCACTGTCCCCAGCGGATTTCCTACTAGGACCAGAATTCTTGCTTGAGTTCATATGCTGCAGCTTTTTGTGAGTTAAGTTCACTTCTGCATAGCGGAATGGTGCTGTCCTGGCTCTGCCCCTCAGCATCTATGTCCAACAGTGTCCGCTCCTCTACAGGAAGACCCACCTGGAAAGGAAGCAGTGCAGGCAGTCCAGGTCTCTCTTCTACAGTGCTGCTGCTACTAGCAAAACAGGAGTCCAGATTGCTTGGAGTATCAGTACTTGAACTGTTAGCAGAAGATTCACCCTTGGTATTGCTGGGTGATACAAACCACCAGGGATCAAGCCGCTGGCGACCGGCTGCAGGACGTGGCCGAGGCAGGAATTCCAGTGTCTTGGGTCTTTCCAGTGTGGGGTCCTGCTGTGCATTCCATCGTCTCGGGGCTGGAGGGAAAACAAGGTTGGGGTCTGGCAGGCGAGGGACCTCACTGGGATCTCTACTTGGACTAGGTGTTTTTAATACACCTATCCAAAACAGAGGATGTAAGAGAAGAAGGAAACATGTTAGATGTCACTGCTAAATGGTTCCAACAGATCTTAACTTATTGTATGTATACTGCTAAAACATTTTCAAAGCAGAAAGCCTCCAGTCAGAATCTATGAAGATCCTTTCTTCAGAATCACACCAATCTGAAGGAACTGTCTTCTTTAACCCTATGCTGTTCTCAACACATTGTAAGACACTGGCCTGGCACAACGAACAAGTTTTGTTCATTCTCTCATTTGCTTTCTTCAGTTCTCAGACTGAAGAGCATGGGTTTGACCTCCTATCAGTGGTGAGGACTTTCCAAATCCTTCCAAGGGCACATTAGCCATCAATAACTTGAATGGATCAGGGAGACACTTGCACAGCAGGGTATGTGACATCTATTTGCAGTGAGCAGTACCAACTTCCTGAAGACTCAATGAACACCACCTACTGTGGACACTTGTCAGTAGCTTTTTGTGTAGGGGTGGAGGATGGTGTTTTCTTTTATATATAAACACAACTTTTAAATTTTCATGAATACAATTTTAATGAGTATTCTCGGTTGCATTAACCCACATTTTTACTGCAGACTGCCATTCAACAGACAACCTCACATTTTGTTTTACCTTTGGGAAAAGTCTAATTAAATCAGATTTTAATTTATTATTCTAGTTCTTTTTTTTCCCTCTGAATTACTAGAGCAAGAAAACAGGAAAGTATTTTTTTAAGTTATCAAGTCATAGCCACTCCTAAAGACTGCAACAGCGAGAACACTGCCTACACAGGAAGATCCCTTTTGCTTGCAAAAGAATAAGAGCAACAGTGGCACAGCCCCAAACTGTTTTAGAGATCCTGTTTTCACTGCCTTAAAGATCAGAATTTACTTTGATATTATAACAGCAATACAAACAAGTGTATAAAGGCATTGGAATACCAAGGAACTGCTAAAATGCACAGCATTTGTACATTGGTACCATCTTTATCTAAGAAACAGTACTACACTCTGCTTCACAGGACAGGAGGGGAGAATTCCTTAGCTGAGATGCTGGAACAGAGACCATTACTGCATTATTCTGTTCATCTTTGTGTAAAGGCAGCACCTATAAGCTCATCATGTGGACTAGCCATCACAATGCATGCTGTGTAAGCAACATGTTTACTTCCTAATGAATAGTTATACTCTTTGGGTCTTTATTCTGAAGAGGAAAAGGAAGATGGCTGAAAACCTACCTGCTCCCAGTGCTCCAGTTAAACAGCTACTGGAAGGGCATCCACTGGTTGGACACCCATTGACAACTAGTCCACTCCCTTTGATGGCCCCATCAGAAGGTGTGCGCCTGTGCCCGCTTTGCTGGGTGTGGGAAGAGAGCGTCACATGGGTGGGAGTCAGGGACTGGTTGGGGTCTTGTTTGAACCTCTCGATCTGGACATTGACCAGTGGGTTGGTAATGGCTGGCATGGGAGCCTTGACTGTCACTGGGCTGACAGGCATTTCATACACCACAATCTCATCACTGTCTGAGCGCAGCAGGGACCGGGTGGAATTACATTCGGAAATGGAAGACAGGGACAGAAGGGTGAGGGATGTGGATGGCTCGCCTAGCAACAACATGGGATCATCTTTCCTGAAGATCTTTCTGGAAGGTGGACTAGTGCTCCTGCGCGGGCGTCCAGCTCGCTGGAAAAGGCTGTCACGCTTCTTCTTCTCTTCCTTGGGTGCCTCTGGCTCCTCCTCGATCAGCAGCTGACACTTCCCTGCTTCTAATAGATCAAAACCCAGGCCTGCAGCAGCCAGCACTGCTCCACAGCCAAGCAATGCAATCTCACATCGCTTCTGGTGAGAGCCACTACGTTTGAGGCTGTTGGTGGGTGTCAACTGTGGGGTACTCGTAGCAGAGTTCACAGGGGTGGACTCCTCATTGGCATCACTAGAAGGGCCATCCCAGTCTTCATTCTTCTGAAATGGGATGCAGAGGTATGACTGATTGTGCCCAGGTGAAGGGTGAACCTTGCCCTCCCCATTGAGGCATTCACTGTCTTCATCATCTGAAAAGCAAATGAAAACAGACTTTGCACTGATGTAACATTTTCACTGGCAAATTTCACTGTCTTACAAACATACACGAAAATAAGCTTAACTCAGAAGACAGAACTGTCCTCATTGCAAGCATCATTCCAAGTGCCAAATACAGCCTACTGTCTCCAAAGCCCATAGACTGAGACAAATAACTGGAAACACTATCAAAGTGTTTGGGATCAACTGCAGAGCAGTATTTCAGAAACAAGTTACACCTCAGTTATTTCTAGAGTAAAATTATATGTTTGGGAGTGAAGGGCAAAAGGCAGGAAAATTACAAGGATCTTTCCTTACAAGTGAAGGTGTAACCATGCTGCACATCTAAATACCATGAACAAGAATGGAAATGAGAGGTAGCACGGTGCTAGAGGGGAACTGAAAGAAGCTTGTTTCCTTGACAGATAAGAGGCACAAGCAGAAAGGTAAACAGAAAGAAAATCAAAAAGGAGAAAATTATTTCCCAAAGAATAAAAGAAAACTGGATACCACCTAAATGAAAACGTTGCTGTAAGGTACTGGGTGAAGGTCAGGAAAAGAGAGGTTTATTCAGATGTGAATGGAAGTGGAGATGAGAATATAAAGTCCAGGGAATTCTTTTACCCATCTCTGCTAAGCTGGTGAAACCTGGAAAAGCAGGAGCAGTTCTCTGGATCTTCCCCAGGTTCGGTGCACTGGATGACCACTGTTTGTATCCTTCTACCAGAGCTTTCAGACTGAAACAGTAGAATGATGGGAGAAAATGTACCACGTTCACAACCAATTGTCATTCCCCCCCCTTCCATATTCTACATAGGGTATGTATGAATCCACTTTAACTACATATATTTGAACTCCTCCCATAGCAAGACATTTTGCAACATCTTTACAGCACCTTAAAATACAAGAAAAGTCAGAAAGTCCCTCCCTCATTCATTACATCATGGTGGTCAAAAGCCCTCCGCTGATACCATGAATGCAGAATAATAGAAAACACCACTAAAAAAATCAGATGGAACACTTTCTTTTTAAACCAAGGCAAATCTACCATGTCAGGTAAAAAATAAAGTGCTCAGCGGGAGGAGGGGAAAAATGTCTCCAAAAACATCTCAATGTGAAATACAAATGAGCAATGGAAGTCAAAGATCATTCACTGGGACAATAATATGCTCAGGTCACTGTAACAGTGGAGTCATGCCTCTGTATTATAAATCCCAATATTTGTTCTCTAAAGAAAACATCTCATTGAAGTACAGACATTTAAAAGTATATTATGGAAAAACAGGTAATAAAAATCATAAATCATGTTATTGCTTCTTTTACTTAAACCACAAACGAGTGAAAAACCCAAACCCAAATCCTTACTGATGTCACCTGCATTTAAGAGTATGTCACCAGGCACCTGAGCTTATTAGTATTCATAGGTATTCACTACCATCAACCTATTTGTTCCCTGCAGTACTTTCATGACATCAGAAACAACTCTAGTAAGCAGCTCTGTCTGAACAGAGAGATAAATAGCTACCAAAATAATTTCAATGCCTGCTATGATTGCCTCAAGGTTATAAAATCTTCATCCTTCCTTTTTATTTTTCATTTTTTCTCTCTCTCCTCCCCAAGTTACAAGCAGACCCCAGAAACCTGTCCAGAGGATAGCTTGACATCCCCTTAAAAATTAGACAGTAGTGTGCATTTGTAAACAATTCAAAACATGCTGAGTACATTCCTACTACAGCAATATTACCTGTTGCTGCTCCAAGGAAAAAGCAACTGGAATGATTTGAAAATGTTAGCAGTAAAACTACCTATTTCAGACACCAGCAAAACAATTCAGGAACCTGAAGACTTCTTACCTGTAATCTATTTAGATTAAATAACAGGAAGGTTATTACTCTGATTGTTGCATTATGATTGAATTATTTCTCTGTTGCCTTTTTCTATAGGGAAGTCAAAAGCACCTCTCTTTAGGATTAATAAGGTGACAAAGCTTATTTGCTCAGCAAATTGCAAAAAACTTACCTACAACTGTAAGACTGCACCTCCACTGTCGTAATACCATTCTGTAATATTCTGTAATGTTGAGGCACTAATACAATACTGTCACGAATAAAATGTGTCTACCATTCTCAGGCTCACCCCTATTTAGCTTGCATGATTTTAAGAGAGCATTGCTAAAGAACCATGACTACCCCACATCTAGTGTCACCTTCTGTAAAATCGGTAGCATCACCAGCATGAAAACTTAAGCAGGGTAAAGATCACCCAAGCCACAGCAACAGCCAGAGACTAAGCCAATGCCCAGTTTAAAGACAATTAAGACTTCACCAGATATCCTTGAGTATATAGCATAAGATCACAACTGAACTGTTACAACACTAGTCCAAAATAAAGCTTCATCCAGTCTCTGCAATTCAGCACAGCATCCTTCTGCTGCTGTGCATATTCATTATGCTCAAAGATAAATGCAGAAGAGTGAATAATCACTGTATAATCTTTTCATGACTGCCTTTATTTGACGTTAATTACAGGTCAGTTTATTCATGCTAGAGAATTTCACTGAAATTCTCACAATGTAATTCTTGCATAGATTTAGAGTTGCTTTCTGTGGAGATCACATGGAAAGTGATAAAAAAGATGAAGATTCAAGTTCCATTGATCAGAGTCATGAAAGCAGCTGGAATAGTAGCACTGCTGCTACTAGAACAGTGTCATGAAGAAGATTTGAATTGGACTTTTCTATCCTAAGTTTAGCTCTTCACTTTACCTCATTACCCCCCACCCTCCAAAATTAGAATTATAAAACAGTAAAAATAGCAAGAACTCAATCTTTTGAGTCACTAACATTTACTGTAACTCTGCTCTCTTTAATTTAAAGTCTGCAGTGCAGACCTTAAAATTAAGTCTGCATAATCTCAGCAAGAAGCTGTATTTCATTTTATGTGTTAACCACTCTACTCTCTCAGCAACACTATCATGTTTCAGATACTCTGCAAAATGCTATAGCTTTGAGTCTCCCTGGAAAAGGTGATGAATACTATCCAACATCTCAGTTGTAGAAAGAACACCATTGTTTTAAGAGCAACCATGGTTAGCAAGCAACTCCCCTCCAGCTGTCTGTACCCAAAAGCAATTCAGAGCTTCAGACTGAACAGAAAATTGAAGAGCTTTATTCCCAGAATTCTAAGAACATGACTTCTATCAAGGTGGAAATGTTTTTCTGCCAGCTTCAGTGATCTCCTGCCCTTTTATATAATCAATAATTTTAAAGCGTGACAATAGGTAAAGCACAGGCAGCAGTCAAAGCAGCTTCCCCCACATTGCCCTGTTCACATGTCAAGAGTACCTTTGAGGAAGAACATTTCAATGTCATTAGAACACTCAAATCCAGGCCCTCTTGCAGAGGACTGCGATAGTGATGCATTATGTAAATATCTGTTTTCCAAGAATTTCACACCTGAGGACATAATTTTAAAGAAAAATTATAACCATTTTATTTGCCCTGCTAAAAAATACGGCAGGAATCAAACTATCAATTTAGCAGGGGAAAAAGCTTCCAACTCCACTAAAAATAACAAGGCATTCAAACTTCTTAGAAGATCAAAATATTCCTATGTTTAAAGCAGAATTTCAGCAATGATCCATTGGGGTGCTGGTATAAACAATTCAGACAAGCACACAAAAAAGGAAGCCACAAGATAAGAATCTACAGAAATAGATCTATGCAAAAATCACTTTCAGGATATATTCACTCAAGCTACATGTCCTTTTCAAAAGCCCAAAGAGGAGATATGTTTCTGGCTCTACCAGATACTTCTAAAATAATCATAGAATCAACCAGGTTGGAAAAGACCTTTAAGATCATCAAGTCTAACCATTACCCCAGGACTTCCAAGAGCACCGCTAAACCATATTACTGAGGGCCTCATGTACATGGTTTTTGAACACTCCCAGGGACAGTGATTCCACCACTGCCCTGGGCAGCCTGTTCCAGTGCCTGATCACTCTCTACATGAAGAAATTCTTCCTAATATCCAGCCTAAACCTCCCCTGGCACAACCTGAAGCCATTAGCTCTTGTCCTATCACTCGTTAGTTGGGAGAAGAGACCAAAGCCCACCTCACTACATCCTCCTTTCAGGCAATTGTAGAGAGCGATAAAGTCTCCCCTGAACCTTCCCTTCTCCAGACTAAACACTCCCAGTTCCCTCAACTGTTCCTCATCAGACTTGTGCTCCAGACCCTTCACCAGCTTCATTGCCCTTCTCTGGACCCACTCCAGCACCTCCTTTCTTGTAGTGAGGGGCTCAGAGCTGAACACAGGATTCAAGATGTACCCTCACCACTGCTGAGTACAGGGGGAGATCACTTCCCTGGCCCTGCTGGCTATACTATTTCTGATACAGGCCAGGATGCCGTTGGCCTTCTTGGCTGCCTGGGCACAAGCTGGCTTATGTTCAGCTCCATCAACCAACACCTCCAGGTCCTTGTCTGCTGAGCAGCTCTTCCCCAAGCCTGGAGCACTGCACAGGGTTGCAGGACACAGCACTTTGTCTTGTTGAACCTCAAATAACAGCATTTAGGGCAAGAAAAAGCATAGCTGTGAATTGTAAAGGAGAAGTAGTTTCAGCTATTATATGAAACTACAGGAAGTTGAGCCTGGAAATAAAGAAAAGCTACTAGAGAAACAGTTATGCACAGCCACAAAATTCTACTGCTTACAAGTATACATACCAAGGTAACAACAGACAGTGAAAACGTCAGTCAATGCTGTACCTCTAGCAAGGGCCTGACTGCAATGCAGTATTGTAATCTCTAATATCCCTGGTACAGAAAATAAGTTTGGAAAAATGTTTGCAAGAGGAAAGGCAAATCTCCTATGAGCCAGCTCATAACTGATTTTAGAACCTAGAAACCAGTCTGGTCCAGGTTCTCTCTTACCCATCTTCTCCTGCACCTAGCTCCTTGTGACAAAGCGAGCTTGGTCCCCAGGTGCGTCCCTTTTTCTTCTGGCCTCTCTTCTCTTCTTCCTCTCCTTCCTCCTTTGGAAGGACTGAGCTTCGTCCCCACGTTTTACTGCTTTCAGCCGGAGTCACTTCACAGGTGGGAAGAACAGTGGAAAATGAGAAAGAAAAAAAGATACACAAATTAAAGAATTGGTTCCACAGCAACACAAAGAATAAAACATAGGCTGGGCAGGAATAGTAATGAAAACACCCCTTCAGGCTTATTTCCCATAGTTCTGACCATTTATCAACACATATCTAACAACTACATCCCTTCAAAACTAGTATAAGTAGGCTTTACAGCTTTATGCTATCACTGGTGTTTCTTTTAGAACCACTAGTTCGATACCAGACACACAAGTGTTGTGATATCCAATACAAACACTACATACTAATTAAAATCCCTTTCATACTTCTAAACATGACTGTCTGCCTAATTCTAGTTTATTAGGGGAAACTATTTTCATGACAAGCCCCCTCGGTTTTCTTTTATTCCAACAGTAACTTAATCCACCTTAATAATGCTTCACAGTTCTGTTCTGCAAGTTAGTACACCCAAGCAATGTATTTTTCTACATAAGTAGCAATGTTTCAAGAGCATGGGTAAGTCAGGTTTGGACTCCAAAGAAGGACATACTTCCCCCCCCCATCACCAACATACTCAATTTTTCTCTCCAAATGTATACATGCAGGATGCAAGGCAAACACTTTAGAAACACTTTCTTTACAGTCCTGTCCTAGATATGGAATCTTGGCATCTTACCACGCTGACAGACTGCACATTTCCCAAATTAAATACTACATTGAGCTCCTTACACTGTATGGCCCTGAGTCTGGGAATAATGGTAGGACTTGCAGGAGGGCTGGAGCAGCTACTGATCAAGCTTTTCCTTTTATCCATCGTTGGAGAAGCCTGCACAGTGAATTTATGCTGAAAATCTGTTTCCCAAAAGAAAGAAAATCAAAACAAAACCAGAAAGTTAAAATTCTTTTGTTTAATATAAAAAAATGAAGTAATAATTCATGTTAACTTACAAAGAGTGCAAATTACAGGATCTATGTAGAAATAAAGTTTTACAGTTAATAGCTATTCTGCTGTTGTACATGCAGTTACTTCAGAACAAAAATGTGCATTCACACTCACAAAAATATATCATCTTAGTGTGTATGTGAGATACATACACACACATATCCCCATGCACTGACTGACATTTAAGCCAAAGTATATCCCAGGATAAATTCCTTTCATCTTCTCTCAGTTTAAGCTAAGGAAAACCACCAGCAATATGTGTTTACAGACCTAAAGAAAAGCATAGTTAACAAGCACATTTTATCATTGCTCTTGTGAACAGCCAACCTCTCTCAGAAAACACAGAATATAGTGTAAGCCATGATCCTTGAGGTAATGATGGATGAGCCTCAGGCGATCTGAAAATCTAGACCTTGGGCCCACTGTAGGAGAGGAGCTGGTTCGAGACCATCTTAAGAACCTGAACGTACATGGGACCTGATGAAATCCATCCATGGGTCCTGAAGGAGCTGGCAAATGAAGTTGCTAAGCCACTGACCATCATATTAGAAAAATCATGGCAGTCAGGTGAAGTTCCTGATGACTGGAAAAAGGGAAATATAACCCCCATTTTCAAGAAGGGGAAAATGGATGATCCGGGGAATTACAGACCAGTCAGTCTCACCTCTGTGCCTGGAAAAATCTTGGAGCAGATTCTCCTGGAAGGCATGCTAGGGCACATGAAAAACAACAAGGTGCTTGGTGACAGCCAGCATGGCTTTACTAAGGGGAAATCCTGCCTGACCAATTTGGTGGCTTTCTATGACGGGGCTATGGAACCGATGGACAGGGGTAGAGCAGCTGATGTCATCTACCTGGACTTGTGCAAAGCATTCGACACTGTCCCACATGACATCCTTGTCTCTAAATTGGAGAGACATCAATTTGATAGGTGGACCACTCGAGGGATAAAGAACCGGCTGGATGGCAGCACATAAAGAGTTGTGGTCAATGGCTCAATGTCCAGCTGGAGACCAGTAACGAGTGGTGTCTCTCAGAGACTGGTGTTGGGACCGGTCTTGTTTAATATGTTTGTCGCTGACATGAACAGTGGGATTGAGTGTGCCCTCAGCAAGTTTGCCAATGACACCAAGCTGTGTGGTTCGGTTGATACACTGGAGGGAAGGAATGCCATCCAGAGGGACCTTGACACACTTGTGAGGTGGGCTGATGCCAACCTCATGAAGTTTAACCAAGCGAAGTGCAAGGTCCTGCACCTGGGTTGGAGCAATCCCAGGCACAGCAACACCAACGTTTTTACTATGAACCATATACAGCCATTGACTAACAAACATGTCATAACTCAAACTTACTTCTGTCCTTTATATTTGGAATTCTGGGGAATGCCAGCCACAAGATGATCATATTTTCTTGAGTTTCTTGATCTCAAGATGCATGTTTTTCCCAAGGTACATTAAATACTTTCTAGATTCTATGATTCTAATGTGTATGTATCAATAGAAAGGAGTTACCAAACCTACAGGTTCAACTCTTCTTCTCATTTCACCTGACACAGCCTAACATGTGACCAACCTGAAGGCAGGCTGATATGATTGCCATCTTTTAACTTGAGCCGGTTCCTCTTGAATTTCCCCATGCGTTTCTTCACCCGAGGCTTCTCCTGACACAGCTGGTGGATAATGATGTTGAGCTCCCTTTCCAGGATGTCAATCTCACGTTCTGCCAGCTCCTGTTCCCTCCTTCGTAGCAACTCCTCATGGTTCTTCTGTTCAACAGCAGCACGACTCAGTTCTTCTTCCCATGTGCGCAGCTCCTGCAAGGGAGAGAAGGAGAAACAAAAAACTACCTTGTGACCTGTGGGTTAAGGTTAACACTATATATTCTGAAGATACAGCAGCAATGACTTGTGCTCAGAGCACTGCTAGCACCACTGTTTAAAGGCTCAGCTGAAAGACAAAAGCAATCTTCAAGAACTTCTGTGCTTGCCATTTAAGACTCTTCCTATCAGTATTAAAATATGGGTATCAGCATTGTAAGGCTGTGTTCAGTTCTGGGGTCTCCAGAAAAAAAGATACTGACATGGAAAGAGTCCAACAAAGGGCCCTGAAGATCATTAAGAGACTGGAGTATCTTGCCTGTGAGGAAGGGCAAAAAGAGAGATGGGTCTGTTTATCCTAGCAAAGAGAAAGTTTGGGTGGGGGGAAAGGTGATCTTATCAGTGTGTATAAAAGCCTGAAGGAAGGGTGCAAAGAAGATAGGCCAGGCTCCTTTCAGCAGTGTCTAGTGACAGGACAAGAGGCAATAGGCACACAGGAGGTACCCTCTGAACCCTTTTTTACCATAGGCATTACTGAACACTGGCACAGGTTACCTATAGAGGCTGTGGAGCCTCCCACCTTGCAGACCATCTACACACAGTCCTAGGCACCTGGCTCTAGCTGGTTGTGTGTGAATGACTTGGACCACATGACCTTCAGAGGTCCCTCCAACTTCAACCACACTGTGATTCTGTGCAAAGGTACTGACTCCTAAATTCATTGTCATGAGAAAATACTCTAGATATCTAACACGAGCATGTTTATGAGAGCCATTGAAGAGTATCATGCATATGGGAACCATTCTGGAAGATTTATTCATAACAGTCAAAAGATTCAATCCTTGCTTTCCTGTTCAACAAATACCTATATTAACTTCAGTAATGACTTAGACTATTTAAAAATAACCTTGCCGTCTCATGCATCGTAATAGCAAAAAACACATCTCTAACAAAAATGAATGAGGAAAACATCAGGCCATTCCCATAATTTTCCACCAAGCATGGCTGCACCTTAGGCTTAAAGATGCATAAGGCAAACTTTCCAATTTTTCCCCTGTTGACAAAATAAATCAACTGAAACTGTCCTTGAGATCTCAAAATGTCTTTTTACTGCACTCCTCTTACCACAAGGACAAAAGAATTCAGCACTCGGAATAATTATCTCCAGCTGGCTAGTTCCAAACTGAAGACTTGAAGCTAAACTTCAAATAGATCACAGGTTAGATTTTAGCTTAGATTATTTAATTTTTTTTTAGTGATGTCACTGTTACCTGTCCCATCATGATGGAGGCGAAATTTAGTGCATTTCACTCCTGAGGTGAACAGGATATATATAGCTCCTTCTCTCTGCCTCCCAAGTCCAACTTCTGAGCCCAAATCAAGTTGGTTGCTTATTACAAAATTCTTTCAGGCAAGAGACCATGAACCTTCATAAAAATATTATTAGTGATTCCACTGCAGTATTTCATAGCAACAACTGTAAAGACAGTCCCTGCAAGGACCCATCTAATGCAGCAAGCTGTGCTTTACATAAGTATGCTTGAAGAAAACTTCAGCTTTTTCACATCAGCCTCTTGGAGGCTGATAGTCACAATTCCTTTTATTCCTGCTAGTATTTTTGTTTCCTGCTATTTACCCAGATGGACTTCAATTGTAACACTTATTATGCCATTCCCCTGGTAATACTCATGCTTATTATAGTCTATCCACTTTAGCTGTACTTAGAACCTGGAAAACACAAACCTCACAGAACCAAAACTGCCATGCTTATTAGAGTATATATGTTGAAATCACCTCCCCTGTGTTTACTGTTTACAGCTATCATCTGGCTTCTCAATTAAGATCTAACAGTGAAATAGCTATCAGATACATTAAACAATGGAGACAACTCATCATAGCAATTTGCATAGTGTGTAATGGAAGCTCACTATAATATTAGAGTAGCAGTTCAGCATGAGGATATTTATTTTACTCATGATTTTTCCCTTTTGTGCATCATAACCTGCCATTGATTCAGGGACTTACCTTTTCTTTGGCTCTGAGCTGATCAAACATCTCTTGGATCTCTTGTTTCCAGTCTTCCTGCAGGGAGTGGAAGGAATCTTTGGGCATTTCAAAGAAACCAGACTCTTCTATGGCGGTGAGATGGTCTAGGATACTGGCAAAGGAAGGTCGTGAGTGTGGGTCAGGGTTCCAGCAATCTAGAACAGGACAAAGATAAGCAGTTGTTAAGCATCTCTTAGTATGGAGGTTTGAGAAGATGAGTTGTACTTTACTGATCCCCAGTGGCTAAGAGTAGCATGCACACTATCTGTGTTACCTCATCTTCTCCATTTCCCACTTGCATTGAGTATTGTAGCTTCATAGTCAAGTATGGATTTCATGCTTTCATGTTCATACAATACCCAGCATCACCTAAGATCTTGAACTACCCGGTCTCTAGGTTCTACTGCAGTAATATGCCACATAAAATAGAAGTTTACCCATTTTACAGGAAGTTACATTTTCAAATATATATTAAAAATCATAAATAATTTCTTTAACCCTTTTGCTTTAAGTTGTATGTGCTCACAGACTGAAGACACTATGCAAGAGCTGCAAACAATTGTTCTATCACACTTACTCTGCAATGTTAACAGCCATACTGCAGGATATGCTATCAGAGTTCTCTCTAATGCCAAACTAATATTAAGCTGAGTCATTATGAATGTCTTCCACAGAACTGAACATCTCTCTTGTGAAGCAGACTGGGCATCAAGCATAACTTGAGTGAAAACAGGAGATTCAAGCACATAATGACATCAAATAGTGCATTTTCAGTTTTCTTATTTGTAAGGGTTCTTTATTATTTGAGAGAAAATTGTTTCATCAGGCTTTTTTATTTTGCTTTTAAGAGAAACCACGGATAAATAAGTTTTTTCATTTACAATCTAATGCAATAACTTACCCAATTACAGAGCTCTAAAATCACAGAATTTAAGGTCCTATCTTACCACATGAGGCAACTCAACTAGCAATAGTACAAAAAGGTACTCCTTTTACAGTGATGGGAATTGCATGTTGAGACAGAAACTGAAACAGAAAATGGTATGAAGGAACATCTCAAGCTATAAAAATCATTAATAACATGTATTTAAAAAGTCATTAAGTCAAAATGTTTTACTTAACAATGCTTTTGAATACGAAATCCTTACTTCTCCCTCTCACTTCACTATTATTTCTACTTCCTGCAGAAAGCATCACTTTCTCATTCTGTATTGTCCTGTACTGGCACTTACAAAGATTCTTGTTCAACAAGTATCCTTCTTCTCTTTAGTACTGGTAGACCCCTGCATGCCAAAATTGAATGATTCTATGATTCTAAGAACCAAACAGAAAAAGCTTAGCAATCAAGCATATTTCTAAGGAATACAGCTTCTGTGCATGAATAGAGAAACTAACATATGAGTGTCTCTCAATATGCTCATACTGTCATTGCTTTAAGTGGTCTCTGGATTTCAGATACACATTACTGCAGCATGAGTTGTAAAGATTTTCTAAAGTTTCCTGGACCTTACAGCTGGAAAAAAGGAAACATGCTTAAAAACATTCTGGTAATGTCTTAAAAGACATTCATTCATCAGTTTTACGGATTGAAATACACCAACGAGCAGCTGTAATTAAAACCAAATAACACTTCACAAAATCTGTGCAACTGGTGAGGCTTGGTTTTGCAGGTCTTTCCTTTGATTTTAGCATTACTGAGATTTTGCACTTG
Source organism: Melopsittacus undulatus (assembly GCF_012275295.1). NCBI lineage: Eukaryota > Metazoa > Chordata > Aves > Psittaciformes > Psittaculidae > Melopsittacus > Melopsittacus undulatus. Next base: position 15,903,279 of record NC_047530.1, read on the forward strand.
GGAGCTTCAGTTTCAAAACTGCTGGTATCAAAAAGCTGGTATTTAAGCATCTGGTCAGGTTCCAGGAGGCATAAGCTGGAACACATTTGTGTTTATGGATTTCAAAATTGCTTCCCTTATCAAAATAGAGTACTGAGGATGTTAAAGAGCACTTTGAAGGTCCCCTGCTGATGACCAATTAGTGGCAATGTGCAATACAGCTGGACTGTCAGTGCCATAATTCCTACTTCTTTACCCCAGGTTTTAAGCATGGCAAAGCAAATGTGACCCAAAGTAAAACAAAACATCACAGCCAGTCAAATGCATGAATGAATGAGTTAACAGGATAACTATGCAGGTGGCCTGTGGCTTTTATTTTCCCAGGCCTAGATTTGCCATTATTTGCACTAATGAGGACAGTTGTAACATACAAGTCTTTTCTGTAAGGAGGGAAAGTTCAGCTCTGTTGTCTCAGCAAAGACCACCAGAGCAGGCATTCAAAAGTAAAAGCAGCATTAGGGGAACAAGAGTTCACCCAAGATGGGAAACAACCTGTCTGAAAAACAGTTTTGGTGAAGGGGCAGAAAGTAATTGTTTTCTTGTTCTCTTCTTCCCCCTGCAAACGGAGAAGCTGAGTGCTCCAAAGCCATGTGGGTGCACCCCTGTGCTCCTGGCTTCAAGCACTGGCCATGAGTCTCTACCCTAGTTTCCCAATAGAGGGCATGATTTTTAACCCCAGCAGCAGATAACCTTACTTACATTTAACAAATCCAGGGCATTTTCAGGGAACTATGTCAAAATAAATTGCCCTGGTATAGCACTGAGCTTGCAGTTGCATTAACTCTTTCAGATGCAGTTTGTTAATTTATATTGCTTTCGAGCTACTATACCTGAAACTTGAGAATAAGGTCACTGAAAAACATACTAAAGGTACTACTGTGAGAGAGAGAGGAAAAGAAGGAGGGAGGAAGGGAGGAACAACTGAAGCTCAGGAGATATGTAAGTAGCTGCAATAGCCAGCAGAGCAGGTCACATAGGTACATCCAAAAGCTCCCTCACAGAATCCTTTTTAATAACTACAGAAGCTCTGATAACAAACTCCTATATTACTTTCCTCCATATATAGCCTACTTTGGGCATGAACTATCTCCACACACAAAGCAGAAAATCACATCATTCTGACTGATAATATGGGTTGTTTTCAAATGTCAAAGCCACATTTAAACCATCTCCCTGAAATGTCAGTAGGATAAAGTTTCATTCCAAACCAGACACTGCCTAGCAAGATGTTCGAGATATGAATTTCAAATAAAGTTGAAGATTTCAAACGAGACCAATATATGTTAAGTTTCGGTGTTGGTGAGTCTTCAGTACTAGAAAACAAGAAGCTAGATGACAACAGCAGTAACTCCCATTTTCCTACAAAGCCAATTGATTAACAAATGTTAGGGAAATTACTTTTGCGTACTACTCTTGCAATAGAGTAACTGTCACAGCAACACTAACAGTCAAGCCTAGCTCCCATCATAACCTGCACCACTGAATAAAGCCAAACACAAGGAGACAGTGTTCAACGACACTCCAGATACAGCACAAACCATACTTACACTGCCACTGGCTTACCTTCCATGAGTTTGGCAAAAGGCTCTGGACACGTGGAAGGGATTGGAAGGGCAAGTTTATTCATGGCAACACCATATGCTACTGCAAGACCATCAATTCCTCGGAATGGTACTTCCCCTGTTAGCAGCTCCCAAAGCAGCACACCGTAACTACCAGGAAGAAAACAGAAAAGACAATAGGTATTTGACTTTAACACATTCACAGTTAAGCAACAAAAAAAGTACCCGAACCTATCAGGGTGAGTCTGGTATACGAAGAAATAGCAGTTTTCTGGACAAGTTCATGATGGTTGCCAAGGTGGCAAAGTGCCTTATTTTACCTGCTTTTTTAATTAAGACTGAAATAGCCACTTTTTCATAAATAATTTTCTCACTGGAAACTGGGAACAGTCTGGAAAACATTAACAAAAACCTTCTGACTAATTTAGCAAATTTCAAATCAGAACCCAGTGAAACCCTCAAAAATGTGAAGGAGGATTGTTTGGTGGGTTGCGATTGTTAAAAATAACTGCAAAATACTTCTTCAGAATCAAGTTGTTCTTAAAGTGTTCTATGAAATATTAACTATGATGTTAAAGAAATAGTTCCAGGACTGTTCTTTCCCCAGGTATATGATAAACAACCTATTCTCAGAATATTCTCTCTGCTTCTAGGAAACCTGAGACAGAGACAGCTTCATATTTTGTGACCTGACAGTTTTTTGTTCCACTGACCTGTCATATTCTCTTCTGAACCCACTTACCACGTTCTGTGGTAGTGAACCCCACGAATTTAATGATGCATTACCAAAAAATAATTGCACATGTTTGGTTTGGGCTTGTCATTAGGTAATTTCGTTTGCTTCCCTGTAGTTCTTTCAATACAAGGAAGAATGAACATAAATTCCCTATCAACTTCTTCCATGTCATACGTGATTTCACAGGCTCCTACTACAACCTGCCTAAATCATTTTCCCTCCAGCTCCCAAAATCCTATTCTAGCTAAGCCCTAATCTAGTTACTCTCCTGAAGAAAAGCCATTTCATATCTTTCATTGAACTCGACGTCTTCTTTTGGAATGACCAAAATCACAAAGTTTTAAAGATACATAGAGAGGCACAGTATTTCCTGTTCTTTCTTTCCTATTAAATTTTAATTTGCCACTTGCCTTTCTGACTCCTTACAACATGAGCTAGGTTATCACAGTAACTCCAATATCTTTATAATGAATAATAATAGTAAAATATAGAGTCCATCACTGTACATGTGAAACTCTCTCTTATGTACTATTTTGTATTTATTACCATTTCATCTATTTTATCATTCATTACAGTAAAGCTTTTCCTCAGCTCTCTGAAGATTAACTTTTCTTATCATGAATAACTTGGTGTTATCAGCAAATGTTACCTAGCCATTTTTTTTTCTAATTACTTATGATTACGTTGAACACATAATTCCCCAAGAAAACTGATTTATTCCTCTGGTAATTAATAACTAAGTGATGAGAAACAGACCTGTCCTCTTTTCCCCCATCAATTTACTTTCTTTAAAAGTTTTTGAAGAAAGTTTTTGTTTAAAGTTTTCGTAAATCCAAATATGGCACAAGCAATCTTACCACTTGTTCACATACACAGTAACCCCTTCAAGAATTCCCATTTTTTCACAGGATCTGATTTTCTTCTAACAAAAGCTGACTCTTCCCCATATATGCTTATATGTCCACCAGGTCCTCCCTCTTTAGTGCTGTTTCTACCATTTAGTAGAACCCAAAATCAGACTTGCTGATCCTCAGGAAGCTCTTAAGAACTGCCATCATGTCTGCTGCCTTCCACTTCCTCTAGCATTAAGGCAGCTTTAAGCAACATATTACACAGCACAGCTCTGTCATATTCCTGTAGAAATCTTCAGTGTCACTGTAAATTCCAGCAAACTGTTGTTACTGCCCATTTTATCAGTCAGTTTTAACACCTCTGTGGACAGTATTTCAGCATGAGATGTCCTCCAGCTCAGGTTCCCTAAAGAGAAATCTTCAGCTTAAAAAGCCCCTCTTTGTTCCATTACAGCAGACACAAGTCACTAAGTGGCCTGTGGGCTGTATGTTCTGCAGTGTTTTCACTTGTGCTGCATCTGAAAGCAATTTATTTGTTTTTATGGTTTTCACAAGACTCTCCTCAAAATCCTTTTAATTTTCGGGAGTGTTTTACATTCAACTTGCCAGCACTTAAGTCCATGCCTAATTTTCTCATTTGAATACAGGTTCATCCTTTTGAAGGATGTCTCTTCTACATTGTCTTCTTCATTCATCTAAAGTCTTTCCTGTGCATTTCTCTGAGCTTTAACATAGCATCCTCAAAAGATAACCATGTTCCACATTCTCGTTTTATTGTTTTTAAGCAAAATTTCTCAATGTTGTCATTAATCTCCTTGATATTAAACACTACTGTAACAAAATGATTTTTCTTAATTGCTCTGGCAAAGATACTGAATCTAAGTATACATGTATTTTGATCACAATCACATTGTACAGTTTTGAAAGCCTCTCGTAAGCACACCTGAAGACCAAATGAAAAGCTGCTTCTCCTAAATACTCCCTGCATAGCTGCTCCATGAAACAGCAATTTCTGAAGCTCAAAGATTAATATCTTCTTGTTTCAAAGCAGCAAGTGCCCTATCCATCTGGGAGTAACCAACATTTTCATTATTTCATTGCAACCTGCACCCTTGCAATCTTCCTCCCAACCCATCAAATTCATTGTAACTGCTGCTGTTGGACAGGCTTAACTCTACTTTTCCTATTTAGATATGGAATTTCAGTCACTAGAGATCCAGCCTTTGCTGCTAGCACATTTCTTTTCATCAAGATTCTCAGTTCCTGACTGTTTCAAGAGCTTCATCTGAAATAAATAAATAAATAAATAAACAGGAGTTTAAGAATTTCCCATTTTCTTTCTGTCTTCCTAGGATTCCTAAGACTCAAAGAAAAGGAATCCTGTACTGAATATATATTTGGCCTGTCTAAATCTGATTGGTTTTTCACGTTACTTTCCAGTTTGGGTACAAGTGTTGATATCAAAAGGCAGGAAAAGGTACCAAAGAGTTTTGTTATTACTTTACCACTAGTGCTGAATAAAGCATGTATTAGACAGTTTTTGTAATGGGATGGTTAGGAAAGCACTACTGATGTGCTCAAAGCATTTTTTCAGTGGGGTAATTTTTAAAAAGACAAAGGAATGGACAGATTGCAGAAAAGGTCACTTCGTTTCTGACAAAGCTGAATCCACCTCTTCCTCATGTACTTACAGTTCATTGTTGATAATACTGCTTCTGCAGAAAAAGGGAAACACCGCTTTGTGGTATATGAACAACAATCATCCCAAGTGATTAAACAGTAAGAGAGGTGCTGAACAGAGTGTTTTCCATTAATTCCTCAAGCAGAGGATTGGGAATGCCAAAGGAAAAAGTCAGAGAGATTTATACAAAAAAAGGAATAGGAAGAAAGAACCAAGGGCCTCTCCTCACTCTCAACAGGGAGGAATCAAAACTTATCAAGCTCATTTATTCTTGCAGCACACAGTAGCAATTTTGGGGCTTTAATTACAAAATGAGCCATGTGATGCTGACCATGCATCCAAGTCAACTGACACTTGTATGAATAATTAACCATCTCCCAGTGACCCAGTAATCCCTTAAGCCATTTAACATCAGGTCTAATCCTACAGACTGGATTTTCAGGAAGAAGCCTGAAGGTCTTGCAGGATTTCACATGTGATTTTGCCACCTCCCTTGTAAGTCTGTGAACTTACAAAAAAACAGTAATTTCTTCTCACTGTTATTGCTCAAGTTTTTGTACCATAGGTTGCTCTTATCCATCTCCCTAGGTACAGCACTTTCCATGAGAAAGGAACTATCAGCCCAATAAGGAAACGCCAGCAACAACAGAAACCAGAACATTAATACATTACCTTTGTTAAGAAATAAACTTCATTACATTTTAATGGCTATTAACAGCATTTTGCCTGTTATCAGACTGGCAGTTCCAGAGTAGACATTTCCTGCGTATTTCACAACAGTCAGTTGCAACACTTGTCCCACATGAGCTTCTACCAACATTGCTAGTCAACATTTATCTGCCAGGTACTGAAGTCTTGCCAGTGCTTCATTACACATAGAAGACTACAGAAGCCTGCACGCAGTAAGCTGTAGATGGAAATGCTTGCCAACACCTTATTCAAATGAAATATTCTAGTGACTGAAGTTCTTACACCCACCACTGAAACAACCTGACCTACTAATCAGATGTTTTAGGTAGTTCTGGTATTCCATTCCTAAATGAAAATTAAATTCCTAATTATTTTACTGGTCTCAGAATAGATACGTCTTCAAAACATCTAAACTGAGGAACACAGGGAACTCAGATGAAGGTTGTATGGTGGTTTTACATTCTGCATACCAATCATACTGACAACTTGATTGCCTTTTAAGCAGCACAAGTAAAAAACAAAGTGTGCAGCAAACAAGAAATACATTTAAACAGTTAAAATGACAAAGAAATTTGAATTATATGTCTACTGCTTACTGTACAGTACTGGATAAACTGCAATATCTGCGCTACCTCCTCACCCCTGTAAATGCAAAGCAAATGCATAAGGCTCAAACACAAATAGACTTACAGAAACTGACATATTTAAATAAAACCCTAGCTTCTTTGTCCTCCGCACAATATAAGCACAAGCTTTCTACTGTACAGCTAAAGCTTGTGGGTGCAGCACAGCAAAACTCAGAGCAACAAATTTTCTCTAGCAAGATGTACCAAGTGCTGTTATTATCAAGAAGCTTTGCAGTGGCCCAGCCCTGGTGACAGACACCGGCATGTGTGAACATTCCTCAGCCTTGTAAATTTTTGCCAACCCTCCTTTAGAGTGGGACAAATGAGTTCTTTAAATGGAGTTTGATACATGTTTCGAAAGGAATTGCATCAAGCAGTTATTTATGATAAGATTGGCAATTTCAGTCCTGGCAAACATCTTCCGCATCTTCTTCACCTGTTTGTGCAGCAAGAGCAAAAGCAGAACAAGATTGCTGTTAAAAGGCTGGGCAGCAATTCAACCAGCAGTATTATTCTAATAAGCTTTAAAGAAAAGGTGTTGAAATAAAAGGGTTTGTGAATGCTAATAAAGACAGCCAGTTTTGTTGATGCTGCACAGACTAACTGTAAGGTTGTCAGGCAAAAAATTCCCTTTATTCCAGTGATTAACCAAGAGGCTGAAGTGGACAACAGGAGAGGCAAGCCTAATAGAATAGAAAAGTTCATCCTGTTAAGAATTTCAAATTGCATCCTTCGGTGGGGACAGGATTTATTACATGTGACCATGACTGCCTTTGTAAAATCTAGTGCTTACAATAATTGACATAACAGTAGTGACTGCACGGGCAAGTATTTGTTCTCTGTATACGTGCCTCAAACACCATGTTCTTTTCAGCTTATTTAACTGATTCAAGGTTTTGGCCACCAGAGAGAAAGCTTATTCAGAGTCAGTACAACAGCTCTCCTAATGGAGATGACCCTCTGTGTAAGGAAGAGCACTGAGGGAAACTCAACCCATTTTCAAGGGAAGACTGGTAACTATAAAAAGAGAAAATTTGCAAAGAATCTTAAAAATAGAAATACAATATTCTGAAAATATTCTAACAAATAATTTCAGTTATTTATAATCCTTAAATCCTGAAGTGATTCACAGTCCTTAGGTCAATGACCAAACTGGTATTTTTGAACAGATGCAGAGGCACTTGACCTACCATTACGAAAATCACCAACTGACCTGTTATGTCTCATCTTTCTTAAAATGATGTCATAGTGATACAGAACATCTATGCATCTGTTCACAGCATGCCTGGATTAGTAAAGTTACAATCACAGGGAAGTTGTCTCCCCCTTCACTTCTTCTCCCCCAGGTTACCCTTTAAAGGCCATTCCCAGCACTGTTTCACAGAAGAAAGAACTGAGGTTTGAGCTTGACAAGCTGTGTACAAACCAGTATTGTCATCATGTGCACAGAAAAGGTGCACAGCCTTCAGGTTTTCATTTCTGCCAGACTTTGCTCAGAATAAAAGCCTTGCTTAGTTTGTCTCAGATTAACTACAGAGGCTACCACATTTAATTACAGAGTCAATTTTATCCACACCACTAGTGCACAAAATACAAGTTCACAGGCTTATCACAAGGCAATATATTATCTATTCAGCAAAATTGGACGAGGAAAATTAAAATCCCCACACTGAATCTCTGCCATAAGAACCAGGCAATTCTGCCAGCTGGGATGTTTCTTGATCCTGACAGATTTCACAGCATGCACATACTTGTGTGGGAGCACTACTGCCCAGCAACAGAATTTGACTACTGCCCAGCAACAGAATTTGACTACTGCCCAGCAACAGAATTTGACTGCTCTAAAGACAGTCATCCTGAC